>NC_137738.1:71040822-71357399 GCF_963264785.1 Psittacula echo | reverse complement strand
GCCTGTCAGTTAATAAAGGCTTCATAACTGTCAGTCCCCCTTAAAAGAGCAGACCAAATTCAAAGGATTTCAAAAGATGGTTTGATGCCTCAGAGGTACAAAGTGTCTTAAGCCATTTTAAATGTAGGTACCTGAACAGAGAAGGAAGATCTTATTTAGTACCTCTATCAAGACATGTAAATAGAAA
Organism: Psittacula echo; assembly: GCF_963264785.1. NCBI lineage: Eukaryota > Metazoa > Chordata > Aves > Psittaciformes > Psittacidae > Psittacula > Psittacula echo. The sequence goes on along the minus strand of NC_137738.1, from coordinate 71,357,212 downwards.
TGAGCCTGTGACGGGCATGTGTTGACTGATCCGTCAGCACAATACATGATGACAACTCACTAGGAAAACAGGTAGACATGGGAGGACTATTGAATAGTGGAGGATGACAGGAAGCTGAGAATGTTGGAAAAGCTGGTAAGGTGCATAGGGCAAAACTTTGTGGGAAATCAAGTTTTTTAGCTCTACTGTCATGGAACAAACTGTTTACTGTAGTTGTCACTTCTGAAGAGCTGTTACTGCTGCTTTGTGCTTCCCTGACTGTCTCCTTAGTTTTATATGATAATTCTCCCTACATCTCATCATCTCCATCTGACTGCTACTTAGTTTCGCACTTACTTAATCATATAAAGTCGTTTATGCTAAAACCAGACATGACTGAAGTTTTGTTTCCTTTTTTATATAAAAGAGAGGGGAAAAAATCCCAGCTTGCAACAAAACCAGACCAGTTTACTGAAGCTGCCCACAAGCCAACCATTTTATTCAAACAGGCATTTCCAATATTTCACAAAGCCAGTTCCTTGGCTGATGAGGATTTACTAAACCACTAAAGAAAAAACACCTCCCTTCCTCCATCTCTACCTCTGTACAATTAGATTTTACACATTGAGAAAATTGAAGGAGTTTTTCTGTTTTTCCTGCAACAGAGATACAGAAGGCACTTAACAGGCTGCAAGACACCGAGTCTTATACAGCACTATAATGTGAATGTTTGTTACATTCAGGTGACTGACCAGTACAAAACAGCACTTTGAGGTAACTTCTGATTTGGGTTTGTGGTCAATATAGTGAAACAAGCTTTGCGTCAGATGGTTTGTCTGGCTCGCAACAGCAAATCTGCCATCTCAGAACTACGCTGCTTCACCAGATTAACATATTAGGAAAAGCTTTTTGGAAAAAATAGTCGTAATATAAGGAAAAGGAAACAGAGGCAGGAGCACAATTCAATAGTTCAGGAAAGATGATACTGAATATCGATAATGATTTGCAAAGGACACAGCAAAAACTTCATAGCAGAAACATCCACTTGAAACAGACTGGAAGTCAGCCAAACCCCCTAACCTGCTGACGACAAATCATGGTTGCATAAGACATCCCCCAAATCATAGTAGAAACTAACCAGGGGAGTGAGCAGAGCAGATGTTTGGAGGTCATTAACAGGAGCTCAGTTTTCCTTGCCTAGTGGCTACCTCTAGAGATATCTGATTCCCAGAAATTTCCTTGACCTCCAAACATCTGCTCCCTTCTCCTATTTTCTGTACATCCTTGCAGCAGAGAGCCTCATGCAGTCATAACATTTCAGTCCTTTCTTATAAAATATTTGTATCTCACTCTCCTAAATCATGAAGAAAAGTATTCAACAGGTCTGGACCTATCATCATTCATGGTAGGATCTTCACGTTCATTGTGGTTGATGGTAAACCATGTTACTTGGCTTTTCATTTTTCACTGCACTCTGTGAGCATGCACATAAACTGCACAAAGAATCTAATCTAGAGTACTTAGTTAATTTGATTTGAAGGCTTAGACACTTTTTTATGGTCTATATTTTGTCATTTTACTACATTTCTTTATCTGCTGCTGTTTGTCAAGTCCTCTGTCTCCATGAGAACTAGACATGCCTGAGACAGCTTTATTACTTTGCAAAACATGGGGGCCAAACACATATTTCCAAGAATGATTACTACTGCTTTTCTTTCCTCTAATGGTCAAGCATATCTAGTGAAAGTTGTTGCGTACAATGAGCTCTGGTATTGCTCAGGAGTCCATAATCTATAGCCATTTAAAATGTTTTCCCATGGGACAATAATAGTCAGGGTAGTTCTTCCTTTTTGGATGAGTAGTATTGTATTTGTTCTTTATTTTTCTCAAAATTTCCCATACTTCCCAATTTTCCTGGGAATCAAAAATAGATTACATGTGCAGCAATAAGCTTCCTTGCTAATCCCCTCACATCCCTCAACACTCACATCTAGCAGATAGCAAGTTCCTTGTGTGATTACATATTCTAAGCATCTCCGGCTTACTAATAGAAGTTTCTAGAGTAAATATTTTCTCTGTATTATCTAGTTTAATGTAGAGTTTAATATGGGGTTTTTTTAAATTCTTTTTTTTTTTTCTGAAGATTTGTTAATCTGTTTCTCAGAAAGCTCTTGGTATCCCAGACATTTTGGAGTCATTGTTCTCCATTCCTCTGCTCACACTGTTGCCAGAATAAGGTGGGTTTTGGATTAAGGAACTGATTTTTCAGCACAGCAATCAATACACCTGCAGCTTGAGAGAGACCAAGTCCCTTTTTCAGTATCTGGATCCATGCAGCAACCTTGGCAGTTTAGAATTTAGAAATGAAGAGGACCTTGAGTTAAAAACAGCAATCCCTACTTAGAAAGCTATCTCGGTGACTGTTGAGACAGCTCAGCAGTCAGCAACCACTCCAAGCCTCCAGGCTATTTTGTGGTTTCTTCTCTCCTCTCTCACTCTGTTGATGCCCCTGGGGGTTCTCTCTATGGCTATATTTTAAAGTTTCCTTTTACTTGCTATTCCTTAATATTGTAAAATGATCACATGCTTTTTTTTACCATCTCAGTGCTGAAATCACATCAACCATACCTCTTCCTTACTGCCTTTCACATTTCTATTCCTGTCCTCATTTCTGCTTGCTTCTCTGCATGACCACGCTCAGGCTCAGCTCAGCTGGGCTGACACAAGGAGGAAAGCTCTTCCTGAAGGAACTAGTGAGGAGTTTGGGGAGTCAAGGTTTGACTTTGCACTCTACCCCAATCTTCCCATGGGCATGTCAGAGAGTACGCCTCCCCAGCAGTGTTGACTCTTATAGGGGTGGGCACATGCTGGCATCCTCCTGGAGGAAAAATGATGAGCTGAAGCCAAATCCAAACTATTTTTAACTCCTTGGATGCTCTGAACATGGACAGACCAAGTGTTGCTAATGTCAGACCCTGCCACTTCCTGCTTGGTAGGGAAGTAATCCCTTCCTCCCACGTGGAAGTGAAGCCCTCACTTCTTCCTGTTGTTGTCCGCCCCCAAGGTGGATTACTGTGGTTTATGCATCTTGAGCTAAATGCATAGGTGATACACATGCTCCAGCTGGTACAGAAAGGAGACATCTGCCATCTCTATGGCTAAGGCCACCATAGGCACATCATTCTGCATTCAGATCCCTTTGGTGTCTTCTCATCAGCTTCCAGAGGCAGTCTGAGGACACAGTCCTAATTTGTGAAAAAATCAATGGCTTAGGTCCTAGCTACATCAAAGACTGGGTTTTGATCTGTAAATTCCTGTGAAAGCTACACACTTCTGGGACCATGGGCTTTTCAGACTTGCTGACAAAACTGTAACAATATCCAGTAGCAAGGAGACAAAGTCAACCTAATCTTAATAAGAAGCAATTTCCTACCTGTGAGGGTAATTAAACATGGGAGCACCTTACCACAGAAGACTGCAGAATTCAGTAAGCTTAGGTATGTTTCTGAAAAGCTTGACCATCTGGCACATCTGACAACAAAAAGGGTTGGGTCAAGCTTTGCAAAGGGAACAAGGAGGTTAGCCTGCATAATCCTGATGGTCTTTGCTGGTCTTGGATTCTGGGAGCTGATGTGCCCTTTGGTGATGTCATTCTTCCACGGTCACTGTGAGGAGGAGGAATAGTTGTCCCGGAATGGACTCAGTTGGAGATCAATGTGATCAGACAAAAGCCATTTATTATAGAAAGCTAACCCTTTATATACTATTTCTTACAGTTGTTTTCACTAACTTGGCCCATTGTGATTGGATACATATCTTTGAGGCCCTTAACAACTAACATATAATTGGTTAAGCACAGGTGTGAGAACCTGACCTTCAAAGTTTTCCAACGACTCAATTTAGCAACTCAGTAAATTCCAGCTCCTTCTTATCTTGCTGGGATTCTCACTCCCAGTGCCTCACTCCCATCTTCCTTCATCTTTTGTTGTCCCTTGGTTCATGTCGAACTCCACGTAGGCACATGCTGATCTGGGTATGTGGCTGTTCTTTGCCAGAAAGTCATCCACAAATAGTCTCACAACACTTGGCTTTTTTCATTAAGACAACAATTCAAATCAATCTTAGGCTTATAAGCAGCAGACAGCAAAAGGCTGCCTGGAAGTTATGACCTGAATGAAACCTGCAAATATTGTGAATTTGATTTTGCTTTCGTCTGAAGAAGAGAGGGGTCTGGCTTCTCTTTGTAGTGACCTTGTCTTGTGCTGACCTGAGTTACTCTCAACTACACAGCTCCAGGTCTTCAACAGCACAGAGACAAGGAAAGGTTTTGGGAAACGGCGTAAGTACTTGGTTAATGCAAGCTGAGTTTAGAGCTAGCAAGGGACATGATAGGAGAGGACAGATCAGCACACTAAGCTGTTGTAGCAAACCTCTGCAGAAAGCTTAGCTCTCAGGGTTGGGCTCCTCTGTGCATTTAGGTGAGGAAGGGATTTTTCCTTTCCCTCTAGAGATATTTTGCCTTTTTCTCTTCTTTGTGGTACTGGTTTGTCTACTGGAATAATATAGACATATCCTGCCTACTCATGTCTTCAGAGTACAGGGACCTTTGTCTGATTTTATTCTCTGCCTACACTAACCTCTCCAAGCCTGAAGTGTATCAGTCTTTGAACAAGACCATGAAGTTATCTGAATGGCCTGGAGCACCCAAGGGAACAAAGTGAGTCATTGCATGGTTTCTTCTGCCTTGTGCTTTATGGAAATAAGAAAGCTATGGCTAAGTCATGATTAAGAATTGAGGGATACAATTTTTAATCAAAGGTTAGAGCTAGGTATCTCCACTGTTTTTTCAGTGTTGGTTTTTTTTTTTTTTATATGTCTTCTTTCTCTGTCCTTGGAGTTCAGGGGACTATTTAGTGAAAGGATGGTTTGTCCAGAGTCTGTATTTTGAGGTGGTATCTGTGAGGAGAGTCAGATGGAGGCTGGCTGTGCTGCACAGCAGGTGTTGGCTGTAGATGCTGGTGATCTGTAGGAGTGTTAGGGAGACGAGGGCATAGACCTGAAATGTTCTGAGTTTTGGAGGGGCTTGGGAAACAAGCTAAAACAACAACTACACTTGATGTGCTAAATTATGAGGCCAGCAGACAGAAGTCAGAGAAAAGGGAATGCCAGGGGAATGGAAGGGAGCAGAGATCTGAAAAGACATGCGAGAGTCCTGTAATCAGAGGGAATCTGTTGTGGTGTTTGGAGCAATGTGGCAATAGATATGGGAGGACTGAAGAGGCTTTGGGTTCAAGGGCTTCAGGGTCTTGAAGTCCCTCAGAGATTTTATGAGAGGAATGGAAGTAAAGACTTGGGTTTCATGCTGTGGACAGTCATGGAACACTTGTCCATCTGGGAGCTACTAAGAAAGACCCTCTTTAGGAGGTATAGACACAAGCAGAAAATCTTTTCCCCTTCCCTATTAGTTACCATGTGCTTTGTGAACATGACAAGTGCTGCATCCTCTTCACTATATTCAGGTAGGACAACTTTGCCAAAAAGGTTGGGTACATACATACTCTACCAATCTTCAGGAAACACTGGAAAATGAAATTAAAACTTAGACTCTTCCATTTGTTCTATCACACCAAAGCCCGTACTTTAATCAAGAAGCAGCTATCAAACAGAAACAGCAATTCTTGAATACCGCTTTGGATGAGATTTCTAGTGTTGAACAACAAGGAAACATGTCCTGAAAAGCAAATGAATATACAGAAACTTTGGCTCTTGATTTTTATATAATTGTGGCTACAATGATATCTTTCTGGTTTAGCCAATGCAATTTTTTCCCCTCTCTGTCTCACATCAGTCACTTCTTGCTGACTTCTTTCTCCACAGCACCCTACATTTTGTGCTGTCAGAGTATCTAAGATCTGATCATCTTCTCTTTATTGTAGCAACTTCCACTGCTACTGCTGAACCCAGGACACCTCCTTTCTTGCATATAAGAATACAACCTGGAGAATGGATCTAGGTTGTTACTGAAGTGGTTACATCCCCTCCTGCTTTGTTAATTCTGCTTTAAAAGCTGTTCTGCTAATACAGACCATCATCTTCAGCCAGTCATTGCTTGGTCAGGTCTGATTGCTTTTCCTCGTCTTTCATTCACACATACATGCATCTCACTATATTTCAGTATGAGGGAAAGTCTGTCTTCAACTTCTCCACTATATATTCTTCTTCATATGTCTTCCCTGGGATTCATCAACTTGTTTATAAATTGTGGTATTGTTTTTATTGCTGCCAGCACAGGCTCAAACCATAGCATATATTAGGACTTCCATCTGATGATTACATTCTGCATTATTGATATATATTGCTTTACTTGTCCATTTGTATTGCAACTAACTCCCCATGCCAAGCACATGATCATCTCTGGGTTAACAAAAATCCCAGAATACACAAAGGAACTCAAAGCCCTCATTAAAAAATGAAATGGTATTTTTCAAAGGAATGAGCCCAGCTAATTAAGTCGTGCAAAATTCAATTTTCTGAGCAAAGTTCTCCAGACCATTCATTTTAAAAATCATAGTACTTTATGTTTTAAAATGTCTTAATGTCTTTGAATATTCTATTTGGCCACTATTAAGTCATAATTCAAGTTCCTGGCGCTCTTATTTAAGTCTTCAATAAGTTAAATTGCTATTAGGTATATTTTAGGTCTGTATTACTTTCTCCAAGTATACAAGGAACATAAATCAAATATTCATCATATAATAATGTTTCAGATATATAATGGTCTAGACATGTTTATGACAAATGTAGATAACTTTCATTAAGGAAGTTGTGGGATTAGAAGTGAGATGTAAAGTGTGGCAAATCAACTACTTTTTTATTAGTTTTATCAAAACATTACAGAAATCATCATGTTTAAGTTACGTCTCTTTGCTTTTTGGCCTAGCACTTTTTTCCCTACACATTTTTGAGCTTTGTTACAGGGTATTTTTTTAGCCTGTGCTGGAGTTGTATTTACGTGTGTGCACTGATGTCCAAATCATAGGTGCCTTCATTTGTTATGAAGTGTTTGATTTAATCAGAATTGTTGAATATGTTCTCAACAACATTAAGACTGAAGAAACGGTTTCAAAATGAGATGGCTTCTTCAAGATTTCCTTGTAATACACTCTAAGTTTAAATAACTTGCCACAGAATAAGGTAGAATACAGATGGAAGCCACTAATACACTTCTAGATGTCAAGAAAGTTATTCTCCTTCAAACATATGTCAAAGTCTCCTAAATTGTCAAAATTATGCAAAAGAGTTTGGCAAATAGAAAGAAGAACTGCAAGAGAAAGTTTGAGCTAGACTATATGTCCTGATCTTCCCTTCTTCCTCAGGTGTCCTTCTGCAAATTATCACCATGACCATTCTACATCTAGCAAAATAGATGACAATGCCCTGGGGTGCAGCCTGATGTCTTGAACATCTCAGTGGAACTGGATTTGTGCCATAACATATTTCACTGTCAGCCCCAAAGTAAAAATAATTTCAAAGTAAAGAACAGAAACAAGCATCTTCATAATTCTTGTCTGCTTTGGCTTCTCTGCCCATTGTTTAGCATGGGGAATAATTTTAATCAGTGGTTTGGTGTTCAACATGTGCTAGCATGAACAAAATCCAAATAAATGGGAATTATCTGTGCACATTTTTCATAGGATAACGCCTTCCTGGGTAAAAAATTCAGCTGGTGTACTTGGTACCACTCCTTGTGTTGCTATGTATGATCCATCGTATGCATATGAGAGTTTGTGTTCCTGGCCTATTGAATGTCTAGAGAAGTTTGTTTTTCTGACCAGTCTTATTCAGCAACTTCCTTTATGAAAGGTTTATAAACCTACAGCATATGTAGCTGGATGGCTGGTCAATGATAGCCCATACCTGAACCACTCATGTCCAGTGAGCATGGTTTGGTTCCCTGACACTGATCAGTTCTCAGCAGTGCACCTCATTCTGAAGAACCAATCTGGGAGAGAGGTAGATGCGACACCGTAATGGAGCAGACACTTTTACCTAAGGCAATCACTATTACTCTATTCACTCTACTCCTTGGGAGGAGTTTGCCAAGTGAAGGCAGACATATTTCAGTTGCCTTTCCTACACAAAGATAAGGGACAGTTGCCCCAGTTTGTAACCACAATGCATGGGAAAACTTTGGGTTTCCAAGGATGCCATGGTTATGTGTTCCCTTTTAAATGTTATTTCTCCCTCTCCACAACAGCTGTGTCCTGTATGATATGTATATGACTCAGTGCAACGCCACTGCCATCATCACTAGAAAAAAAAGAAGAAATTCATCTTCCACATACCAGCAATGCAGATTTTGACCACAAAAGGGTTATTGTTATTACTTTTTCTGTGTCTAATGCAAGTATCACGACTACCACCACAAGTGAGTAAACGTATCAGCAGGACTTGGAAAAAGGGAAAAAAAGGTGGCTGTACTCCAAAGGACACATTTCCAGCAAACACACCCAGCTGAGAGCATTCAAAACCAACTGGAATATCTGGTTAGTGTTAGGATCACCTCATATGGTGTCATGCACGGCTTCTTCACTGTGCACAATAGTAGTGACACAGCCAAAGGCTCAGGAATTCAAGTCACATTTCTGCCATACCTCTTACTTTCTTGATTTGCATGGAGTTTCTTTGATGAGATCTAGTATGTCAGGTACTAGAGGGTTTTTGTTCCCCAGAACCCATCAGGATGAAGACCTCTTCAGATTTTCCTTCCTGCTGCTGGGGAGCTGAGACTGTCCACCTGTGCCTAGAAGCACAGAGTAAAAGGACAAAGTAGGTGGGAGCCCTCTATATCAGCAGAGCACCCAGGCTTCATGCAGGTAGAGCAGGACCAAAGCAGATATGGTATAACAACTACCTTTTCTCCACTCTGCTTCAGTTCCTGTTTCCACACATCTTTTGCCCATCCCCAGCCCTTTTCTTTTCACATTGTTGACGATACATGAGAGGGCTCAGTGAAACAGCATCATTAGTGTGAACTTGGGGATAAGGAATGGAATGGGACCTCCATTGTCTCATGTGTACCCTTCTTTTCCACCATCTCTGTAATCCTGGATCTTGGTGTGGTTGCAGTGTTTGCATGCTTAAAAGCTACATGAAACTGGGAGGGTTGGAAAGCTGTCAGAGCATTCTATCAGGTATTTAATCTCTGTGGCATCTGTGAGCAGCCTTCATCCACGACTACTTATAGGGAATATAGGAAAGTTCTTTGCTTAGTTTCACCTGTCAAAGGACTTCAAGATCCTGGCTTGTATACACGGACATTTATTAAATCAGTATTTAGACTACTATGTATTTAAATGCATTCGTATTGACATACACATATAAAACTATATTTGGACACCCATGTATATATTCACTATATCTAAATATGTGTTGAGCATATATTTAATGGACATTTATTTTGAATGTTTGGTAAATTAAGTCAAATTATCTAATGTTTGTACTAGAAAGGAAAAAAAAAAGAAGTCAACTTGGCAAATAGGCAACTTGGCTATAGCCACCTAAGAAAAACTATTAATATTCCCCTAGATTTCAAGGCCAGATGGAACCGGTTGTGATCCTCCAGGCTGATTTCCTGGGAAATGTCAACATTAGGCTCATAACTCCAGGTAAAACTATTGTGTATGAACACGGTGAAGCAGGACAAACATTCTTTGCATTGCTGTGAGGCAGGAGTTAGGCTCATCTGAGATGAGTCATGGAGAAGCAGTAATAAAAGCCCACATGATAACTGTGTTACTCAGAAAACAAGCAGAACCATGTATGCTGGCAGAGGCTTGCTCTGTGCATGATCCAAGCTCTAAATGACCAGCACAGAAACAGCCAGCACATCTTAAAACTATACTCCCCAACAATACGATGGGTGTATAGCTCCACAGGTCAATTAAGTAGAAAAAGGCAAAAGTATGTAGGAATATGATGGAAACTTTGAGAAATTAAAGCTTAATGAGATAAAGACAAAAAAGATACTGAAAACAAACAAAACAACCCAAAAAACAGTTTTGAAAAGGTAATGGTAGATAGCCTGTTTTTGTTCTGCCTGAGAAAAGTGATGATGCTGTGGGCTAGATTAAAGCACGAGATTATAGTAGGTTTGTACTGGTGTCCCTGATTATTGGAGTACATAGACATGGACTTTAACCAGCTTGTCGTGGTCAGTAAAGTGTTTTAAGTTTTAGGGGACTCCTGCACTGCATTAGGTGGTTGAGGCCATGTGCATGTTGGGGAGCATGGGATTGGCAGGGAGATGAAAAGCGGGGCGACTTTGGGCTTTCTCATTCCTGTGCTCAGAGGACGTCAAGGAGGTATCCTACACCAGGGCTATGTGGATGAAGGCTACCCTACCCCACCACCTCCTCTCACAGTGATCAGGTGCAGAGTCTGGCCATGGGGCACGTCCAGAAGCAATCTCTGACATGCTTTTCTGCATGCTGGCATCTGTGCAGTTTGGTGCTGGTATGAGGCTGGGGTGAGTCAGTGACAACCTCTTCATTAGGACACCACCTCTCCATGCACAAAATATTCCCTGTGATGCCATCAGGTTGAACAGCACTCATGGTGAAGGCAATAAAAACTATGGGTACATTTGCTTGGTGCATATGGGAGGTATTAACTCAATTTTTAGGTGAGTGAAATTTAGCGACCTGAGCTTACTTTTAGCTGTGTTCCAGGTTAGGTGGCCCACCTACTTGGCTTTCTTCTTGCCTTCTCTGCAAAATCACATGCCTCAACTATCCTGAAGTGGTGTTTTCACTTCTTTTGGGGAGAGAAGGATAAAGAGATTGAATGAACTGTAACTCATTTCTAGGTAACACCTGTAAAAGTGACCTTGAATCACCTTCTTACAGAGAAAAAAACTGTATCTTCGGTGCATCTAAGCAAGGCCATTTCCAGCAATTCCAGCAATTGCCATTTATGCCACAGATGCCTTGTTTTTCTGCTGAGAGAACTCCAAGTTTCATCTCTAAGTGACAGCAGTTGGTGCCTTGTGCTATGACTAAACATAGGGTAAACTGAGGATAAATATTCCATGTTCAGGGAATAGGACAAGTTTATGCTTGAGATTTTTTAGTAATAATTAAAAAATAAAAAGTGGAGTGCAAGAGTATGTTATAGAGCAGACAGGGGATTGGAAGTGAGGTAAGTGCAAGTCACACGATAATTTCAGTTTACTGCCTCGTTCTGCAGAGTACCACATGGATGTCATCAGCATGCATGGATAACTTCAGCCATGGATGTGCTGATGGTGGCTTATGGCATCCCTGCCTGTTCATCCTTTTTGCCTGTCACCTCTCTGTGCTTTGAAGACTGTGCTAATGAAATGGTTCTTGCAGCAACACAGTGACCCTGATCAGGTGAGAGGTCTGGATTTTCAAATGCTTTCTTTCCTGTAAAAAAAAAAAAAAAGAAAAAAAAAAAGAGAAAAAAAAATATTTTTCTTTAGGCAATTTTTCTGACCTGTTTCACAGCCTTTCCCTATAAACAGCTGTCCTGGCAGAGTTGCAGGGGCATTATGCTGCAGCTCAGAGGTTGGGAGAGGAGCAGGGAGATGGAGTGAGATGCAGAAATACCTCCGGCCATTATTGCCTCCAGGGACAGGACTTGCAGAGCCACAGCTTTTATGTTCTGCTTCTAGCTTGGCTCACAGCAGGACTCTGGGAAAGTTACTTGGCATCCTTTCACCCCAGTACTTTGATTTCTTATGTTGTATAATAGAGTCACCAATGGTTAACCCAATCTGAAGAAGATCTGAGCTGCACATGAAGTCTTCTCTTTCAATGTGTGTAGTATATGCTATATTGCACATCCATGCTCTTACAAACATGCATGCACATACAACTCCTTTCCTATGGACATTTTTTGTGTCAGAAATAGGCCTATGGCCAGAAGTGAACAGGACTACTTCTCTGGGAATATTGCGCAGTTGCTAATTTCACTACCGGAACTGTGTTGCTGCTCAATCTGGCCTCCTTCCACAACTGCCTCTATTGAAAATAAAGGGGACTGATGAGCCTATGGATAATGGTAAACATATGGAACGCAGGCAGTGCTATACATTAAAAGCCAGAACACATTAAAAGGTATTTTAGTTGTTGGCAGCGTAAGATCAGTGTAGGAAACATCATCTAACAGAGAAATCTCATACCAATAAGTTTCATACTCTGACAGCATTTGGCATTTTTCTTTCACTTAAAAAATAAAATAAAAAATGACTAATTCATAGTGAGGGCCAAACCGTTAAGTTTCAAACTGGTTTGTCATAACTACAAAAATACTGGATCTTTGGTTTTGTTTATGTTGGAAAGTGCTTTCATTTCAGACTAGGTCACTTGATTTTCTTTTGAGTGTACACAAGACCTTTGACTCCTCAGAGGACACAGGAGACACATTGAGTAATGTGATGTCATTGCCTCATTGCTTCGCAGAGTTCTCATAACACTAAATATATTAGTCACTTGCCTTGCCAGTACCAAGAGGGTAGAAAAGAAATCCAGTAAAACGATGGTATTATGTAGACGGACAGCAATAATTGTTTCCTGTGATATATGCTACTTTCTCTCCATTATTTCCATCATTTTTTGGGAAGCCTGTGAAGGCCGTATTTCAGCTAGGTGATATTTCCCACCCAAGCGTTTGTCTTCTCCTTGCTGTTTATGCAAAATCACTAAAATTTTGTACTCTGTGACAAATATGCATTAAGTTAAATAGCTTAAAAGCTTGACTTTTACTTTTTACCAGCACAGAAGTTTGTTCAGTCTCAGGTAGACACAAGAGACTAGATATTTGGGAAAAGCATGTTAGTTAGTTGCTGCTCAGTTTTTCTCTTTGTGAGTGGAAGAGGTAAGAATGAAGGTATGGTTATGCTTAGTAAATAGCTGTTCACCCAGCAATAAAGCCATCCTTTTTTACAAGAAGCAAGGAAAGTTGCATGATTTCTGTTTCTCCTTACAAAGTATGGGTCAGATCCTTGCTTCACTGAAGGCAACACTGAATTTCATACAGGCTCCATGTTCTTCACACCAAATACTCTTCTGTTAGGTAATGACAGCATATTCTCACATGGGATGGCAATAAATACGAAGATGCATAATTTTTCTTGCTTTAAATTTTCATAGCTAGCATTCAGAAAAAAGGAGTAATTTTCTGTACTTACATTGGGAGTACTTAAGCAGGTTTTGTGAGTGACTTTTGCTCCTGCTTTTATTGACATAGATTTTCTTGTGCAGGAATTGTTTTAAGTTTGATCACATGCAATACAAAATTAGTGATGGAGATTGTGTAAAGTGTGCTGGAATGCTTCTGCTAGCACAGAAAATATTTTTAAAAACTCAGAGACTTATCACAATGTGTAGACGACTAAAGACAGGAAAGTATAATTATCCATTTGCTAATTCTAAAATCAATTCAGTATGTCAGGATTTTTTTAGGGATGCTTGAGGGAAAGAAAGCAGGTATACAAATTCTTGTCCAGTGAATACATTATGCTTATAAGATCCCAGTTTCTGACAGGCTTAGAAGACAAATAAAAGGTTGGTCAACCATTCTCAAAAACTCTACCATGTAAATCAGATTTACGCACTACTTGGGTTTTACTAAATTACTGGTGGAAAAATACTTTTGAAAAAAAAAAACCACCATTGAAAGCTTCATACCAACTCTCTCAGTACTCCAGTGTCTGTGCTTAAGTGAGAACTGACATGGTTTAACCCAACTATGACTGCACACAGAGGTATGTGTTGGTCAGAGCAGCCAATTCTTAGAGACTTAAAACAATGAAGCATCAAGAGGAATGTGACCAGCAGGTCAAAGGAGGTGATCCTGCCCCTCTACTCTGCTCTCGTGAGACCTCACTTGGAGTATTGTGTGCAGTTCTGGTGTCCTCAACATAAAAAGGACATGGAACTGTTGGAACAAGTCCAGAGGAGGGCCACGAGGATGATCAGGGGACTGGAGCACCTCCCGTATGGAGACAGGCTGAGAAAGTTGGGGCTGTTCAGCCTGGAGAAGAGAAGGCTGCGTGGAGACCTCATAGCAGCCTTCCAGTATCTGAAGGGGGTCTACAAGGATGCTGGGGAGGGACTCTTCATCAGGAACTGTAGTGACAGGACAATGGGTAACGGGTTAAAACTTAAACAGGGGAAGTTTAGATTGGATATAAGGAAGAAATTCTTTACTGAGAGGGTGGTGAGACACTGGAATGGGTTGCCCAGGGAGGTTGTGAATGCTCCATCCTTAATGGTGTTCAAGGCCAGGTTGGATGAGGCCTTGAGTGGCATGGTTTAGTGTGAGGTGTCCTTGCCCATGGCAGGGGGTTTGGAACTAGATGATCTTAAGGTCCTTTCCAACCCCAACTATTCTATGATTCTATGATTAACTCCTTCAGCTGGAGTTAGTAGCCCTCTACACCCAAAACTAGAAAGCAAAACAAGCTTCCCCGCCCTTATGACCCTCCTATCTGAAGCTGAAGTCATGCAGGCAAAATTGCTGTTCAAGGGAAAGACAGGGCCCATAAGTAATTGGTCATGAAACAGATGGGAATTAGGTAAAAGCAGAAGGTGGGAAGTCTTGTATACCCCAAAACCAACCAACTCCTCCTCCCTCTCCCTAAATCCTTATATATATATATATATATATTAATAACTGTGTTCATTGTCGCCTACTTAGTCTACATAACCTTTATATATTTCACATGCTGTGATGTTAAGTCTTTCCAAAATAAAACAGAGGGTTGACAGAAGGGCATTAACATGGGGCCAACAATTTTGTGTAGTCTGTGAAGTGATGTTAATGTTTGTGCTGAGCACTGTACAGATCACCTACACTGACTGCTGATAATGCTCCTCCCTGTGCAGTCCACTGTGCTGTTGGTCTTCCTTTCCACAGTGGAACATTACTAGCTTACATTTCTGGCATATTGGTGTTCCCCAGAACCTCCAGATGTTTTTCTGTAAAGCTGCTTTCTAACCAGTGCTTTCTCCAGCCTGGTGAGGTCCCTCTGCATGGCAGCATGACCCTCTGGTGTATCAGCTGCTCCTCACGGTTTTGTAACTTCAGCAAACTCACTGAAGGGATGCTCTTCCCCATCATTCAGATCACTAATGAAGAAGAAACTATACTGGTTCCAGTATCAACTGGTAGAGGCCTCCAACTGACTCTGCTACTCTTTACCAGCCACTTGAGCAGACAGTTTTCAATCCACCTCACTGTCCAGTTAAAGAGACTGTACTTCATCTTCCCTGTCAGTGAGGACATTATGAAAGACAATATCAAAAGCCTTTTTACAATTAAGATAAATAATATTCACTGTTCTCTTCTTGTCCATCAAACTAGTCAAATCACTATAGAAGGCTGTCAGATTGGCCAAGCATGACTTGTTTGTTATATAGCTATGTTGACTATTCCCAATAACCTTTTTGTCCTTAATATATTTGGAAACATTTCCAGAATTATTTGGCTCATCCTTTCCCTGGGATACAGGTGGGGCTGACTGGCCTCACTCCCCAGATACACTTTTTTGCCTTTCTTGAAGATCACAGTGACATATACTTTATTCCATTCTTCAGGAATCTCTTCCATTTGCTATAATCTTTCAATGATGATCAAAAGTGGCCTCACAATGATATTGGCCAACTCCCTCAGCATTCATCTGTGCATCCCATTGGGTGCCATGGACCTATGTATGTCCAATTTGTTCATTAATCTGATCTTCCTTTACTGAGAAGGGTCGTCTTACTCATGTGGAAATTTAAAAATGCCCTATCTGAACATTGGCCTATGGCTTTGCCTAGTAATTTAAATTAAGTAAGTTCTTCATATTTGAGGAAGGAACTTAAGAACATGTGGCTACATGATGCATATAGTATGTGCTACAATCTACCAGTTTTTATCCATGAATATTTCTTCAGGAAAATATCATGCTATGAAAAGGCTAAAAAAAGATAGCAATGTCTACCTCTGACTTATGCAAAAATACTTGAGCAAAAAGCTCTGCTTTTCCACCCAGCATCTCCCTTTGTTCTTTTCATCCATCTATCTTAAGCTGAAAAGCTTTCCAAGGAAGTTTATGCTTGGGATCCAGGCTTAAATTGCAGAGCCAGCTGTGGAAAGTCAGCTTTGAGCCTTACCAATTCCTTCTTGTCATTCTATTTTCAGATGTAATTTTTATGTTATTACAAGGTGTTCTCTGCTCTGGGAGATTGCAGGGAGCATTATTGGCTGGTTTCACCATAGACCACGGGCTAATACCTCCTTGTGAATTTTCCCTGGATGTCACCTTTTCAATTAACACTAGCATGGTACAAACAGCAGATATCCATCCTCCAAGATTATTGTTAGGTGCAGTCTGCTCACATGGTTAACATGGGGTAGATGCCATGAGCAGAGGAAAGATTCCAGAGGCATTTTGCCCAGATCCATCCAGTTATTTCAGCTTCCTAACTCCCATGGAAGTCGAACTGGAGTTAGGAACTTCTTAGGTATCTCTAACCCTGATGTCCCAATGCATCAAAGGGCTGTCTCTCAAAGGTCCCACAGTCTGGATGCCCTCTCACTTGCCTGGTGCTAGACTCAGAAACAAGCAGTACTGGCAGAGGAACTTGTTCCAGCCCATCATCTTTGACCTGTAGTGAGCCACAAAGTTATGAACAGATGCATCACTGAGATTGCTAAGTAGTGAAATCACTGACCTTAAAGAGAAGTTCCAGATGGCTCAGAAAGCTTGTGGTACATTTCAGGTTGCCAGGAGCACATCATCCAGGTGCCCTGTTCCATATGTTGCTGGTTCCCAGTTGAATACGAAGCCCAGTGCTTCACTCCTGATATTTAAATCCCCTTGAAGAACCAGCCAAAGCTATTGAAACGGCTGTTTCATTCATATTTTCTGCTTTATTAAAGGGGCTGAGTGTAGGAGTGATTCATCTTCAGTTTTAACATGCTCATCCCTCTGCAATTCATCTAGAAAAAAGTATAGTATGAATGAAAGAAAGCACCTCTAAGGATGAGATGATTTTGCTGGGATGATGAGACTCCTGGCCCTGAGTTCTGTGCAGCCTAAAAGCAGGGCAGTGGAACAGTCCAGCTCCCAGGCCAGTGCAGTATTTGTCCCTCCTAGATTATATTCAGCATTTCCAAGATACCCTTTCTGGAGTCATGCTTGTGGGTTGCATTAGAAGGTTTTCTAATTCCATATAGCAAGACAGCAGATGTGAGTGGTTGTACAAGAGTCTGTGGACCTTGCTAAAGAGTTATAAATGCTGACAGTCTGAATCAATTCCAGTAACAATTTTGAAAAATGAGTGGTGACCTCTATGTACTTTATTTAGGTAATTATTTATCATATTTACACAGTTCCAACAGTGGATTACAAATTGTGTCATTGAGTTGAAAAATTCTGTAAAGGTTCCTCAGTTCAGTCATTTGAGTTTTGCTCATTTTGGTAGTTTTTAACTGAATTTTACTGCATATTTCCATGGTAATGGGAAAGTGTTCTATCTTCTCATTCCCAAAGCAAAACCAGGAACTGCATCACCCTAATGTGTTTTGTTTGGGTAATGGGATAGGGTTCACCAGCCAATTTTTGCTTGAGGAGGTCACAGACCAGCTTTGTTGTACAAGTATACATTTAAATTCAAAGTTATTCCACTGAGGTCTGTGGCATTTTACCACTGTAATAATGCAAAATTTGACCTCTTGTGTCCTCTTTGCAGGACACAGTGAAAGTCCTCTGCTCCCTAGTCTTGAGCGTAGGTTGCTTTTTGAGTTGAGAGGAGGACATATGCGTAAGGATCCTGTGGCTCAAGAGCTCTTCTCCAGCATGGCCAAGAAGGTGAGCAGTACTGGGGGAAGCAATTGACAAGGGGAAATACAGTTCATATTGTGGAGGGATCTAAGCTCAAACTAAAAGCAGTGCTGCTGAAGAAAAAGTCTGCTTTCTTTCCAAAGTACTAGGTGAAGAGGAGAGTCTGACTCACAGAAAATAGAAAGAGCTTAAATACTCATGAACATCAAGACAAAACCCAGACAGCAGATTTATGCCCATGCCAGTTATTTTATTTTGGTCAAACATTTTTCTTAGAAGAAGCAGCTGTAGAGATTAAAAGAAGAAATTTTCTTCAGAAAGAAGTGATTTTTGTCTGAGGAGTTCTGTTTTTCCCAAAGGTGAAAAGTATGGCCACAGACTTAGAAAGTCAAACAGGCTGGCTGGGAAAGATAGCAAGTTTTGCATGAAGGCTCTCCCAAAAGGCTCCTATATGACTTTGGATAGAATACCCACTACCTGAATCAAGATTGGATGGAAAAATTAATTTTTACTCTGTGCATGTATTGCAGACACTTTAACAGAGGCTCAAAGCACAAGGATAATACACTGCTGGGAGTTTCCTACCTAAAATAGGTCCTTCAAACTCCATCTGTTTTCTTCAGCCAAGTTTGAAGACCAGAATCTAAGGACCTCTCTTTAAAGTGGCCAGTGAAGATGTATTCAAAGAATGAGCTGCTAGATAGAATATTTCAAACTAATATAAAAAATTCACCTCTGTCTCTGTCTTTTAATGCACAGGTTGGGTTTCAGCCTGCTCCCACATTTTACTGTTTTTCATAGCCATCCTGGCTTGCCTCTGCACCCATTAGCACTACTCTAGTGAATATTTCTTCTGTTCTGCCACCGTTTATGATCATGGATTGAAGCTTTATTTCCATCAGTTGACACATAAAGACATAATTAATGAGAGTTTGGGTGTTAATCCTGCTGAAATAAATGGAGAATCATCTTGTGAACAGCTGCAAAGTAGAAGGTATTTCCTCATTTCCCCTATTCAAGAAGCAAAAGTAGAAGGGAGAAAAAAAAGCCCTAATGCATTTTCAGATAGGCCTGTCTATCTCACAAGGGAGTGTGCAGGAGAAATAACAACTGTGGAAGGGCCTGGATTTTAAGAGGTTAGAATGAAAGGTGACAATATTGGAAAAAGTTGTAGGTATAATGCACAGCTAAAAGTAAAAATGTTGAGACTTTTATTAAGTTAAGGTGATATTCCTAGTTTTCCAAATTATCAGTCTGTTCCCTTCTGTGGGACATTTACTGGAAATAGATATCAGTTCTTTCTAAGTTTCTTTCCCTTTAACAAACTGCTAAAACAAACCTTTTCTAAGTTTCTTTCCCTTTAACAAACTGCTAAAGGAGACATCATCTAAAAAAAATTTCAAGTGATTTTTGTCTTATCCTTGGACAGAGAATGAATGCTGTGGTTGTTTAAAAATAATCTCAAAATAAATAAGTTGTTGTTTGGGAAAAGGTTCTCACGTCAATGCTTGTGTCCAGGCCAACACAAATCCAAAGACATTGTTTTTATCATACAAACAAGATATCTTAGACCTAGGCTCGGAATTCTCCCTTTTTATACCCATTTATTGAAAACAAAGTGCATTTAGGACAATCAGTTACTTTTGTTTCAGAGAAATTTAATACAAATTAACAGCATCTTGGAGTCAAATCAGTAAAACACTGCTATGGGTACGATGCTCGAAGTGTAAGAATCATTCTGAATTGCACAAAGCATCAACTGACATTGGAGGCTTGAGCGAAAAGACTTCAGTTGATGGCTAGCTTACCTGATTGCTTTAGAGGAGGCCCATTTTGACACTCCACCTTTCTGGAAAGTTAGGCCTTTCCACAGTGAAGATCTCATAATTTTTCGAAATGTTGATTTTCTTTGGGCTGGCATGACATTCACTGTTGAAGTCTGAAAACTGTCACTGGAGCCTTCTACAAAAAAAAGGAACATCGAAATGAAATTCAACTAAATCAAGTGCGAGGTCCTACATCTGGGTAGAGGCAATCCAAGCACAGCTACAGACTGGGCTAAGAATAGATTCAGAGCAGCCCTGTAGAGAAGGACTTGGGGTGTTGGTTGATGAGAAACTTAACATGAGCCGGCTTCAGTGTGCGCTCGCACCCAGAAAGCCAACCGTGTCCTGGGCTGCATCAAAAGGAGCGTGACCAGCAGGTCGAAGGAGGTGATCCTGCCCCTCTACTCTGCTCTCGTGAGACCTCACTTGGAGTATTGTGTGCAGTTCTGGTGTCCTCAACATAAAAAGGACATGGAACTGTTGGAACAAGTCCAGAGGAGGGCCACGAGGATGATCAGGGGACTGGAGCACCTCCCGTATGGAGACAGGCTGAGAAAGTTGGGGCTGTTCAGCCTGGAGAAGAGAAGGCTGCGTGGAGACCTCATAGCAGCCTTCCAGTATTTGAAGGCGGCCTACAAGGATGCTGCGGAGGGACTCTTCATCAGGGACTGTAGTGACAGGGCAAGGGGGAATTGGTTTAAACTTCAACAGGGGAAGTTTAGGTTAGATATAAGGAAGAAATTCTTTACTGAGAGGGTGGTGAGACACTGGAATGGGTTGCCCAGGGAGGTTGTGAATGCTCCATCCTTAATGGTGTTCAAGGCCAGGTTGGACAGAGCCCTGGGTGAGATGGTTTAATGTGAAGTGTTCCTGCCCGTGGCAGGGGGGTTGGAACTTGATGATCTGAAGGTCCTTTCCAACCCCAACTATTCTATGATTCTATGAATTCTTGCTTGGCCTATCCACAGAGCAATAACAATCCAGTGACATTTGCACTGCTGAAAATTTTTGATCTGTCTTTGTATCCAAGAGTTTCAATCTATGTTCAGTTTTACAACAACTGAAATGTTCATCAGAGAAACAGCTTAATTTATGACTTTTCTGCAGTCTCCAGTGGTAATAGGGTCATAGAAGAGTTTAGTTTAGAAGAGATTTCTGGACATCATCTCCTCCAAGCCCCTGCTCAAAGCAGGAACAATTTTGAGGTTAGTTTCAATTCAATAGTTGGATCAAGTTGTTTAAAGCCAGATCACAGAATTTTGAGTATGTTTCGAGCAGATATTGGGTACTGTTTTACCATCCCTAGTGTGAGAAAATTGTCCTAATATCTACTGGGAATTTCTCTTGTGTCCATTGCCTTTCAGCCTTTTGCTTTGCACTGCTGAGACAAATCTGGCTCTGCCTCCTCTCTGTCTTCCAGTAGGTAGCTGTAGACCACCTTCATCTTCTGTTCTTCAGGCTGAACACACCTAGGTCTGCCAGCTTCTCCTCATAGCACTCCTTGTAAGATAACCCTTGATAAATCATTCCCTGCCTGTCTAAGAATTTGTTCTGTTTCGGAGAACAAGTGTCAGAAGAGCAATAGGGGGAAAAGGTTTCCTTTATCCTTTGGGCTTTGATTGATTTAAAAACATATCTGTTTCTCAATTGTTTAGGCAGGAGAAGGAAATCAGAATTTTAAGCTATTCTTCTAGTCAGTTTTTCTTGCATAGATGAATTTCATACTATCTTTTCCTGGGGCCATTGTATGTCTTGTTGCAAAGCAAGTTGGTGAGCTGACCTTGTGTTAACACTTATTTCTGGAATCCACTGAGCAGGGAGCAGAAACCGTTTGTGAGTACAATACAAATCCTGGCAATTTCTGCAAGCACAAATTTCACAGGTGCATGTACCACCTTAGGAAAGGCAGGCAGGGATTTTGCAAAGGATAGCATAAATCAGTGTTGATTGAAAAAGAAAATACAAAGAATAAAAGTAAAAAGAATAAGCTATCAACAGAAACCTTAACTGACATTGAGATCTACAAGAAAAGTTGAAATTATTCCTAATACACAGTGTATTTGGCTGGAAAATACATTTTGAGATTAAGAAACATCAACATCCCTCCCTCATTTCTACAGAGCCAGAGCTGCAAGAATGAAAGGGTGCAAATCTGAGAGGTGTAGTGGGTATTTGACTCCAAAAGCAGAGCTGTAACCACTCATCAGTCGAGGTGGGAGGAGAGGAGGTGGCTGTGGCAGGCTGGACCAAGAGGAGGCAGCAGCCAGGTGGCAATAGCTGGGCAAATAATTTCATGGTGCAGCTGCACTGGGTGGAGGAAAATGGCTTCAGACAAAGAAACCTTCTCACGTTTCCCTTTCCCTTCCTGAGAGTGAGGAATGGAGAAAAAGCCAGAGCTGACAGAGTCTGAGCATGAAAGGAAGGAGCCTGCATAGGGAATAACACTGGCGGCAGCCCCAAGGCCACCAGTGGAACTGCTGATGGAAGATGATTTCATCTGCATGGATGGAGCAGCGTCTGCCTCTACAACAAAGGTGGGCAATAAATTGGGAAAAGGAGTGCTCTACATAGGAACATACACCATATATACATACACACAGTTTACTCATGGATTTTTTCATGTTCCATCACATTAGAGTCGAATGTTGCTGCAACATCCAGTGTGCCCAGTACTGAGACCCACGAGTGATTTTCTTTCACTGCGTCTGCCGGTAGAGACTGGATCTCGTTCAGAAATAATGTGGTGTACTGTGCATTACATCAGCTTTGGTCACACTGAAGCAGTCTTAAGCCCACTTGCATCACATCTACCAATGTGCAACCCAGGAGAAAGCTGTCCCAACATGTGCTCCAGCATTCTGAGAGACTCCCTCCTGGAGGGAACTTTATGTTTACACACAGGGGGCACTTTAACTGCAACTTCTTTGGCTTTTATATGGCTGATTTATACCAGTTTAGCTTCAGTCCCTTTGTTCCTCTTTTTTTCAAGTATGTAAGAAAGTTGAGCGTGGTGTAAGAAGACCAGAATGTCTCACAGTATAAATTGTGTCTACAGCTGGCACTGTCTTCACCTCAGTTATGAATATAGCTTCTTCATTTAGCTATTGGAAACAGCATTTTTCCTAAGCTTGCCTGATGAGCCTTACATCCTAGCCCCTCTCCTCCTGCAGATGCTGCTAAAGTTTCCAGGCTCAGAAAATTCTGGGAAGTGTGTCCATCCAGAAGGAAATCTTGCATCTCCTTGAGGCTGCTTTTCAAAGGCTGTCCACCAGAGCCAGGAGGAAAACCTTACATCTGAAAATAAAGCTTAGGCATCCCAGTTTTTTTTATTTTGAGCATCAAAATAAATAAAGCATTGCACTCTTCAGGTGTCCATGAGTTCACAGAAATATTTCTTTCACATGAAAATGTACTGGAGTTAAAAAGCCAAATAAACCCACCCTGCAAACCTGTCCTTCACCTCTACCAGTTGCAAGCTTTAAAACCTGCAAAACAGAGCAGGGCCTTTCCAGAGTTCACACTTCGAAGTTGTTGAAAAGTGTAACCGAGTGTGACTAATGACCGCATGGCATGGGGTATTTGCATGGATTCCGTCTGCAAGCATCAAGTGTGTGAAACCAGACTATTTGAGGAGGAACAGAAGTGGCAGGAAAGCAGGCAGAAATTAAGAGACTCATGTGGTGGAGAATCACAGCAACACAACCACTGCCTCCTGATACTGGGTGGCTGTTCTATTATATACAGTGAGAAGGAGGGTACATTGTTTACCTTCAGGGATTTTTGTTCGTTAATTAGAAAACAAGAAGTGGTGGAAAGTAAATAATTAATACCAGGGTATTCATGCTATTTGTAAATTAGAAAATCAGTGTTGAGCAGTAACCTCATTATGAGTTATTTATTCCATTGGAAGATGGAATAAATAGCTCATCAATATTCAGTACGTGTTGCTCAGTGCTCCAATCTTCCTTCTATGGTAAGCACTATGGGCCATAAAATACAAATTCCAGAGAGCAGGCAGGCTTTCATACACTGAGCAGCTGAGTGACACTTGACATCAGTTTGGAGTCAGTGAGAAAAGAGGTGCCCAGCTACTGCTGTGGACTGAACCCAATTGCAGGAGCATCTTTAGGGAGCTGCTGGGAGGAAACTGTGAGGTACTTGCTCCTGTCTGTGGTGTGTATGTGCATGGCCTTCATCAACCCCCCATCTACATGACTCAGGCTGTGATACATTCATCTTTCTGTGCTTCCCTGAGGAGGAAGGACCTATGATTTCCAGGATGCCTGTCACTGGCGGTAAGAGATGGAGGCACTGAATCCAGCAGGGAAAGGAGGGAGCAAGGAGTGGCTCACTAGGAGGCCTGTCTCTCTTCAGCAACAGCAGTGGCGCTGGGAAGAATGGTTCATTGACAGCTCCCATCCAAATCTTGTGCCCGTGGCCTCACAGGGAAGCTGAGCTCATCTCTTCCGGGCACTGCAAGCCCCTCACCTCCTTCCTTGCCCTGTGCAGAGCTGCCTTCAGAAAAAGCTATCTGAGAGACATCTCCAAGTGTCTCTTAGAGTTTCCTTTGCTGCCGTTTACCTTCCTCCTGTCTTATTCAAAATTTCTAAGTGTGGCAACCTTAAAGGAAGGGAACGGCAGGCCTGGGTCCATTTTTAGGCTGAATGTGATACCTCTGAATCTATTACAGTGACCACAGTAAGGCAATACACAGCACTGGCTCTTCTCAGAATCTGAAATCCATTTGAAATCCATCTGAAATCCATCTGAAATCCAGTTCCTGCTGCCTCCCCAGATTACCAACTGGGAGACAGCAGTGCCCATGCTGGGGGGACGAGGGGAAGTGAGATACACATTGCCTGTAAAAGACCTTCAGTCCAAAGGCAACATGGTATCACCACAGATATTAAACACCCTAATCTAGAACCGAGTGATTGAGGTGCCCTTAGTATGCCCATGGTCCCAACCCAGGATGTGTGGAATAATTTATGTAATTATATTCCCCTTAGTGCTTCAGAGTAGTCCCAGTGACTGTAAGACATGCTAACTTAATCTTAGCCACAGAAAAACGTGTTTCTAATTTACGAATTCGGCAATTTTTCAATAAAAGTTGTTGCACTTTGTCTGATCTATTCTCAAAATACGGAAGTGCTTGAAGCATGACCACCTGCAATAACAGATTACTGTTCCCTAAAATATTGCCATACACCTACAATGTGGAGGCGTAAAGCTTCTCTAAAAAAGATCTTTGTTATTTTTTCTAAAAGAAAGAAATGATCCCAAAGTAAAGCTGGTTTTCAGCAGCCTCTCTGCTCCCCAATGCAACTGGCATCAAAGTCTAATGAAAACCTGTTTGCGGACACTGGATCGGATCCAAGGTACACTATTGGCATATTCTAGACCCCTTGGGACATGACTCATATAAAAAACACAAGGCTGTCATCAGATGGCTGGTGGCTCAAATAAATCAAATTTACTTTGAAAATTGAGGCATACCAAAATTTTATTAGGTGAAACTTTGGCATTTCTTATAGCCAACTTGCACATATATATTTTTATTACTTACAGCAGTTTAAAAGTATGCTACCAATCATATGCAAAACAAGACACGATTGCAAACGTACATTTTTTACTGGGTGGCAGGAGGAACTGTGTTGTTTTCTTTTAAAAGCCCTGAATAGTGCTGCATGTTTGTTAAAGGTGGCACAGCAGAACAGGCCTCTCTGTTTATTTTCCTGTGAGTGTCTGGGCGCACATCCTCCATTTGTGATCTCAAGCCCTGACTTCAAAGAGCAGCTTCTACAGAATAACTGCTCACTAAAGCTACCAACTGCATCAACTGCAACACAAAAATGACACATAATGTTTGCAACATACGCTTACAAGAAACAGGCATAAATGTTGCTGAAGTCCTTGGTGGCTCAGGATGGACCTGGTCTTCAGGGGGCTGTTCCTGCAGCCCACGTGCAGGGGCAGAGCTTGGTGTTGCCACAGCCAGCGCAGAAGCCACTCCTGGCTCAGGTGTTTGAGTTGTATAGGGTCCCACTTCCTTTCAGGGGCTGTCCTAGTGATAGGAAAAGGGGTTCAAAATTAAAGGAGAGACTTAGATTAGATACAGGGAAGAAGTTCTTTACTGTGGGGGTGGTGAGGCACTGGAACAGGTTGCCCAAGGAAGTTGTGAATGCTCCATCCTTGGCAGTGCTCAAGTTGGACAGGGCTTTGAGCAGCCTGGTCTAGTGTAAGATGTCTCTGTCATGGTGGGGGAGTTGGAAATAGATGATCTTTAAGGTCCTTCCCAACTCAAACCATCCTATGATTCAATGATTCCTGTGCCCACACCCACAGAGGCTCACCGCCTGCTTCAACACAAAAGACACTGTAAAACTTCGTAAAACAAAGGTCCTATTCCTCTAATCCTCCAGCCTACGATAAAAATCAAGCCAAAGGCCATATTTTGGAGGAGGGTGCATGCTTTTGGGCTTGATGATAGAAGACAAAATCGTGAATTAGAAGTACATTAATTTTTAAAAGACCTCTCAGTAGACAGGAGAGCCAAACTCCCACTGACATTTCTGAACTTCATTATCTGGTTGCTTGGCAAGATAGCCTCTGCTTTAAACTAATGATAGAAGGAGTAAAAAGCTGCAGATTTGGTCTAGCTTTTCCTCAAACTATGACGAAAGTCTATGGAAATATATTCTGATGGAGTCCGAGAAGCATGCTGGCTCTGCTCCAAAATAACTTAATTCACTATGCAAAAACAAAGAAAGGGAAAAGAATGGCGCTGTAGATAAAAACCACAAAATTGTTGTATCTGACAGTGCGCTGCTTTGGGATGGAGACATTCTTGGCCAAATGCTGACACCCCCATCACAGAAAAATGAGCCTCTGAGGTTCCCAGAGGCTGGTTCCTGGGGAAGGCTGCAGTCTGGTGCTCCATCCTGCTGGGGGATTGGGTTGTCTTGCTTAGAGGAGCCCACTCATCTAGGCAGGTGCTTCTCAGTGTGGTGAGCTTCTTCTTGGAACAGTGTGAAGTGCAAATCAAACCAGAATTTGGCCTCAAATGTAAACCCCGATGAATCT
The DNA here is from genome assembly GCF_963264785.1 of Psittacula echo. NCBI lineage: Eukaryota > Metazoa > Chordata > Aves > Psittaciformes > Psittacidae > Psittacula > Psittacula echo. Next base: position 71,330,467 of record NC_137738.1, on the reverse strand, counting down.
TCATTAATGTAAAGCTCAGTTGTAAAGAGTTGCATTTGTAGGGAAGAAGGGAAGCACAGCCTTGGCGGTGTGGGCTGAGCCCTTGCAGGAGTGCTAGGCAGAGGGTGCGATTCTTACACATCTTCTGGATCATTGTAACTCTCTGTCCTTGAAGTAAATGCTATAAAAATCCCTTTTAGTTCTGGAAGAGCAAGGCCAGGGCTTTTGATCCTTGCTAAGAGAGGCTTCTGCCTCCAGAGTCTGCCATGGTGGACCGACTGACCAGCTCTTCTAGGAATCAGGAAACTTGTTCCTTTTCCATTTTGGCAGCCAAGAAACATTGTCTGAAGCTGACAAAAGTTATTTCTGGTATACAACATTTACAGTGAATTCAAATCACGTTCATGAAGCAACACCTTCACTTTACATATTCCTAATACAATGGTCCGTGAAGGTTTTTCCAGTGGAAATATGAGGCTTGATCCAAGGCATTTGAAGAAATAGTTCCTTTCATATTAGTGGACTTTCTTCTTAGCCCTTAATTCCATATGTTGATGGGTGTGTTTGTTTAGTCTGTGGCTGGACATAATGGCACTCCATAGACTTGAGAAATTTCTGCAGAATTCAGGCTTCTTCCCTTATCGGGAAGGAATAGACACATACTTCCTCTTGAAATAACAGAAAACTGAGTCATTAAGAGAGACATCAGCAGTATTTAGTGACTGAAATGTAGTGTTGTGACTAAAAATTTATCCCCATAGATATTTGATCAGTTTCCAGGGAAAAAAAAAAAAAGAGACAGCAACAAAAATCATATGAACTCACAAGTGAAGGAGAAATAAATTCTGGTAGCCTCTATTTCTCTTGAGATAATTTCTTGTCACTTCAATACACTGCTTGAATATTTTCCAGTATTAGTTTTCTGTATCTCATTGTTTTGGCTGCTGTACATATTTGCACGATTTTCTTTCTCTTAAATAAAACAACAAAAAAAAATCATCACATCATAAAATGTTTCTACAATTTAATTAAAAAATAATATTTACTGTCTGCACAGTTTAAATTTGGCCTACTTTTGCATATGCATCATGATGCAGACTTCTATTACACGGTCACATAGTATATTTCCCCACAGGACTGCAATCTTTTCCTTTGCAGGATAACCTTCTTTCCAAGTCCCTAATTTTTTGATTGATTTACTCTGAGACTGGGAAAAGAGCTGCAGCTGAGAAAGGGAAGTTTCTCCTCATTACCTAACTACCCCAGGATCTGTTCCTCAGATTTCACCTTCCAGCCATTACTTCCTTTCCAGCCCACATCCAATTCTCCCTCCTAAATCCTCTTCTGATCTACCCCTTCTTCCTAGTTTCCCTCTAACAGGCCATGCCTCGTTGCCTAAGTAGTCCCACATTTACTTTCCGCTTGCCAGTGATCCTACAGGAAACATCTTGCTGCCATAACATGCCTCTTTCCTTTCCACTCCTTTCCTTTCCACTTTACTTTTGTCCTGCTAGGTTCAGATCAGAGGGCTTCCTCCTCCTCTTCTGGGGGACTTCCCTGCTGGGTGGCCATAGCAGCAGAGGAGGAGTCTCAGGAGTGGTGCCGAGCTGGGACACGCTTATAGCCTGAGCAGCAGCACCTGTGCAGGCTGAGAGCAACGTGAATGTGCTCAGCAGCATTGCACTCTTCTGATCAATCCATCAAAATGTTCCTGCAAATGGGAACAATCTTTATGCCAAAGCTTAGCTGGGCAGGGCAGGCTTTCACAGGAGCAGACCCAACGCTGGTAGAAAGGACACATAGGAAGGGATGAGTGCTCTAGTGTAGTTGCACCTGAGCTTTCTTTTTTTTTTTTTAACAGAAAAAGTCACCAGTCTTCAAAGTTTCAGTTTCAACTTTCCAGTTGAGCAATCCGGACATCCATAAATCCATGGGTCCAGATGGGATGCACCCGCGGGTGCTGAGGAAACTGGCGGATGTCATTGCTAGACCACTCTCCACCATCTTTACCAAGTCTTGGGAAATGGGAGAGGTGCCTGAGGACTGGAGGAAAGCAAATGTCACTCCAGTCTTCAAAAAGGGCAAGAAGGAGGACCCGGGTAACTATAGACCGGTCAGCCTCACCTCCATCCCTGGGAAAGTGATGGAACACCTTATCCTTGGTGCCATCTTAAGGCATGTCAAGGATAAGAGGGTTATGAGGGGCAGTCAACATGGCTTTACCAAGGGGAAGTCATGCTTGACCAACCTCCTAGCCTTTTATGAGGAAATAACATTGTGGATGGATGATGGCAGAGCGGTGGATGTGGTCTACCTTGACTTCAGCAAAGCATTTGACACAGTCTCCCACAGCATCCTCATAGCTAAATTGAGGAAGTGTGGCCTGGATGATCAGGTAGTGAGATGGACTGCAAACTGACTGAAGGAGAGAAGCCAGAGAGTTGTAGTCTATGGGGCGGAGTCTAGTTGGAGGCCTGTATCTAGTGGAGTGCCTCAAGGGTCAGTATTGGGACCAGTATTATTTAATATATTCATCAATGATTTAGATGAGGGAATTGAGTGTACTGTCAGCAAGTTTGCTGATGACACTAAGCTGGGAGGAGTGGCTGACACGCCAGAAGGCTGTGCTGCCATCCAGCGGGACCTGGACAGGCTGGAGAGTTGGGCAGGGAGAAACTTGATGAAATATAACAAGGGAAAGTGTAGAGTCCTGCATCTGGGCAGGAACAACCCCAGGTTCCAGTATAGGTTGGGGAATGACCTGTTAGAGAGTAGTGTAGGGGAGAGGGACCTGGGAGTCCTAGTGGATGGCAGGATGACCATGAGCCAACACTGTGCCCTTGTGGCCAAGAAGGCCAATGGCATCCTGGGGTGTATTAGAAGGGGGGAGGTCAGTAGGTCGAGAGAGGTTCTCCTTCCCCTCTACTCTGCCCTGGTGAGACCGCATCTGGAATATTGTGTCCAGTTCTGGGCCCCTCAGTTCAAGAAGGACAGGGACCTGCTGGAGAGAGTCCAGCACAGGGCAACTAAGATGATTAAGGGAGTGGAGCATCTCCCTTATGAGGAAAGGCTGAGGGAGCTGGGTCTCTATAGCTTGGAGAAGAGGAGACTGCGGGGGGACCTTATTAGTGTATATAAATATATAAAGGGGGAGTGTCATGAGGATGGAGCCAGGCTCTTCTCAGTGGCAAACAATGATAGGACAAGGGGTAATGGGTACAAACTGGAACACAAGAGGTTCCACTTAAACTTGAGAAGAAACTTCTTCTCAGTGAGGGTGACAGAACACTGGAACAGGCTGCCCAGGGGGCTTGTGGAGTCTCCTCTGGAGACATTCAAAACCCGTCTGGACACATTCCTGTGTAACCTTATCTGGGTATTCCTGCTCCAGCAGGGGGATTGGACTAGATGATCTTTTGAGGTCCCTTCCAATCTCTAACATACTGTGATACTGTGATACTGTGAAAGAAAGGCAAAGTTGCTTAATCTTTTTGTAGTCTAATCTTGGATATGGCTAGGAATATGGCCTTACGTTTACTTTTGCCGCAATAGATGTTCAATTGTTTATTAAGATTCACCCAGTCACAGATGATCATTGGGAATATTCAAATCATTGTTTTGCAGAGTTGCTAGCAACAGAAAACAGGATCTTTTATCGGGGTGTGTCAACAACTTTAGCAAATGATAGTACAGGTAGCCCTGCAATATCACCTTAAAACCCACCCTACACATAGGATGGCTCTGACTCTAAGTACTGACTCTAAGTACTGTCTCAAACCCCAACCTTCCTCTCAGTCTGCTGTGGCAGTGATATATGCCAATTGTGTCACATGTGGCTGGACCAAAAGAAGCTACCAGGAGTCCCTGTAGGTAATTTCACTTACAGGTGAAGTCTTCTAAGTCTTCCCAGTGAGGAGATGATGGGGCAGTACCAGAGACTGTCTCTATCTCCTGACTCAGCCTAGGCACAAGGGAGTCTCCTACTAGAGCAGCATAGGTGAAGCCTGTATCCCTCCTCTTCAGAAAAATCAACACTCAGACCCTGTGCTATCGAGGAACTGCTGTTTGGAGAGGGCACTGCCTTATTTACATGCTTTTTCATAATTTCAAATTTCTCTTTGCCATGAATTAAAAGCAAATGTTTCAGAAAGCTGCATTATGCTATGATCTCCCAACTCTGAAACCCTCGCATTATTAAGTTCCTTTTACAGGGCATAGCATGTTCAACTGGACCTTGAAAATTCAAACTTGAAGATGCAGAAGGGAATAGAAAATTAGTTGAACTGAAATGTTCATGTGCATTTGGAGGCTGGGTCCACAAGGACCTCCTGCTCTGCAGAAGGCCTGTCACACTCTTGGGTTATTAGTCTAATTAAAGAGAAGCTAGAGGCTTTGCAAAAGTAATTTCTTTTCTGCATACATAGCTGTTTTATGAACCAGACTTATTTCCTCAGTGCCAAACTACATTTCAGAATATCTCGTTGCTAAATAGAGTGAAATGTATTTCCATTTTTCATGGCTGAACCACATTTTGGCTGAGGGGGAGGCAGGACTCTCAGTACCATTTCCTGAAGTCAACATCACCCCTGTCATTAATTTCAGTGTCCCAGGATTTAAGCAAGGAGATAACAGACCCTCAAATGGTTTTAAGTTCATTGAAACGTTAGCCCTAAATGAAGCATATGCCATTCAGTTAAAGATGCACGTTTACACAGCTGAGGATGACAAGTCTAGTTTGACTGAAGACCGGAGGAGAGAACGATGCCTCCTCCTACATGATCTGCCCCCTGAAGAAAACATCTGCCTGCATGTTTAACCAGGAATGTGAACTGCTAATGTAATCTGACCTTTAGAGAAAGGGAAGAAGATCACTCCAATGTACAAATACAGAAGAGGCTAGAATGCTACATACTGTTGACTGTTTTCTGCATGTGTAGATAAGAACACAATGAAAATATATTAAAGAACTGAAGAACATGACTGTTAGCGAGTCAGGGCTACCAGGCATTCAGGAGAAAATATGAAAGCTAAAGTTCTGCCTAATGTAGTTCTTGGAAATTATCTGAAGTGGATCCATTGATGGCTTTCTAGTAATAACAATGTGTATCAAGGCTGTGAAATCTTGTTTCACAACCAAATTCATACAAGCTTTAATTTAGGCCAAGGCTCAGCACTTTCTATGAGCAATAGGATTTTGAGGGAAAGACATTTTGTAACACTTCTTTGAGATTTGAGACCTTTCTACAATTTGGTGATTAAACTTAATACTCAGTATCTCCAACATAAGAGCTGTGGCAGATACTGCTAGCTGGTTTTCTGTGGAAAGAGCAGAAAACAGAAGAGATCAAAAGCCCATTGTTCTTTTGAACACCACCTAGGTGTCAGGAAGGGTATAAATGCAGTCATTTTTCTGCTGCTTAGTAGCCAAGCTGCAATTTGAGGCATTTGAGGCATGCACAGTCTCTCCCTTCACATATTCAGCTAATAGCTACACACAAAACCATGAAAAGCCACAGGCACAAGTAGAAGACTTAACTTCTGTGACTGAAGAGCATATTTTCCTACAGTGACAGGGTCCAGCCTTTCTATAATGCGGACTGACTGCCTCAGTAATGGTTCACGTGAAGTGGATGTTCTTTCAGTCTTACTTTGCTGTAACCGTTATGTATGTAACATCAGAGAGACTGACCTGAATGATCTGAGCCTAAGTCATTTAAAATGGCTGAGGCTCTTGGTTTCAGAAGGGCAACTGGAGAAAAGCCTTAGGTTCACTGGAGCCTTAGAGCTCAGTTAAAAGCAGTCCCCAGCCTAGATCAGTAGTCTTGGTAGGTCTGCCAGGGCCTCTTTGCTTGATAGCCAACACTTCATGGGATATTCGAAATGCTACTGTAATAGATCCCTGGATGTGTTTGGTCTTCTCACAGCCACAGTCTACTCAGTCATCCCATAACTGGCTGATGGTCATAATTTTCTGTTCATCTATTAATTAGCCACTTTCCCTGGGTTAATTTTTAATTTGCATACTGATAACATGGGCTCTTCCACAATCACAATGCACAAATGTAATTAAGTTTTGTACTATTAAATTCTGCCCAGTTTCCGTTGCAGAGGTCATCAACTTCTCATTGTGATGCTTCTGCACGTTGAAAATGCCTCCTCTCTGCCGTCTTTCATCCACAGGAGCTGTGACTTCTTGCCTTGCTGGGAGCAGCAGATGAGGGACAATCTGCCTAGTTAAGGCTGCCTGCACTGCCTGAACTGCCTGAGGAAAGTGCAGCCTTGTCCCAGGGCCAGGACTGATGCCTGCAGCACGCCCTGATGAACTGGCTCTACCTCTATGAAACTAGTGGCTCCCACAGTACCAAACCATACACCCACTGACAGAGCTGGACATTACCTTCTTATTTCTCAGGTATTCAACACATTCTGCCTTTTTTTTTTTTTGTTTTTATTACATTCATTGTAGCAACGGTCAATGCAGAAAGGATTTCCTCTGTGCGTGATTCAGCAGTGCTGAATTCACATCCAGATATGCTTTTGAGCAGTCCCTGATGGTGTTATTGCAGCTACAAGCAGCAGACTGTGAAATAAGCTTTGTATTAAGACTTGATCCTTTAATTGTAAAGAAACCCAAATGCTGCTTAATTGAATGTAGAGCTGCTGCAGTGTTCTCTAAGGACTCCAGAAGGTGATTTGGGATCCTTCGGTCTTCCCTTTGTGAGAAGCAGGTTGCTCTTTTTTATGTCTTCCCCCCAACACCAAGTATTTTGCTTGTGCTTGAACATGCTTTGAATATTATTTACCACAAGAAGAGGGGAAAAAAACCTAGTCCAAGAGCCACCTGTGCTGTCTGCCTCACCACCAGTTTATCTGTTGTAAATATTACCAGATGCTGTTGGAGCTCCCTGGCATTTTAGCGCTTGTCTTCCTTGCTGAAGCAATTTGTAGCACAGGAGGGATCAAGTCAGCTTTATTCATTCACTAGTCTTTGAGTGCCTTCGTTTTGTATTTCCCTTAGAGCATCATTAAACTTTTTAAAACTAGCAGTGCTCTGTTAATTTCATTAATCCACCGACATATTCAGAAATTGCTTTTTCTATTTTTTATTTTTATGATTCAGTTTATAAAAAGATAAATGCTCCCTGATCTCAGGTGACTTCTGGGACAGGAGATTTTGTAGAATTTCCACAATCCAAGCAACTGCTTTGTCTGAGGGTTTAATAGGAGCTGTTAAACTACACAGCAGGTTATACCTTTTAGCATCTATTACACTCAGTAAAACCGGCATATTTTTCCCATCAGTTACACTCTCCATGATTATACACTGCTCCAGTCTCACTATAGGTGGGCCAGGCCTCCACTGAGCAATTAAACCAGTCATTTTCCTGCCAACAGCCAGCCATTTTAAAGCTTTTCAAAACACAGACACAAACACGCTCACATGCGTGCACACACACACACACACACACACACACACAGAGCCTCCAACTCCCTGGTTCGCTGCTCACCGTCCTCCGGGCCCTGCAGCAGCACTCTGGCACGGGATTAGGGTTATGCATGCAGCTGGAGCTCCTACACTTAGCCCAACATCTGTAACATAAAGGTGGCACATGCAGGAGCTGCTTGCTCTCTGGGGGTTTCACTTCTGCATTGGCCAAGGTGGAGAGGGCAGTGATAAAACCCCAGCGCTGCCACTGCACCAAAGCTGAACACTCTGTTGGTGTGTCCATACGAAGTGCTGATACAGTAAAAGAACATGGGCAATAGTCCATTTTGAGCACAGTGTGTGTGTGCTGCTGCTACAATCAAGTTTAAACAGCTCCTGGGGTAGAAATGATAGTCAAGAGTAGGGTTTAAGGGGTTTCTGCCTTGTCCTTATACCCTGCAGGGAGCAGGAAGAGTAACTCACCCGTTAAGAGCAATTGGTCTTTCTAGATAACTATATTAAAGATGTACAGCTGGGATTTTTCAGCAAGTCCCACAAACCAAGAAATACAAACATGCTGGAAGTCTGTGCCTGTGCCCTGGCCTTATTTTACAAGGGTGGGCACGGTCCTAATTTTTTGATTGATGCCTCTGGGATGATGAAGAGATTTTTGACAACTTTAACTTGAGAAATTTCTTGACCAGCTCAAGTGAGCTTCTGAGTGGCTGCTGCTACATATAAGTATAGCTGATAGGAATATAAATTACTGATTTTGAAACGTAAGTCATCTCAAGTTTTAGTGCAGTCACTGACAGTACGCGTTCCTCTTGTCACAGATAAGGTAGCTATTCGATCTTGCAGCTCACTTGCCTTTTCATGGAGAAGGATATCATGTAAGCTTTTCTTTTCTAAACCTCAGTGAAATGCAGTTACCATTGCAGACCAGTCTGGCAGGTGGCAATGCTACAAATTCATGCACAGAACATATAGGAAAGTCCTTGGAGCTGGTGTTCAGCAGGACACCTGGCACCGAGTAGCCATGAACTATGTAAATATTTCTTTCCGAAGGGAAAACTGATTTTCAGAGGCTGGGTTTTTGCAAGGGAATTGTGCAGTTAGGCTCTCATGATTCTCCAAGCTGGGAACTTTCATCAGCTCCAATAAAAATAAGAGGAATTGGCACATGGGATTTCTATGTCCTGCCAAAGGCACAGAATACAGAGCCTACAAGGCTAGTGCTAAGCACCACCAAAATTTCTCTTTTCATCTCTTGGACACAATAAAAACAGTGAAAGTATTTTCATTTGTGCCTCTGGGCCCAAACCTGTGCGGTGAAGGACCTTCCTGATTTCCCATTAGCTTCAGTGAGATTTGAGGCTGATCAGCAAAGAGGAATCTTGCACTTGTCAGAAAGCACCTAAAGAGCAGAGGGGATCCTTTATGCAAGAACCTGATGAAAGCAAGATGTTTAAAGTGTTTTAGCATACTGAGATACAATGGAAAATACATTTATGAAACAAAAGATCTACATCTTTCTGATTTTTTTCTCTTTTCTCCACAGTTTCATTAGTTTCTGCTAAAACCTTTAGCAGATGCTTAATTGACACAGTCAGAAATAGTTTTCCAATCATGTATCACTTTAATTATTCAATGGCCTTTTCAGATCTCTCATGGATACCCCTTTCACTGAGAAAAATTATTCGCTGTGTTTCAAGCTACTCTGCTTGAATTCTGCTTATCTTCTCACAACTTTTCCCATTGGAAGATTTTGTAAGAAACTTGGGAGGGGAAAAGAGAAGACAGGACAGGGCTTCACGCTATTTCAACCATAAAGGTACATTTTTCAGAACATTTCATTTGGAAGTTGAAGTCTAAGTGCAACACTTTGCATTTTAATGCATCAGCACTAGAACTCTGACCTAATGGGAAGTGTTTCATGATACATGTTACTTGGGATTTTGTGCCTGTGTGAACATCCTGTTCTCAGCTGCATATCCTACAGCCACATTGGCAAGAGAGGCCTCTGACTGTACATACCTTTTTCTTGGTGCTTTGTTTTACATATACAAAGTTCAGTGGAGATGATAGTGCAAAATTTATCAATGATTAAAAGAAAAACAAAAAGCCTGCCTTTTTTTTTCCAAGTCCGTGATAAAATTGCAATCAATGACAGTACAGACAGGATTGTGCCCAAGGTATTGTATTTTCTTTTTCAAAATCGCAAGCTCTCTCAGCTCCTAAAACACTTTAATGAAAGCTAAAATGCTCAGCATCTCTGAAAAATCAGTTTACTGAAGCTTCAAATTCCACAAAATACTCCCACAAAGAAAACGTAGCTCTTGAAAGTATTTTCTCCGTGTCATCTGCTTCCTAATGAGGGCTGATCCTGCAAAACATTCTACACTTCAACTTGAGGAGCACAACACCACCCCTATAGATGGCACACTGTAAGGCATATTGCAGAACACCTTTAACCAGCCATGTTCCCGTAACTGCAGTAATGCTTCTTTCAGTAATGTTGACATGCCTTCAAAATGCTAAATTCTAGGTAGGGATAGATTAAAAAAAATTAGCTGTCAAAATGGAGGGATTTTTTCCCCTCCCTCTTCTAAAATAATTTAAGCTTTTTTGAAGGTAATAATGTGACTGATCACATTCACAGTTCTGGTCACTGGGGGACATCCAGATCAATATTTAACTAATACTTTAAGCAAGAGACCATGGTTCATGCCCTCCTTAGCTCTTTAAATATTTTCCTTGAGTTGTCATTTGCCCCCATTGTCAAATTTTTCATCAGCAATACCATAAGGTCCTCTGGTTCCGCAGATCATCCTGGTCACAGGGCTCACCCAGTCATTTGTGGATCCATGCAGTTTTTTATGGAAGTATTACTCTAATTACTTATAATTTATATGAAGAAGGTTAATGATCCATAAAACCAAAATGTATGTTCAAATGTGCACTTTGTGCTTGGCGACAGCTGAAGTATTTGGGACCCAAAGAGACTGAATATTGTCTTTCTTCTGGTCTGGAATGGCTTGGGGTTTTCTAGTCTGTCTTGGCTGAGAATCAGCTGTTACAAGTGGGAAAGTGTGATCCCAGCTCCGCAACATTGCTGCTGGAGAAGGGGGAAAGCTTCAGGTGCACGACAGAAGTCTATTTTCCATGGCTAGGTGATAGAATCAGTGAAGATGCATGCTAGTTAAATACATTTAGTCAGCAACATGTGTATATATATATATATATATATAAATGAAATAAACGAGATGTAACAAGAGAGGAATAAGTCTTTCCAAATTCTTACCACACCTGGCATGTAACATGTAATTTTGCAGTTGACAACATTTACCCTTTATGACAGCATTATACATATACATTGGGGTTTGCCTTTTTAAGTAAGGGATGTTAACAGCCTTGAATAAAATTGGGACAAGCAGTGTAAACAGGATGGCATATAAAGTGTGATACAGTATACAGAGGGCAAAGTATGTTTGAAGGTTAGCTTATTAATAAAACATGGCTGGCCTTGATTTGGTTTATAAGAAACTTAAGACATTTATCAACATTTGTCTGAACCCATTTCCAGTCTCTTTGGACTCTGTTGTGGATAAGCTGATTAATAAAAGATGATGCCTTAGGAAGGAAACTTAGATCTTTGCAAGCAATGACAAAAGAAAATTCAGCACTTAATCTACATATGAAAGGAAACTGTGAAAGTAAACTAGTTTATCACTACATCCCAGTATGCCAATCTCTTATAACATTTCATCTGACTTAGTTTTGGCTGGAGTCTGGAAAAGTAAGAAAGAATTCAAAAAATTAAGTGTGGAATTAATTTACAAGAAAGATCCTAGTCTTGCTTATAGATACTCTGAAATCTAATCCCTTTCCCTTGTGGCTTTCTCCCCTCAGTGTTTTTAACTTTGCAGCTTTCCATGTTTGTTTTTCATTTGTCTCCTTGATCCTTTAGTCTTTCCTTTCCCTTAGGCTAGAATAAAGTTCTAATACTAAACAAGTGCCACACTTTGCCTATTGATAGTTGTTGCTCAATAAAATGTTGCCCTCAGAAGCTGATTAATGAAATATGTTTCTTGTAATAACCAGTAATTTGTTTAATTTTCATGCATTCTTGCCTGATAGTCAGCCAAAGGGATGCATGTATATTGTTCCTGCATTTGAGATACAGAGACAGCCCAGCTTCACTGCGCCTGGCAGAAATGGCGTTACCTGGCTTTGGCATATTGGCACTTGGAGGCTGAAGCATCTTTCCAGGCTGGGAAGCAGCGTGGCCATACCTGTGTCCTGTTTGGACTAACACATCTGGGACATGTCTGAGCATGTGCTATGCTGGGACCTGAGCAGTATCTCTGCATGGCACTGCAATGCTCTGCAGGGCTCATTTAGAACTGAAGCTGAGCTTCTCAATGCAAGACATAGACAGCCCCTAAAGAAACACTGAGGATCCATGCCTAATATTTGGGTATCACTGTTTTTCACAGAACCTTGTCCTAACTTCACAGGATCACATGTTTCTTCTGTTAAGTGACCAATGTTTGGAAATGCTGTTTTACACGCCAACCTCCTACCTCTTTCTCAAAGGACAGACTGAACAAGCAGTCCCTGGAAGGAGTCCCTGGAGGGATTCTTTCATCCTGCTCCAGCTTCATCAGGGTGCTCCTGTGTCAGGACCCAGGAGCAGCATGCCCAGGTACCATTCAGCATCTCAGTGTTTGGGCACCACATTCCCTCCCTGCAGCCAAGAGTGGGAAGGAAACAGTTACCTTCAGGCACCACTTCACTGACTATTTCAATATTTTATGTGAAGTTAAATGGCTCTAATGTGAGAAAATGAGGGGCTGCATCTACTCTAATACATAAAAGTACGAAAGTATGTCAGAGACTCCTTTTTGATCCAGAGGAAAATAGTCACTACAAGGATCATTTCCATACAGATTCACTCCTTTTTCTCCCAAAAAAGGTGGCTGCAGCTGCCTTGCCTTCTGGGAATCATCTCTGGCCTGTGATAACCCTCAGGCAGGAGTGGAAAAATCCCAGACTGAAACTACGTTCAATGTTTTAACATATGCTGAGACAGCTGGGCATCCCCCTCCTTAACACTTCATGGCCTGGAACACGCTCAGGTGAGTGGTGGGCAACTGAACTTGTGTCTCACATCTCACAGGTGGCTGTGGCAACCAGTAAAACACTGAGGAAAGAGACACACATTTGGTGGCTCCTCATTCAGCTCTGAAAAAGATGCTGAGCTTGTCAGGGAAATTAGTAGCTTGAACTAAACAGGCCAGAGAAACAAACAAAGCATATAGGCTTTCCACAAGAAAAAGATGTGGGTGCCAACCCAATAGGAATATTGCACATGGTGAAAGCTGAGAGGGGAGTCACATTTCTTTGCAGCCCAGAGAGAGCCCACAAATTCAGAGAAGGGAGAGGTGCATTACCTCTGCATTTCATTCTTGCTGTAAATCTTGCACTAAGAAGTTAACAGCGGCTTGTAGTGAGACATTCTCCTATCTATTTATATGAACTTTTAAACTGAAGATTACAGAAAGTTTCAGGGCAGATCCAAATTTTCTTGAGGTCTGGGATGGTGAACTGAGAGAGTCAAATTTAGACCCTCTTTCCGTGCCAGCCAAGAACTGTGAAGCCTGCTGCATAGTTCTGAAGTGTGGGAAATCAGCTTTTGAAGGCCCATTTTATAAGGAAATATCTTTGGATGCCATTTCATCCGTGGAAAGAAAAGTTTGTTTCTTGGGGTGGTTTTAAACCGTACTGAAAGCTACTTTAGATTAACTTGGATTTAAACAGATTAAGCAGACAGTGTGGAAAGGACCATGCTGAGCCAGATCCTGTGCTGGGTTAAGTTGGCATGGTGCTCTCAAAGACAAAGGAGTGACAATTAATACCAGCTGAGAATCTGGCCCATTGCATTTACAGACCATGTCAGAGACCACCTACTTTCTAACACAGCTTAAAAAAGTGGTTGAAGATATTTAAGAGCCTGTTATGCTAGCTGGAAATACCCAGTCTGGTTTCTGCACCAATGAAGGCACCAAAATGTAGATGCTGAGTCCTACTTCCATTTTTGATATTCAGTGCTTTTACTGCAAATGGTCTTGAAATTATGTTGATGACGATGATTTTTTTAACAAGCACAAGTATATACATGTGAGGATTCCTACCCAAATGTATGGGATCACATACTACTGCAAGGATTTGGAGGATTGTCCACATAACTTAGGTTCCAACTGACTCAGGATTCAGTTAAAAAAATGATTTAGTAAGGAACAAATGGGGTAATGTAATTTTTTTTAAAGTTGCTGTAATCACTCTTAAAGCACATCATGCCATGTAAGATCCTTTGATACTGATAGTATGTGCCCTTTGTTTCAGTTTTGCATTTCTCTCTAAGCATATTTCCCCAAAGTCTGTGGAAGCACTGCAGTTATAATATTGGCTCTCGTTCTACATTCTTACCAGTCAAGATCATTCATTGATTCCTGGATGTGAGGATCAATGGTGGTGGCCATATGGCTTTGGAATGATCTGTTGTCTTTTCCTTAATGGCACTGTGGCTTTGTGTTTCCCCAGCAGTGATTAATAGGCACAGACATGCGTTATGCACATGTTGATAGGTTTAGATGAACTTTGATTTTTCATGGCTTTCTTCTCTTTTTTTCTTTTTTCTTCCCCCTCCCCCCTCTTTCCCTTTTTCTTTTCAGGGGGTGGGGAGAGGAAGAGCAATCTGCATTGAGAAAGTGAGAATGCGGTTTTCAGTGAATAATCACCTTTTGGGGACATGGCGTGATTTGATCAGCAAGGCTAGACAACAGACACACCCCATCTAGATGTTCAAGGATAATTGTGACGCTTTCTCCCAGGAGGACTATCTAAGGACCACTTACAACAGGCAACCCCATGCTGGAGAAGAACAAATGCCCCCAAATATCTCTTAGTGTTAACCTTAGGAACAGGATGTACAGGGGCTGGCTAAACCTATGCTGCCATCCCCACTAACTCTAAAAATTGGGAGGCAGCAAATGAACAGAAGCAGGTTTGCTTTTCCAACCACAGTTGATGGAGGCATCCCATCTCCCAGGCCTTCTTCCTGGGGAGCACAGAAGGGATGGGTGGATAGACTTAATCAGATGTGCTGGACCTCTCCAGTGGAAGGTGTGGGGGGAGCGTCACGGGGTGCTATTCCTTGGATACCCAGGGTATTCCAACAATGGACTAATAAGACATGGCCTGTCCACTAGGCTCTTCTTGCTAACCTAAAAACTTTTGAGAAAACAAATCAACCCCGAAACAGTTTGTGTTTGCATCCCATCAAGGGCTACCAAATGCATAAAATTTACATCTGTACATCTGCCTTGAGAAATAGTTGTGATGCAGGTGATGGCAGGGCAGCTGGGGACAACAAGGAGAAGTATCACATGCATTTGTTTTGCTCATTTGCTCTTCCCCTCTGGTCCTCTCACACCATTAGAAGTAGGATACCGGGCTGGACAGGTCCTTCATCTCATCCACTAGAGGTGTCCTCATGTCTGTAAATTATGGAACTTCAAGCCTTTCAAAAATCCAGAAGGAAATGACTTGTAGCCCAAGTGCCATGTGGGTTTTGTTTTCATCTTCAAAAAAAAAGAGAAAAACTACAAGATGTTCACAACAGAAATTTCACAAGAAAGCAGCTTCTGGAGAGCATAAGATTCAAAGGGCTGCTAGCGGTTTGATTGTTTTCAGTACCAATGTTTGAAGTACGGTATATATCTAACTGTTTTAACACTTTCTAGGTTCTTTCATAATTAAATTTACGTTGCAGCAGAACAGACAGAAGATTGGACATCCGCTGAGGTGTTAATAGCATGCATGTTTACAAAGTCTCTCTCCTTTCTGATCTTCCATCAGAATTCGCATACTGCAATAAGTACTGGCAGCTGTTTGGGTCGGTTGGAAAGTGTTTGCCTTTCATTCCTTTAAAAAAAAGTGCAGTCATCTCCTCGAATTGTAGAAATACTCTGTTCCAGGTTGGAAATCTTCAAACTTCCACAGGTTTCAGGAAACTCCAGAAATATCAACTGAAACCTTTCTGTGATTCTATGAAAATGGCATCTAAATTTGAGGGGTTTGAGTCTGACACCACACAAGCGTTTCTAATCAGAAAACCTAAGGTGCTATGTATTAACAAATATCCTAACAGGAGTAAAAAGTGCAACCAGAACATTGCAGCTGCCGAAAACAAGGCAGAGCTATGAAAAATTTGGACTTTTTTTTGTGTTGTTTTTGAATGGAGATGGTCTGTTGAGCTCAACAGCATGAAAGTTACAATATTCCACTCATCTGCCTCTGCACGCTCAAATCCCAGTGATACGATACTCTGGTAGTCAAGATAGTGTCCATGCAAAGGTTGAAAAATTACCTCGATCACTCCACAGCCAATATAGATATCCTTCCTCTCTGTAATGAGCATTGAGTGAGTTGGACCACAGCAGGGTATTGCTCTTTACATAGTTTATAGGAAGGGAGGGCCCAGCTGCTACCCTGTTGTGCTGAAGGAGAAATTTGCCTTTAGGTATGAGAACATAGTTGATTGATACATAGCAAGGGAAAAGAAAAACCTATCGACCATAGATGACACTAAGGAATACTTGCCTGTGTAATGTTTCCTTTGACAAAATTTGAGCCTAATAACTCAAAAAATGACTCTTTTATAACCACTTTAATAGCACATGCGGGTCTATTTTTCCTCTACTAGTTATAAGTTCTAGTAGACACCACTAGTTTTAGTGAGTAATGTGTTACTAGAGTGTGTCCTAAACACCAATAAACCCACACAGTCTGGGATCAGGCTTGTGCACAGCCTGCTGCACGTCACAATGTCAGGGGACGAAAGGTCAAAAATGAACTTTTTTACATTTAGTTAAATTTTTAAGAGACAGTAATGTTTTTATGCACATATTCATTCTGGTAGCTTCACGAACTCACTCCCAGCCTGGAAAAATAAAAATCTTTCATATTAAGTTGGAGTTTTCACAGTTTATAGAGAATACATTGAGGACAAAATAGTTTTGTTGGAACAATAATGCAAGACTGCAAGATGGAGACCAAAGAGGCTAGCTCTGAGGAAATAGGAAAAAAAAAATTGCAATATTTGGCACTTTCCCTGTGATATAAAGTGCATGTTATTCTCATTTAGCAAAGAGCTCACTTGAACAATAGAAATGTTTGTTAATACATTCAGCTCTACAGTGACTGTGAAAGTATTTGCTGCATTTGCTTCTTAGATGCTGTAGCTCTCTCATTTCACACCTTTCCCCAGATTTAATCTCTGCAGTATTATTTATGTGGCAATATTAGATTCAATTTACAAATTACAGCCTGCTGCAGAACGGAGCTGTTCTTTTCCCTTGAGGTACCAGCAACAGTTACATTAATCTTCTTTTAAAAAATTATTCAGGGGCTTTCAACATGCTGCCAAGAGCTCCCTCCCAGATTCCTTTGTAGTCCTGTTTTTAATTGTAAGAATATCTGCAGAAAATATAACATGTAGGGCCTGGATCCCAGTGGAGCTCCATGCTGGCAGAGGTCCTACAGCGAGCACCAGATGGGTGGATTTGGGTTTATTTTATCTTTTCCAGCTCAGTCCTGCATGTGGATCCAGACCTGGGAAGGTGGTTCATTTCTGGATCACTGAGAACATCCTGCTGAGGCTCCAGCGGAAGGGGTGGCTGCAGAGGCACTGCCACCAAAACAGGGGAAACTGCACTGCACCAAGTGCTCCAACTCAGCCATCTTGCATCTGCATTTGCCTGCACTGCACCGCAGAGAGACACAAGGTTGTTGAAAAAGATGCTTTACGGAGGTTTGCACAGATGGAAAGATGCACCACACTAACACTGCCATTAGGGTTCATCCAGAGCAACACACCACAGCTCTCCCCAGCCATGTAACTTCCCCATGAACATGCAGTAGGTGTCATGGTGCCCAGTGTTGGGATGTCTCAAGTTTGGGGGAAGCATCATTCATGCCCTGGCACTCTTCTGTTCCTGTGAGCCTTACAGAGCCATTCCTGATCCTCTTCCCTCTGCTCTAGTTGTGGCTTGAGGTCCATGGCCTAATGACAGCCAACAATGCCCCAGCTTTCCACTAGGGTGGATGCTGTCTTGGCTAGGACCAAGAGCGTGGATAAGCCAGCAGCAAGACGATTACCTCTCCTGGCTGGAGGTGATATGGCTGGTTTGGGTGAGACCTCATGATCTGCTGAGCAGAAGAGGTTGGATGAGACGAAGTGGTGGTCTGTCCTGCTCTTTCTTTCTAAGGTAACAACATTCTTTTGCATCAACATTCTTCTGCTGATGTCGGCACTTCACTACCATAAGCAGCAGCCTGGTGGGAGCACAGAAAGCCTTCTGCTCTGGCTCAGGTAGTGTTATCAAGTGTGAAAGTTCTGGGTCAGCTCACAGGAAGAAAAAAGGTATTTTAAAATGTTTGTTACACGAGCATTATGATTGGCATTGTCTCCTGACAGCCCTGTCCAAATTCTTCTCTAGAAGATTCCCCATGGAAGGAGCTCCCACGTGTTTGGGTGCTTTTGCCCAAGCCTGGTTCATATCAGCTCTGCCTCCTCAAAGCCTTCCCAACTTGAGCTTTTATTCACCTCAGGCTGTACCAACCAGCTGCTTCTTCCCTGCATACACTGCATGAAGAAATAAAGGGTAAAACCCAAGTAAGACAAGAAATGTCTTCTACAAATACACATGAGGAATGAAAGGAACTTCTGTGAGTACATTACTAAATGTTGATGGTTGAACTCCTAGTAATGAGACATGAGACAGATGCATTCAATAAGTATTTCTGTTCTGGTGGATCAAAGCTGGAGGAAGTATGAGTATCATATGATGCTGATGAAATATTTTCTGGTCTAACAGCAAATTGGGAGAATGCAAGTCAGCTCAGAACTGTTTGAATCAGCAAGGCTGGATTAGATGTCCCCAAGACTTCTTAAGGCAGCAGCTGAGGAACTTACTCTCTCTGGGCAGGTAGTAAATGCTGTGCCTCACTCAAAAAAAGTGAGAGGGACAACCCAAATAATTGTAAGCTGCCTAGGTAGCTTTCATAGAAAATGGCACATAGAAAATGGCTGATACTGCAGGCAGAGGTAAAAATCTGTGTCAATTACTGTGACTTCAGGGAAGCTGCAGCTTGTCAAATCATCCTAACTTCATTTGTAGAAAAATCAGTCTGAGATTGAAAGTCCGATAAATCAGTTATCTGATTCTAAAATGTCAAAAAATAGCATTTTTAAAAAGCTTCTACCAGATTTCAACATAGATACTCTATGTACAATTATCAGTGGGTGGAAACCACCCTTTTCTCCTTTCCACCCAACACAATCTATATTTAAATCACAAATATCACATAAATGATTGCTAATACCTTTCTCAGATCACACAGGCTGGCAGTCTTTCATATGTGAAGGTGATCTGGCTCACTTCATAAGCTGTGTTCCACCAAGTGAAGCCGAACACAGGTTAATATTTAGAAACAAAAGTGTATAAATTCTGTTATAGGATGGGGCACAGCATCATGGTAGGAGGCATGAAAAAAACTTTGGGGGTTGTCACAAATAATCAACTGTCTGAATTCTTACAATAGTTTCGTGGTTAAAAAGGCTAATATGATCATTGGAAAAACAGAGATGGGATCTGGGAATGGGAAAGAGATATTCTGTCTGTGTAAGGCAGAAGTAGGATCCCTGTTAGAGTGGCCACTGGAGTGTATGGAGAAGGGAGGAGTAGTTAAAAGGCTCAGGACCTTTACATAAGCCACATTTATTCCATGATTGTTTCATGATGGATTACGCCAGAAAATAGCTTCCAAACGCATTTCCATGAAACAGCAGAAGATCATGCAACTCCTCTGCTGGATCTTCCTTCAAGTCATGTTTTCTGGATTAGGTTCCAGGGGAAAGCAGTAGGGGTTGCAGCTTTCTGAGGCGGGTTTCATGTTGGATACCCGCCTGCGTGCTGTGACATGCTGCCTTGGCTAATAAATCGTGACCTATGTGGTTATATTGGTCAAACGCTTTCCCTGCCAGATCAATTCCCAGCATATCAGCGGGCTCCTTTCACAGTGCCCATCTGACAAGCACAGGGTAGCACACAGCTGGTTTAGATATAAAAAAGAATGCTGCCTCAATGCTGTATGTGTGAAATGTTTCAATTATTCCTAAAATATTTTTAACATGTTCCAGATTTATCAGGCAAAATGTTTAGGAAGTAATTGGAGTTTATTCTGTTTTTCATTTTAGTATAGTATATTATAATAAACACATGTTCAAAATACATTTTAGGTATCACCAAATATTTATGAAATGTCTATAGGTAGAAATCCCAAGGTCACTACAGTAGCTTTATTTTCCAGTTTGTTTACAGGGAGATCAATCACTAAAACCTATGGCTTTTTTTTCTGTCGGCACTGCGAATCCTTTTGCACCTGCAGGGATAGTGGATAGCCCGTTGTATTTACCTACACAGATATGATTAAACCTTCTTTGACAGTAAAGGCAGAATTTAATTCACCCTTATATTATTGCCTGAAATAATAAAAAAAAAACTTCTACACTTCCAAAGAGTTATGTACGTCTGATATTCAGTATCTGATCATTTTACTGTCATTTGCCCACCATAATTAAAAGACAAATTAAATAAACATCTATCCCAAGTAATGCTAGCTAGGAAATCAAAAGGAAGATGGTATCACATTCCCTGAGGTAAACCTCTGGGCTTTTGCGATGAGAACTAATTGGTATGTTGTATGCTTTTCTACCTGTCTTGAGAAATATTCACAAGGCTTAGAGATATTGTCTATGAGGGAACCTTTTCCACTTGTTCTATAGCAAAAAAAGGCTGCTTTCTGCTGATCCTCTTTGATGTCCCTGGAGATTTCAGGGGGAAAAAAAAGCAACACATTTTCCTAGCCTGAAGTTCGGAAAATATTGCACTTTGCAACTCTCCAGTTACTGTAAATGAGCTCATTTTATTTTGGTTTTGGTTTGCTGGTTTTTTTTGTTTATAATTATATCCGAAATTTTGTCCAAGCAAGTCTCCTTAACACAGTGTCTTGCATCAGCTAAGATAATAGACTGGATTCTGTGCATTTCTGCTGAGACCAGCATGTCTGCTTACATCCTTGCCCTGTGTTGGGAACAGGCTTGTTTTCAGCTCGCAGAATAGTTTTGTAGTGATGGTGGGATGAGAAGAGGGACATGCAGTGCCCTGAGAACAGAGCTCTTCACTGGTGAAGACCCCCTTTCAGTACTGGACAAGCAAAGGAGCAGCTGATGGCATCCATAGAATTAGGTACAAACACATTGACTGAACCACAAATTCCAGATTCCTACAAAATGCCATCGCATAAAACCACAGCACATTCTGTCCTTTTCCCAATTAAAAATAGAAGTTTGCGTGGTTTCAACAGGTAGTACAGTGCACAAGGAAACATTATGAAAGATCAAAGCCTTGGGGTTTTTCTTCTTTGCTGCTTCCCCCATCAATAAAAATGTTAAATTCAGCTCTGTTACAGTATTAACTTCAACCCCAAGCAAAATCTAGACATTCCTGGCACTGACTCTCTCCTGATGCTGTCTTAGTAAATGCTGACATTTCTGAAAGAAAAACTATTTCCTCTATTATAATTTTAATTAAAAGCATACCATTTTACAAATGCTACTCTGCAATATTCTTTTCATCTCCTCTACAGATTTATTTTAGATATTTACTCTGCTGGAAGATCCTTATTGTCAGCCTTTCATCTCACCCTAGCCCTGTTAGCCTTTTGTACACCCCTTCTGCAGGTTCACCACCTGCAGGCTGTGAAGCAGGAGAGCTGGGGACGGCAAATGACTTGTGACACTGCAAAGATGTTACACCTGAGATAAAGAATAGCTTATGCATGTCCATGATGATGTGGGAGTTCTTGTTTGCTTTGCATCACCCACAGGGAATAATGCCAGAACCCGTAAAATTGCATTTCAGAAAAAGGGGGTCAGTGAAATAAAACAGCAGTTTGGTTTATTTATCAGTATTAGCAATACTGATTTGCAGATTCCAGCCCACAAAGCCAACAGGTGTGAGGCATATTGAGAATGTCTACATAAAAGATAATGACAAATTAGTGCAAAGAAGTTGCCTATGGTCAGGTTTTTCCACTCATTTTCTATAATAGTTTAGCTGATAGAATAAAAAGCACAGACAGGCTTTATATTTAGGCTTTATATATATGCATCATGAAGCAGTATAATCAAGATATGGGAAAGACTGATTCACAGATAATTCAGGAACTTAGGGTCATATAAACTTGAAGAATGAATTTTTATGTTTTGGGGGTTTTTTAAAATTGATTTTTACAGCAATACAGATTGAGACAAACTGTTGCAGGGCCATGGATTAAAATTAATTTAAAACAAATCTCAGGCCTAAATTAAGAAAATTGGGAATTCCACTCACATGAAGAATGATTACAGTTTGAAACTTGCAGGTGCACACTATGTTGAAGAAAAGCTGGTTCAAGGTCTTGGCTGCTAGTGTGCACTCTGGAATCCTGGTTCCAGTCCAGTTTCATCAAAGACTTCCAGTGAGATCTCAGAGATGCTATTGGGAATAGGATTCATATTACCCAACTGCAGCAATCAAAAACCCTGGTGTTTAAGCTGGGGTCTAGGTTTCCTCTGCAGTTAATTGGAAAGGGAGTAACTCATCTCAGTCTAAGACTGGACTCCTCATTTTCAGGTGGTATAAATTAGACATGGTGAATCTGGGATCAAAAGCACAGTTACAGAAGCAGCCAGAGCAATAGCAGTGCGGGCACTCCCCATGGGATAAATCATCTCAAGCTCTTCTGCTGAGCACTGCAACAGAACCACAACTAGGTAGTTTAAACAACTTTGGTTTTCTGTATATATCAAGGTGTGCACAGATGCATAGATAGATGTACATATATACATACATGTGTGAGTACATACATGTATATTGACACTTTCCCTTAAACATATATATATGCATGTACCTACATACATGTATATATATATGCTGGGCTGACTGCTATACTGTATAACCATATGGAGATTCTTCCTATACATTGTCTATAAAACAGGGATAAAAACCACTGTGTATTAGTTGCATTATGGGGAAAGATCCGTTGAAGGTTGTGGTGCTCTCAGGTTGGAGCTACCCTGAGGTGTCACCAAGGTTCCCGAGCTGGATTCAGAGCCAGAATAGTCCCAGATTGGATGGGACAAGGATGAGAGCTTGTTTGTGCCCAGCCTGCTAACAAGACAGTGGTTCCAGCCAATGCCCACCACAGCCCTTCTCTGTCTGTGGAAGCAGTGTGCAGAGTCTGAAAAAGGCAACAACCCAATTGTCCTCAAACCAAAGCTGCATCCAAATAGCTCTGACAATAGAGACAATTTATGTGTGCAAGCATTAGTTGCGTGTTTTCTAATTGCAGGATCAGGCATTTAATACAACCTTTAATGTAATACTTCTAAACACCCATAAGTTTACTAACTGCACCCTGCTGAGACTCACATTAACACTTAGTAAATAGACTATTCAGAAAATGGCATGGTAAGAGTTACACCTCCAAGTAATATTCTATAGAGCTGAATACAAATTGCAACCACATTTTCATAAGTGATAAAATGTTTTATCCTCTTCTGAAAAATAAATGCCATAAAAGCCAAATGCTGTTCACAGTAACAAAGGAAAGGAAGGATATAGCTAGGCAGGATTTGAAAGGTTTTGATTTCACATTGTCAAGTTGGACACTTATATAGGAATTGGGCACCTAAATACCTTTGTGGGTCTGGCAAGAAATTCTCAGCCACAAATTATGGACAGGGAAATGGAAGAAAAATCAAAGTTGCTAATGTGTGGTTCTACTTTAAGGACTAGCTAAGTGAAACTGGCACCACTAAGAAGATGGTGAGATTCCTGAGCTTATTCCATCTGCCTTACTTACTTATGTGATGAAAAGCCCTTCTTTTGAGACCAGGTCTAACTACACCAGCATGGAAAGGATGTTCCAGGTTTCAGTCCATTGCACTCATGTGGTCCCTTTTGGTTGTACGGCTGTGACAGAGAGTTTCGATCCTTCTGCAAAGCCTTTATCCCTGTTAATGCAAAGTAGTGAAAAAAAAAAAGGGGGGGGGGAGGGGGAGGATGTTAAAAGGAGAAGGCTGGTGTTTTTTGAACAAAAGGATTTGGGAATGAAAATGTTTTGCTGAGCAAACCACTTTAAAAGAACACCAGTGATGTAACTAAGAAAACATGGAGAGAAAAGGAAAAGTTAGGAAAACTCAAATGTTCCCTCTTTTCCACTCTGATATATTTCAAAAGTTTAAAAACCTCAAGTCTTGTAAGTAAAATACCCCAAAACATGGCTTTGATTAAAAAAGCATTTCGAAAAAAGAAATGGAAAGTTTCTTTGCGCATGTGTTGCACTTTTGGTTGCTGCAGTATGAAAGAGACACCTAAGTATGGTTTTCAGCAATAAAGTCCAATTTTCCCAGTTAGCAAGAATCTGGCTGAACCCTGGTCCCACTTTGAGAGAAATCTGGACAAAGAGAAATCACTCATGTAGAACAGACTCTTCATATGGTGGGAAAGCTGCTCTATAATACCTGTTCTTTTGCATCCTCTTCCCACCAAGACAGGGATCTACTGGAATTCAGGTGTCCCTGCCTGACATAGAGAGATGCTGTTTACAGAATCATTTATTGAAATAGTATGAAATACTAGAAGTAAAGAAGGACAGGGCATGACAGGAAAAGGCAGAGCAGAGAATGGCAGAGAAGAAAAACAGAAAAATATTTCACATTATATTCCTAAAAAAAAAAAAAAAAAAAAAAAAAAACCAAAAAAACAGGCAGGAGATTATTGTTTCCTGTTTAGAAAAGGTTACATATCCCCTTAGTTAGAATTATAATAGGTGTATTTGGAAATAATATAAGCCTTTATGCTATAGGGCATATCCAGAGATAAATAGACAATTTGCAAACAATTAGTCTATCATTTGTCAGTTTACAAAGTTTCTTCCAGCCTCTAAAATCACTGCCACTGCCTCATCAGGAGGAGCTCTGCTGGCCTGAAAGGGCCAGCCAAGCCCTTTTTTTGGATGAAGCAGCTCACATACTTTGGCAAATGTCTGCACAAGAGAATGAAAACCACACCTAGAACTTACTTGTCCCTAAAGTTTCTTTAATTCTTTTTAAATCTCTGCCCCTAGAAGCACATCACAAGCTCAGCATAGTCATGCCATTTCTGTCAATAAATTGTAGTAAGGTTGAGCATAACTGCCTACTCCAAAACATAGTCAAAATTCATGGACAACCCCTATAAACTTTGGATCATGATCTTTGAGTCTGAGCTCAGGTCAATTCTTTCAACATTCCTCCAAAACATCTAGAGGCCATATGGCAGGTCAGGGAGGAATAGCCTCATCTTACTGCTAACCCTCTTTTTTTTTTTGGCCAAAAGGGTGATTCCGATTTCACAGCCAGTGGCTTTTCAAAGCACGGTGCTCCTCAAAGCTGGCATAGGAAAAGATGAACGTATTGCCATGAGACGCCTTTATGTATTATCTCCATAGCATCTGTGCTGGAGTGAGTTAATGCAGCTGCTTCTTTGGAGACTCAGAAAGAGAACTTGCGTCTTGGAGCTGCACTAGTGAGGAAACAATTCCCAGGCCATCACTGCCTTTACACTGTGGGTGATCGCCAATCAATTCCAGGTGCTGCTCGTCAAGTACAGCATGTCCCAAATTTCTCATGGCTGAGATGATGCCATTCTGAGACTTTCCACCATTTGAACAAAGCTGGAAGTTAGCTGTGCTATAGAGAGTTGTGCTTACACATGGGAACAGTCACTTTGTCACCAGCCTCAATATGCTTCAGCATCTGACCTACCCTCCTATTTATGATTCTTCCCATCTTTTATTCAGATTTTATATCCTTATCCCACTGGGAGTCTTTTGCAAAATATTTACAGGCAGAGGGGTTCTGGAGTGTGGTGCCAATGCATAAGGAAGTACCAGGCATCAGCCTGCCATTGCAGTATGGTTTCAAAACATAGTGGTGTGCTGCTTCCACATATTCATTCAGCAGTAGTTACTTTACCACCAACTCTGTGCAGGTAACTTCTTAGCTAAGGGGTATGTCTCCCTGTGGTCAATAGAGATGGGTACTTTTGAAGGCTCTCGGGAAGTAAGTCATACTGACAAAATGGGTCTCTTTTCTGCCTACACTGACAGTGCTGGGAACCCTGACACCTCAAGGTTTCTTTACAAGGGCTTTGGTGTTGGGAAGCAGCAGGTAGCAGTGCTCCTTTGGGCAGTAATCCTGTTAGCGTGGCTGGGCTGGCTTTGGTCTTCTTAAAAAGGATGGTAGGAGGCAGAGTCCAGATTTCCCAGCCCTGTTTGATTATCTTCATCAGTGGTTAGGTCTGAGCTTTTGGGCTTCACTTGAAGCTTCACTTGAAGCAAACATGGCCTTGAGCACTGGCATGGGATTCTCCCAGGTGGTATCAGGCCTTTCTCACAAAGGGGCCCAAGGACCAGCAGCAGGTATAAAGGTGTTCTCTTTGGGGAGAGACAAGAGTGTCTCTGCATGGACGTAAGATGTGGTTGCCATCTGCTCTTAAAGCAAAGAGGAGGCTTTGGTCCATATGCTGATACAGCCTTTGGGTGCCCAGCAGCAGGGGAAGGATGCTGTTTCTTAAAAAGGTACTTCAGTCTAGCAGTGAGGGGATCGTTCCTACCCTGGGGACCTGGCAGTTCAAACTATGGTCCTTTCGGCCAGGCTTAGTAATTTTTTTAAGTGCCTTTTTCCTCATCTCCAGTGCTGACTGTGGAAATGTTTTCTGACAACCTGACAAGGATTACTTCAAGCAGGAAAAAAATTAGGGGGATGTGAGTGAACAGAAAGAAATGCAGCCTTCCTTGTGCCATGACAATTTCTCAGCTTTGAAAGAAACAGTGTTTGTAATTTTCACATTAGTCTAATTAGCATTAGTCTAATTTGTCTGAAGATCTGTTTGTGATTTGTGGGCGATGTTTGTTAAAGCTGATATAAAAGGTAATGCTAGGATTTAATCCTCAGGGCTTTAGCAAATAACCACTATCTTTTAATAGGAAGTGGGTGGCATGTTGGTTGTCAACTCTAATTTCTCCTGTAGCCTGAAAACCTTCTCCATACTTTTTCTATTATCCTGTACTACTAACTTTTACAAGACTACAGGATCTGCCTTTTACGTAGCATAAAACCAGAAGGTAGAACCTTTAACAGAGATTCACCATGTTTCAAGAGAGCATGTGGGAAAGCATCAAAGCAGTTGACAAAGTTAACATTGAAAAGATGCTCTCAGAACACCCATTGCTCATGTGGTTTGTACATTATGCTGTTTTCCAAGAGATCTGGATTTGATGTATTGTCCTTTGCTTTCTGGGGTGAGGAAAACAGCCCTTTGAGAGTGGAGAAGGGTATTAAATAAGGAAAGAAGGGACCTACGGCAAAGATCAAAACACCAAAACAAGACACAGAAAAACCAAGAGGACCAAGAAGACTCAACCCTATGGTACCTAACGATAATTTTTAAAGGCAAGAGTTTGTCCAATATGTTGCTTATTCATCCAATTTATTGTAATGATGAACAGCTTTAAAATCGGAGTAGAATGCTAATTCATACTTTATGTATAGAATAAATGATAGGCAGCTGTGGGCCAGGGGGCCACTGGGGGGCCTCTGGTAACACATACTGTACAAGCAAAGGAACACAATTTGGGCTTTCTGTTAGCAATAAGAAAATATATACTGCAAATTAGGTAATTCTTCCTACCACTTAATGAAAGCTGGGCGCATGTGACATTGTTATTGTCGTGCAGTGATCAATTTGATGTGAATTTGGCCTGGACTTACACTCTGCTGGAAAAGTCTTTCAGTGTCATTTGAATACTTCTGAATATAGGAAGATCAGTGGACTAAAGCTTCTCACCAGCCCATCTCATCAGTCAGATGATAGGCTGGCAAATTGCTTTGGAGGCACCTTGAGAAGCAGGAAAAATGAAGGCTGTGAGGACAGGAGACAGAGGCATGGTTTAGTGACAGCATGGTCTTGAAAGCAGAGTATGCACTGCAGTCCCACAGAGGCGAGAGCCAGAAGAGATCTGTCCTGGGTTAAAGCAAGCCACTCTTCACACTTACTGCTGGAGATCTACAGTAATATCAGAGGCAGTGCAAGAAACATGGAAAAATGGGTGCTTTGCTTTCCACTCCATGAAGCCTACACTGTCTGCATAAAAACGATATTAAAACCAGAACATGCTTTCCAGTAAAATATAAACCCGCAATGTATCTTACATGAGCTCGAACACTGGTGGAAAAATGCCACTCACCACACACTCAGCAAAAGGTCTAACTGCAGTTGAGAATCACACGGGTGAATCCAGGGACATATTGAGAATGAGTGTGAGTTCAGAATGTGGTTTTGCACCACATGCATAAAAGGAGTGCTGTTTGCATGGATGGTGTGAAAGTTTGCCAGTCAACTGAGCCAGGTGGATTGCTCGAATAGGAAAGGAGTTGAATGCGGGGCATGCAAACCAACATCTAATAGACCAAGTGATGGGCAGGAGGTAGGATTTTAACTGGAAAAACATGTTTTAAATCTTAGAAGTCTTCATTCTAAAATTCATTCAGGAAACCCTGCCAGACATCAAACTAACCATAGACTCTTTGGCACTTGTTGCGAAAGGTATTAAAATATCTTTGTAGTTAATTGCGAAAGGTATTAAAATAGCTTGGTAGGCAGTAACTGAGGACCAATGTCCCATGCCAGTCAAACCTTGATCTTGCCTAGAAATGAAACCCAACTCTAAATGCATACCCAAGAATATGCCAGTGATGACTGTCAGACTACATCGAAGTATAGAAGATGGATACCCCAAACTTATCTTAAAAATACTACCTTGATTCAGCAACAATTCAGATTCTTTGCTCTATGAAGAGTGAAAGCCTGACTCTAACCCCAAATCTCCACATAACCTGAAGCCAGGTCCTACTACCAGCTGTGATGTGACTGTGGAGTGATCAATGAGTCTGCCAGACCCCAAACTGGTCACAACTAGATGCTCCATTTCAGCTACAACACTAAAAGTGGATCGATAAACCCTAGGAAAAATGCCCAGCACTGGGTTTGTAGCAAAAATTAGGATTAAGTATGGGATCTAGGACAACATGAGATGATTGATGGCTTTTGAAGAGGTCTTATATTCAAGTGTAGGACTAATGTGATGGGGCCATATATCTGTGTATTGAAAACAGACAAAGCTTGCTGTTCTTTTCTGAAGAGAGCTATGCTATCTTGTATAAGAGGTTTGGATTTTGGATTAAAGTGGGAAGCAAGCATTACGACTGGATCTAATAAGGGCTACTTAGGTTTACAACTCTTACTGTATGTCTTTTACTTCAGGATTGAGTGGTGATGATGCCAGGGTGATGTACTAAAAAAATCTTAGTGACAGTTGCCGATGTACTTGAGCAAGCCCCAATTTTAATTTATTTGGGACTGTACATTGCACTTGGGTAGCAGCTACGAAGCCCCAGAATGAGGTTAAGGATCAAGGATAAAGTTGCAATTTGGCTGCATGGCCTTTCATTCTTGTTTTGTGGAGAAGAGACCACTAAGCCTGTGCTGATTGGGGTATGCTAATCAAGTGCAAATGTTTCACATTGACTGATCATGAAGTTTCTGTACGTATAGGTATTGTTGGATAACATTTACTAAGCATTTTTTTTATTATTATTACACACTATTATTGTATATTATTGACGTGTTTGTAGACGTTATTATTATTGTTATTATTATTAGCTTTGCTGTGCACTATATTTGTTTTTCTCTAATATAAACTAAAATGTACAAACCAAGAAAGAAAGCAAGCGG
Source organism: Psittacula echo (assembly GCF_963264785.1). Lineage (NCBI taxonomy): Eukaryota > Metazoa > Chordata > Aves > Psittaciformes > Psittacidae > Psittacula > Psittacula echo. Next base: position 71,301,052 of record NC_137738.1, on the reverse strand, counting down.
GGGGAAGAGTAGGTCAATTCCCACAGCAGTGGGAGTTGCTTCCCATGAGGCCCCATCTTGACAATGCTGCCAGGATTTGCAGGTGCAGGCCCATGAAAATAACAGCAGAAGAACAACAGCATAAAAACAATTAAAGAAAAGTACTGCCAAAGAGAGTCTGGAAAACACTGCCTCATCAGCTCCAGGAAAAGGTTTTGGGGCTGCAGAATGCAGGCCCCGAGCATTATGAAGGCTAAGGCAATGGGGTACTTAAGGCACTGTGCAGCACACGTGTGAGACAAGCACTGTTTTGTAGCAGGGTGACAAGTCCTGGAAATTTCTATCCGTCTCTCAACAGCCTGTCAATAAGGGACATAAACAGCAGCCCCCTGCAACAGGCGGTGACGGTGCTTGGGATCTGTGATGGGTCAGAAACAGTTCGTTCCAGTAGACCGAGGCTTTAATGGAATACGCCTGCACCTCAGATGTAGGTGTTCCTGGCCCCAAAAGGTTTCTTCGGTACTTAGTCCTGAGCCTGGCAGGCGTCACTGCTCCTGGCCAAAGGAGAGGCTGGATTTGGGTGTCTCAGTCAGACTGCAGTCAGTCAGTGAGTTACATCTAGGGATCGCTGACATTTTATTTCCAGGTGTGTCAGGGAGCAAAAAAAACATCTTTTTTTTTTTTTTCTTCTCTCAAGCCTGGTGTGACATGGTATGTGTATGGCTGCTTAGCTAAAAACAACACACGAGCCCCAAGCCTACTCCTTAGGTATTTGCTGTGAAACTAGACACAGCAATATGATAGTAAGTCAGAATGAAACGGGAAATAACTCCTTTCCCTCCTCTGAATACAATCTATCAGACACTATTCCCTCACACATATAATTACTGATTTCATGCTATTATTTCATTGTGTTAGAAGGATTCTTTGAAACATATAACAGATCTTCACCAATAATTTAAACGAGCTACCAGTCTCCATTCTGGTTACTGCATATACACTGCCAAGACACTGTTTTGGTAACAGTTAATAATCAGCTGTCTGGACTACCTCACCATAAACATTACAGGGTTTCATCACTCATGTTTTATTTAATTCTGCTTGTCATCAAGGTCTATTATTGGAGCCTTACGATTTTGTTCAAGAGAGCTGATTTTTACCACTGTTGAAAGCTCCTCTACGTATTTTTTGCACTTTATTCTCTTGAGCTAGGACCCTTTCTTTTTGGTCCTCAGGTTGACATAAGATGTTTATTCAAATAAATTCATTAGATGATTGACAAGCTGTAGATGTCCCTGGTGGAACGTGCTTGGGATGCCAGGGAGAAAATAGGAAAATGCATGAAGTTAGCAAATGGCTTGGGCTAAATACAACCACTTGTCTTTGATTCTACACCCCTTGTTTATCATCAAAATGTACATCCCAACTGAAGAACGTATAAATTGAAATCATCCTTCTCCACGTATATCATCCTTTGCTCACTGCTTTGCTTTTCATCCTGTTGTGAAATCCTACACTTAGCCTTGAAGCATGCACCATAGATGACACAGGTATTTGCCTAGAATAAACAAAATGGTTAAAATGATGAAAGATTGAAATAGGAGTAATGGAGGAGTAGGTCCTTCAGGCATTGCTGTTTCAGAGAGTCTAGGATGACACCACCAAATGAGCACTTCAGCACCTGTAACAGGCAGTGATGGCCCTGCCACTTACATGCTGGCTTTGCTCTGCCTCTCCTCTGTCCCCTGGACCTCCTTTTCTTCTCTTGCCAGGAAAAAGGGCTGTAAAGGAAAGATTAGCAGCAGGTAGAGAGTGTGCAGGCTGAACTCCTGAGGGCTGCTGGAGAATAGGATCCAGGTTACTATGCCAAAGAATGTTTGTTCATGCACAGTGAACCAGCTCCAAACTGAAGAAGTACAGAAAAAGGCACTGGAATGAGCCTCCTATGTTCCACCAGCACTGGCCCATGTAGAAATCTTCCACCCTGAAGCTTTTGAACATGTTTTGCCAAGAGAAGCAAACATCTTCTCACTTTATACCGCAGTTCATTCTGTCTGCCCTGTGATTTGTCCCTTCCTTGCTGTTCCCGACCTTTCTCAGATTCAAATCTGAGGCTCTAGGCACAGTACTTGGAGCAATCACTGATTATCACTGAGCAATTAGAAATCTGCTGTATAGCGGAAGTGATTTGCTTTGTGTATGGTATTTTCTCTTCTTGTTTTCTCTTTATTTGCATTGTTCACTTTCTTCTTGTTTTTGTTGTTTGGGGGGGGGGGGGGGGGGGGGGGGAGGTTCCTAGCCACTGCCTTTAATCCTCCCTTATTCACAAGCAATCTTCATTCCCAAACAGGTCCTCTGCATGCAATATGTGTTCCTTTCTGAAATTTCTTCTTATCTGTCAGTTGTGGTCTTCTTGGGTTGGTCATGCTGCAGCACCTTTCCTCAGTCATCACAAGGCAATGGAGAGCCTTCCCTCTCTTCTGAAGGAAGTGTCCTAGGATTGGACACAGCTGTGTTTTGGTCACATATGGTGGTGAAACTCCAAACTCAGGTGCTTCTCCAGGGTGGTGATGCCTTACTGGGTCTGTGACATGGTGATACCTGGATGAAGTTTTTGTGTGGTTTAGCAACTCTCCCCATGCCTCCTACATACTGCATTCCATTTACGAGGTTGTGAGGATCTAATACCAAGTCAAAGAAATATAAAATCAAAAAATAAGACCCTCTCCTTCTTGATAAAAGTCAGGACAAAAATGTATGTGAAGTAACAAATCTGAAAGGTTAAGAGTACACGTCAGAGGAACATCAGTGTGACTTACAGGGAAGTTCCTCTGCAAAGTTACAGAAGTAATACCTCCAGTACATGTGAAATCCTATCTTGTTCTTCCCACTGCGTATGGCACATGTCCCTTTCCTCCTCCCCACTCATGGTGGGTTTGGCGGTAGATTGGCTGTTTTGCAGTATATTCTCCTCCTCTTCTGGACAGGAAAAAGGTTTCCATCAGAAGGCACCAAGTAACTAAGGCTTCTGCCAGGATTTATTTCTAGTACTTAGCTCAGGAGGCTGGGCATTTCCAAACAGCATTAAAGGGTGGTTAAGAGGGCAGAAAAGGAGAAGGAAGAAATTTGGGTCTCTGAAGAGCCATCTTCCTCCCTTCGGTGGTTGGGCCCACTGCTCTTCCCCCATTCCTACCACCCCTGCCCTGGGCTGCCTGGACTTTGGGAAGGGAAAGGCAGGAAGGAGCCCAGCAAAGGCACGCACAAGCAGAACAGCTGCAGGAGCAGCTGAGTCAGACATCAGAATATTTTACACAGTTTTCACTGGTCATATTCTGTCTTCCGTTCGTGTTTGCTCCAAACCCCATCTCCCCCTCTGGCTCATGGCTCTTCATTCCTTTTGGCCCGCTGCTCTTGCTGCCTCATCTCTCCTCTCCTGGCTGGGCCAACCTCTCCTGTTCCCATCCTCTCCATTCTCTCCCCACTGCTTGCCCTGCCTATTTTGAACATGAACCCCCCATCACTCAGACAGCCACACAGCGCCTGGCACACTGGGGCACCTTTTCAGGCGCTGCTGTAATAACAACTGCAGAATCGCATGGTTCTTATATCTTTACTAGCCTATACAGGAATATACAGTGGTGTTTTACAAGGCTATTAAAATACATCTGAAAGGAACCAAGCACAGGAAAACAGGAGAAGTGGGGCCAGATCAGCTGATGTAAATAAAGGCTGCATTGAATTAAATAGTGCTGCGACTGTTTACAGCAGCTGCAGGACCCGACCTGTGGCCCCTTCCTAAAGCAGGGAGCTGCTGCAGCCTCCTACCTCTGTTGCAGCAAACTGAACCAAGCTCCCTTTGCCCACCCAGTGGAAAGGCATGCTGGCAGGGAGGAGGACGTGAACCCTTGCTCCAGTCCACCCAGGGTGAGACACAGCTGTGTTGCAGCTGCAGAGAATGATGCTGACAGCCAGGCTGCTGTGTTGTGCCCAGCGGAGATGGAGGAACATGGCATGCTCTGCCTGTCTCTGTGCCTAGCCATGGACCAGCTGCAGCCCCCCTAGAGCCCAGGGAAAACCCCCTGTGACTGGAGCTGGGCAGGATTCACAGTATTCACCAAATAGTGCCATTTCAGGGCTCCAAAAACTACTTGCGAGTTAAGGTCAAATCCAGCACAGGGCTGCATCACTGAGGCATCAGAATGACATGAATTTTCATGTCTGGCACATTGCTGTACTGAATACTTACAGAATCTATTTATACAAATAAAAGGATTAATTCTATAGAGCTAAATGAAGAAAATATGTAAGGCTATTTTTGTGTTGTTTTCCCAGGACTTTTCAGAAGGGAAGTTTTCTCTGTAGGAGTGCAATTCCATGCGTAGTCAGAAGAGCCCACGGGTAAAAAGTGTTAGCTTTATCCTCAAACAGGCAGCCTCTGTTGTCTTGAGTCAGTTACACATTTCAGTATTTTTTGCCACTATTATAAATAATAATAATAATAATTAAAAATACTATTTCCAATTAGAATTTTGAAAAGAGAAGGATGTCAGACAATAGAATCAGCTGGTGCTTCTTTCAGTGCTGAACTGAACTGATATATTTAAAAAACCTGTTAGTCACATCTCCTCTGGAAAAATGTAGAATTCAATGCTTCTTAATTTTATTTAATAAAAAGAGAGTAAAAAAACCCCAAGCCCTTCCAACCAGCTGTAAAGAAAAGCTGTAAAGCTATCTCAGCCCAGCAGTCAGCTTTCTGAGATGGCCGCGAAAGGGCGATGAAAGGAGGTCACGTATGGAACAGCTCTTTCAGCTTGCATCTCACGTGGCTGTGATCGCCTTCACCTTGACAGGGGTACAGAGGGTTTGGTTCCTCCCGATGCTCCCCAGCAGCCATTTGCACTTGCGCAGCAGGGCTGTAAAGCCCTGCCAAATCACCGTGGCAGGTTTCTGCACAGATGTAAGCAACTGCTCCGGGGACAAAACAATACCAAGCCTAGAAATGCCGAGGTTTGGGTTTCCAAGGGTCTTTAATTCTGGTTTCCAAGTCTGTAAACATGCAGTGATTAACAGTCTGGAAGCACTCACCATTTCCCCCATGGCCTGAGTCTTAGCAGCAATCTTGGGGAAGGAGGAGAATGGGCTAAATCCCTTATAGCTCATCCTGTGTTGAGATCCACAAGAAACTGCTTGCCAACATGCATTTGAAGTGAATGTTGTCTTTTGGCTCCTCTGGCGAGCTCTGCTCTCAGCAGTTGCAGGACCGTGTGCATCTGCAACTGTGCAAAACCGCTTTCAAATGCTGCAGAGCGCCCCTTTCGAATGAGATGAATAGATACACTGGGGAGAAGGGAAAGTGTGCTAAGATGTGATTGCTGAACGAGAAATCTGCAAGGCCTGTTTGGCATAGCTGACCTGCAATTTGGCAGGGCTGCCTACATGTTGCACAGGTGCAAATGACTTCTCCAGGGACAGAGCACTGCGAAACTCAGTCTCTTTTCCAGCAATAGACAAGTGTGGAAATAAAACCCTTGGAGCAAACCCTGCCCTCATTAACACCCCTGAATCCTACTGACTGAAGGCAAAACGTTCTCTTCAGATCGAGACAGACAAAGCTTTATTATCTCATTTTCCTGGTTTGACCAGCAGGTACTGAAGTCGAGTCTCCTCCATGCTGATGGAGACACATTAACTTCCCTGAAGTCTTGAAGGAGAGATTTGCTCCACCATATTGTTTCCATTCATTGCTTTCTACATACCATTTAGCAGCTCCAAACAGGTCTTGTTGTTTACATACTCCCTTTTTCCACCCCTTGGCTAGCACGCATACTGCTCACTAGGAGATGGACATGCAGTCCTGCTGCATCCCCACTGCCTCCCTGGAGGTAAAGATGGAGTCAGTTTTCCAATATCAGAGGTGCCATTGATATCCAGCAGCTCTGGAGCTTCTTCAATTCCCATATTTAGAGTGCAGCAAACCCCAGGGTACAACTCAATCATGGGTGTTACGGCTGGTCAGAACGTTTTCATTGTTCTGAGTGTACAATAGAGAACACGTTGCAAATAAATAACTCTATTTGATTTTTGTTTTGTATGGACTACAAAAAGAGGCCATGAGAAAGCACATACTATACCATATTGATAGGCATTTTTGTTAGTTATCAATTAAAACTTTAAAGGAAAATGTGCTAAGAGTAGCCTTGACACTGCCATTATTGTGTTTATTCCATGGGAAAAACTGTTAATGCAATTTGAATAAACTAATGTTTAGCTAAATGTTCAAAGTGTTCACAGGTCTTTGATAGCAGAGTAACCCCTTTGGGGCCTGGCTTTTTGACATACACCCTGCTGGCCTTTACTTCATGTGCTGCAACCAGTAGGATTTTATATTCAAATACAGAAGAAGTCAATAAATAGATATTGTAATTAAAATAATGTCCCTTGCCCACAAGCTGCTGATAAACATCAGTCTTCCCCTTCTCTCTCCTTAATATTTTGTATTGTTTCAGGATTTTACTGTACATTTATTGAGCTACAAACTTGTCAGTTTTCTTCATTTTGCAAAGTAAATGTATAGAGTTATTATAATTTAATGCAGGTTTTATTTATTACAGAAATCTGAGTTTCTTACATAATTGCAGAAGAAAATCATAGGAAAACAAGACAAAGAAGGCTTCGTGCAACTTTCATTTTCATTTCAGCTATTTTTGCTTCTGGACTTTCCATATTTTCAACCCTTTTCTTCAAATTATTCACTTGTCCCCCTCTAACGTCACTCTTCTGTGAAGACCAGCTGGGCAATATATAATATGATGCATGCACACAGCACCAGCGGGTTAAAACCAGACTATAATATGAGTATTATTCTACCGGCTTGATGAACTCATTTACAGCTATGGTACAGGTGATAAAATTACAGAGCTGTAAATCCCTTTGGTCTTCTAGAGTCCTTTGGCTGATGTCATTTTTCACCAGGAATAATATGTTATTTCTTTCTAAATAGCTGGGCAGTGCAGGGAAGGGAAGGTAGATATGATTATTAAACGCAGTGTGTGCAAGAGCGGAAAAGATGCTGAAGTCAAACATACACAAAAATTAATAGCTTTCCTGATCTGAACTCATGTTTCTCATGCTCTTTGGATTACAGTAGGGTTACCCTTCTGGTGTCTGCACCCCAGGGATTCACATCTGTGTAAATGTGGTAATAGAAAAAGGCCCTCATGATGAATTCATGAATTGTTCTCATTGACACTAGTTGATACTTTTACTTGGACAAGTCTCCTTTGCAGGTGCACTGACCACACACTAATTGAAAGGATTATTTTCATAACTTTCTGTGCAGTCTGCAAAGCTTTCTGTGAAAAGCATAATTGTTTCAACCAGCTGCTTGGAGTTGTTTTTATTAATTTCTTTAAATCCAACAATGCTGGATCAGCATATTTGAGACTGTCCTCCAAACTGCGTCTGAACATAAATAAAATTAGCGCATGTGGTTCTTGTGTGGGAGATAACTTTGTTTGCAAGTACAGCATTTCTGTGAGGAGGAAAATAGCTTTAAAATGTACTTTTTCTCCCAGCCCTTTGCTATTTTTATCCTCATCCCCACAGCAAATCTTTAATGTGCAGTATGGCTGCATGGCACCTGTTGGGATTAGCTGGGACCCGAGCAGACACATTACAAGTCCATGCATTTGGACTGGCTGATACATATAATCCTAAATTTATGCTCTGTGAAGCCTCAGCTGTAAAGGGTTTTTCAAGTTGTGCTATTCCCGTTTCTTGGGTGAAAGCCAGGTCTCTTACCATGAGACTGGCTATAATATCTGAAAAAGCCTTATGGACTCAGTCTTCACTTTATATAGCAAGCCATGGGTTTGGAGTCTATGGCACAGTGATTTTGATGCCATGTTCGTGCCTCCCTCCTCCCTGGCTTCGGGAAAATGCTCAAAGTGTAGAAAATGCCCTAAGCAAACAGATCAAAAGCAGGCTGGGAGCATTACCTGAGAGAGACAGAGAGCACAGATGAGGTGGTCTGTGGGGTCCACTCACTCCTTGGCATCTCTTCTCCTCGCCTCAGCTGTCCCTGCAGCAGCAGAGCAAGATTTGCACAGGTAAAGGGAACCTAGTCCTCCCTTCTCTCCCAAGCCTTGAACAGAGAAGACATGGTCTCCAGTGCAGGCTGGGGTCTGTGCAAAGGGCTCCCCATCCCAGCCACTATCCCACTTCCATTCCCTGTCCCTTCCAGAATGGAAACCATGGCAAAGCCGTTCCCTTGTCTCACCACTTCTTCCTGGCATCCTATGCACCCAACAGTCAAGTGGGGCTACAAATCCCCTCCTAGGGTCCTGCTCACCCTTGGTGATAGGAAAAGCCTCATGAGCCTCTTCCTTCCCTTAATTTTTTGGCCCTTACTTGCATGTGCCATATGCCATGAGGCTACAGAAATGCAACACGCCATTTAGGCCTTTGGGGGCTGTGCATCATCTCAAAGACCGATCTAAAAGCTATCAGGAGGACAACTTTGCTGGAGCAAAACCCAGAAAATGGGCAATCTGCTGTTTTGGTGGTTGGAATATGATGCACGAAATTCTGAGCAAATATGCAGATAGCATGCAAGATTTCAAGCTTTCCAAATATAAAACATCTACATAACTGTCAGCCTCCGTATTTCCACAAACTCACTAATTACGCTTCTATTCCTATGGGGAAGATGGTTTTGTTGAGCTAACCCTGTGACTTCCCTCTGACTGGTGCTGTCTGGGTCCTGTGTCACAAGAAAATAACTGCAAATGTCTAAAAATCAGGCAACAAGCCTTGCAAAACCAAGAGACTGTCCTAGAAATGACTGACTGAAAAATTAGGGTTTCCTAATTTTCTTGATAAGGACTCACAGGGGTGGGATACATTTTTTACTACTTCTCTGCACCCATTTAAGATTTTAAAAAAAATGTTTTGGAAAAAGATATGCTGGATCTTAAAAAATACAACAAATATTTTGGGTATTTCCAGGGAAATAGCAAGCATTGACAATACAGCTGGTCAAAAAATGGAATTGCCATTTCTGGATGTATTTTGATATGTTCAAGCTTGTTCCACGCCAAATCGGAACAAAACTCCAATTGTTTAAATTCCATGGTATTTCATTCCAAGAAGAAAACTACCTCTTTTTTTCCAGTCAGTGAAATTTGTGTTTTGATTCTATTCACATGTAATTTAAAAAGCGTATACTAGTAAAAAATTTAAAATGGCATGAAATAGCTAATGGCCATCGTGCTAGTAGGGTTACATTTGATTTTTCTGCAGTGCTAGTCTGACGCAAAATGCTCTTACGTGGACCCATAGTCCAAGATTTGGTGTACACCAGTCAGGTTGCGTGACTGCTGCTTCTGATGCCATCATCAAGGCAGAGGTGGGACTGGCCAGAGGTTCTAACTTCTTTCCTTTCATCCCAGTGCTCTTCACTTGAATCTGCATTTCTTCAGGCCATGAACACCAAGCCCCCAGCAGAAGCCTTTGCCACATTCCCACCTTCTGCCGCTCACTTTCCAGCGCTAGCAGTGGATTGCTCTCTGAGGAGCCCAGATTGCAGCCTGTTCCAGAGCAGGCAGAAGTTTTCTTTGGCAACAAACAAAAAAGCTTGCCGCACAGGGCTCAATGTAGCTGAGGGCCGGACTGTCCTCCAGCACAGCTGAGGATTGTCTTTTCTGTCTGAACAGGTTTATAAATCAAATACTGCTTTATTCATGTTTACTCTTGCTGTAGCTTCATCATTGCTGAAAATCATACTTGGCTCCAAAGTTTGCTCATAAACTTCCCAGAAAGTCTATGTACTACATTGCAAAAACCAGTATTTATTTTACTACTGAATAATGCAAAGGTAAAGCAGCATCTAGTCAGTAATCGGAGCATGCCAAATGCCTCTAAGATAGAAAGTGCTCTATAACATGACTTTCTGGCAATACTGTTATGGGTCTGATATAGGAAATGACAAAGGATGTGATGGTGCTCTTCCTTCTGCATGGCCTTCCTGGTACAAGGTATGTACCCAAGCCAAGTCCTCCAAGCACATTCTCACTTGAAGGCCTCTTGCATCTTTCTAGAGCCTCTGTTTAAGCAAGGATGGTCCTGCTTAGGGACAGGCATCCAACTGGAGCATGCAGGATCTGGCCCTTGCCAGCAGTCCCTGCACATACACAGAATCATAGAATCAATGAATCAACTAGGTTGGAAAAGGCCTTTAAATTCATCAAGACCAACCGTTTCCCCAGGACTGCCAAGGCCACCACTAAACCATGTCACATGTATGACTGTTCCTGTGTAAAGCTGCTCATGTGTGCAAGGGACCTTCCCATTATTAAGATTTGTGTGACAGTGTCTTACTTGAAGATTAGTGTTTACAATTTTTGAACATAAAACCATTTATAACACCTAATTTATATTTATTTTGAACACAAAACCATTTATAACACCTAAAGCGTGCTTTACCTGCCCATTTAGAACTCACTAATGGTTAATGTTTCACATGCCATGTTACTATGTTTCCTAAACAAAAATAATTTTGCTGTCTTGCCCTGCCTGGCATTACAGTGCATAAGAATGGTTAAAGAATGACCGCTTTCCTGATAAGAGAAAGCCCTTGTTAAGCAGCCACTAAAAACACTTCTATCTGGGCCACAGCTGCATCTGTGACAGTGCGGGCCTCTTTTCATCTGTGATCCAAACCCTGCAGTCCTCAGCGAGGCGGAACTCACTCTGCTGTTGGGTGGCACTTTGCCGGACTAAGAACCGATTTGCCCACATGTTTGTCAAAGGCTGCTCCTCAGCAGGTAGCATTTATTTGAGACCGGACGTGGCAGGTGGTTTCAGCCCAGAAACACATTTTTGCACAGATTCCAATTAAGTGTTTATAAGCCATTAGTTACATAAAACTCAAATCGGTGATGCTGGCAAGTCTTCTGTGCTTTCTCTGTGTGCTAACAACTCAGCTTAACTTTTGTTTGTTGTTGAGGGACTTTCAAGTGAGTGTCAAATATTAATGTTTTAATTTGCAAGGAAATTAGTAGTTGGAAAACTATAATCCCTTACGAGCGTGCACACTCACACACATGTGCACACACGGAGTCTATTAAAATTACTTATTTATTAAGTTTGCAATAAATCCTCCACGTGGAATGGCCTGTGCTGAATCACTGAGGTATTTGACATAGATCACTTTAAAGGGTTACTCTGGGGCCCCAAATTCCATTTTTAAAAACAAGGCCCTATTGAACCTAATCAATGGGTTTTCTGTGATTTACCTCCCCTGCCCCAGCAACTTTAATTAAGAGCTTTTGAGCAACTTTAAACGTTCTTATGTAGTATTTTTAGCTATAGCTGTGAAGTGCTATAAGAGAGCATGAAAACATACCTACGCAGACCTCTATGCTTCTCTTTTCACGAGTGGCTGAGAACCTTTGCATCGCACATGGGTGGTGGCTGACATTTGTTTCTACAAAGCCAGTTAGAGGAGCCAGCATGTTCAGCTGTGCCTGCTGGCAGTCAGGGGGGTTCAGCTCCTGAACACGGAGAAGACGTGGGGCCAGATCTGCTACCAACAAAACCTCTCAGGATGGTGGCGATGGTTTTGGCAGGCGAGAGCCCCAGCCCCAAGGGTATAGCGCGGCAGCCTGAGGCCAGCTTGCAGACACCAGCCTTCACCAGCTGTGAGTCTGGCAGGAGCAGGTTCAGCTCTTGTGCTGAGGCAGGCCAAGAGTCTCCTTTTATTTGTTTATTTCTGTAAGCAGAGTTTTCTGTGCTACATGTAAAGGAGGTGGAGGGGGGACTGGTGGTTTTGTGGTGGTTTGGATTTTTTTCCAGTGTAAACTATGATACCCATTCCTTTTTTAAAACTTTTCCTGGTGTCCTTTGAAAGAGGATTGGGGCCGTCCTGCCAGGACGAGCAGATTTGGCCAGCATGCCAAAACTGCAATTACAGATACATGGAAAAAAAAAAAAAAAAAGAATGAAATGTATTTTATTCATTTCAGCTGTTACGTCCTAATGCAAAGAAACCACTTTGCACAGTTCTGTAACTGACACCAATTTCTAATCTCCAATACTATTAACTTCCAAATCTCCATTATAAAGAATATTGGCAGTATACCAGAGTGTAATGCAGCTGAATGGACTTAGTCTGAGCTGGTGTTTTATTTTCTTTTTTCTGAAATACTAAAAAAATATCATTAAACAATTTTGCTAATTGCTGATAACATTTTGGTTACTTGGATTTCCTCTTTTGGCTGCAATAGGCACATTCCTGGCGCATGACATGACTTTGCCTTTGGGACAAACAAAAAAAAAAGAAAAAGAGAGAGACCATTTTTTGAAATGACAAAATTCATTGTTATAGGATTAGAGACAGTATAGCTCTAGGATTATGCTGTATCACTAACTCAATTTAAGACGCCTATGAATTGAAACTAAATATTAAATAGCTGCAGGGAAAGGGCATCATTAAGGAGTAATACCAATATGAAAGCTTGATTGCCGTATCTCAGCTGGATTGCACAAATTTCTGATAAATCAGAGATCCACTCACACACGCTAGAAAACCTTCAAGCATTTATTTCCCCCAACCACTTCATTCCAATGCCACTGGAAAACCAATCCAAGTCTCAGAAATAAATATTATCTATCAACAACCTTGGCAGAAATGGCTGTATAAGTCAGTGTTGGGCTTTGACTGAGGCTGTGGCCTTGACATCAAGACATCATCCTTCCAAGGGAACTTGCACAGCTGTCTTCTGCTGGACTTTACTGATGCTCTAAACCAATGTTAGCATCCCTGCTCAGCTGTGATGCTGCAAGATTTAATTGGGAGCTTAAACAGATAATGGTGAATTGCGCCAAGTAGGCCAGTGGAAGTAATTATCAGATTTAGATATTCTGGCATCCTGGACAGAATTTCTGAGGTGCTGGAAATGAATTATAGCAGAATATCTTTAGACCCAAAAATTATTGGCAGTGAGGAAGGGAAGAACAATGCGGCCTTGGTTACATGCTGACGAGCTTTGGCTCATTTGCTGTGTTACCATTTTAGTCTGTGTGTGGCTATTTAGTTTTTGTTCCTCAAGAAAGCTGAAGTTGTAACACCATCTAAGCCAGAGCTTGGGGAGCTATTTCCATTCTGTGTCCAAAGAACAGCTGGGTTCACAGAGGACTGAACAAAGGGAGAATATCAAGAAAATATGGGTTACTTTTACTGGAGTGTAAGATCCTCTATGAATAAGAGCTTCTTGTGATATTAAAATGGGTTATAAAATTCCCTTCTGCTGCTGCTGAACTTGTAGCCTTTCTGTACCTGTGTCCCGTATATCTTCTAATAAATTCAGTGTTTGTGAAAAACTTTCAACTTTGAAGCCACAGAGACCAATGCCTGGATTCATCTCACCCAATTTTAGGCATTTGCATGAGATCCCTCTGCAAAAACTGCAGACACCCAAGGATCCTTCACTAATCTCTGCAGACAGACCAACACACCTCTTCCTCCTGTGGGCTGAGCAGCCCTTTAACAGAGATTCCATGGAGCTAGCAAGTCTCTTACAGGGCTTATTACTTAGGTACCAAAACTAAGAGCCTAAAATGGGTGCAGTGAACACAAGCCTGGCCCATCTGGAAGAGCATGTGTGCTGGGGGACCTGACGGCTGAGTATTTTCACTATGACAATCAAGGCTAACAGCAAGACTACCAGCTTGTTGGTCAAACACTGCATATCCTTGACGTGCTCAGAAAGGAGATGAGATTGCATCACTCATTCACCAGATGTCACAAATAGATCTCAGATGGTAATTTTCTACTGTAAGCACTGGCATCTTGAGCAAAATATGATCCAAAAGAAAAAGCTCTGTATGCCGTTATCAATCCCCTAAGCCTGCTGTCTTACCAGCTGTGACATCATTAGCTGCAGCTGCACATCTGTCTCTAAACTGGAGGTGGTTTTATAGCCTAACTCTTATCCCATGTCCACTCTGAATAAGCTCTGAATAAAAGACACTTGTTAAAGTTCAACTGTAGCAACTTGGTTGCATCAAGGGATTAGAGACAGCAGATGGGCAGGCCCAAGCCTTTATCACTGAATCAAATATATATGGCATATTCTCTCCTTATGGCTCATGTGATACTCTTGATAAGATGAATGTAAACTTCTGGCAGCCATACAGCATGAAATCTATACCCAAGGAATGCATATAAGTCAACTTCTACTTAAGCCTTTAATGATGAGTATATGTATAATAGTAGCCAGTGAAGTAGCACTGAGAAAATCTGAGTTTTTTCAGTTCAGTGGCCAACTGGTGGGGAGGAAGGGCAGAAGAAAATCAATTTAGAATTGATCTGAAAAAAATATTTGAAGGAATTTTGAACAAATTAGAATTATTTTCCCCTGGTGTTTTACAAAAAAGAAAGGATGAGATTCCAACAAAAGGTCAAAAGGAGGAAAAGATGGCTCTTAGTTTGTGTTAGCTTAACAGTTTATTGAGAGATCTATAACCACACACAAATTTCCCCTCTTAGTCCTAAGCAACATAAGTCACATGCCCCCTTTTATAAGGCTGAGAGCTATCCATGCATCTGCACCTCAATTCAGCGCGGTTGAAACTTTGCTGAAAAAAAAATATGCTAAATCCCATAATTAAATCATCTGAGGCTGAGCTGGAAAAAACATAGGCCTTTTTTACCTTGAGCTAGATTGTATGACATCAAGCAGAAGAAAGGAAAAATGATCCCTACTGGCGCTCTGTTCATCAGAGAGTTTTATCTCAGTCAGAGATTGCACAGTATTGCACCTTTCTGCAGGCAAACAATCCTTCATCTTCATGCTCTCTTTGATAAGCCGAGGGAGTCAATGTGAGCCAAGTCCTTAGACAGTAACGGGCTTTGCTTCTTGTTGGGACAAGCCCTTTGAGGGTTAATTCAGCTTTAGCATAAAAGAAAAAACCCAGAAGTGACCATATAGTTTCTACTGGAGAGAGTTCGGGACATGTCTGGGTAATACCTGTAGACTCGCTGCTGGGGTCTCACTGTACCAACAGTCAGCTTATTCTTTCCTTCATGCATTCGCTTTGCAAGAAACAGTAGGAACCACACTGTGAATCGCAGAATCACAGCCTGGCTCCTGTTTGTGTGGCCTCATCCCACCCCAGTTCCAGAGCACAAATAAGAATTTTTTACCCTTTAACAGACTCAGGAGTACTCTATAATCCAAAAGGCTTCAAAATGAACAAGCTCTTATCTAGTGTGAGGACTTATTTATTGCAAGTCTTGTTCCTTGCTTGCAGCATACTGTTATAACAGCCACACTGTTGCCCTGACTCTGTTTTGGCTTTGGAGTAAATAGAGTACAAGTCAAACATTATTGGTCACAATGGTAATGCAGAGTGTATATAGTGTGCTTTTATTGCTGCAAGGCATAGTTGAAATATTTACATGGAATACATGAAATAACAGTAAGATTCATATTCTGTTCCATATTTGTAAAATATTTCATTAAAAAGAATCAGAATCTGAAGTTCATAAATAAAATAGCAATATCACTTATTTCCAGTACTAGTTCCAGCTTGTTGGTTTTAATAGACAAGTATAACACTTCAAGTGTGGAAACACAGTGGGTAATATTTATACGAAATCTCCAAGAACCGTGGTATTTTGCTCATGTGGAATATCATGGCATTTTGCCTGGATCAAGTAACCAGCAGATTAGCACATTAACACTTTTAAGAAACGTGCGTGTAATCCACTCTGAATGTGGTCTTTGACTCCTGGTAGGAATACCTAATGATTTTCAAATTGACGCGTTACTTTGTAAAGCAAGTCAAATAAACAGGAATTGCTGAGAAGCTTTGGTAAGGATGTATGGCATAAGCACACACATGTTGTTATCGACAGAGGAGACAGGATCAGCTCTTCACAGCCATGGAAGGATTTGCAGAATCTACAGAGATATAGGAGAAACTTGGCTTCCCTTCTTTTTAGAGCATTCTGGCTTTACTGCTCTATGGGAATGGGTAAGTGGATATAAACTGCTCCGTCTGGCTGGAAGTCAGTCACCAGCTCAAGATGACAGATTAACAATAGACTGCTAAAACTAACCAAAACTAGCCAGTAAAGCCTGTGAAAACCATTCCCATCACCAATCTGGAAGGTCCCACTCCAATTCGCAGCCTGAGGAGGATCCAAGCAAAGCCATGCTCAGGCTGCCACAGGTTCCGTCTTAACCAGTAATTAGGTGGGAGAAGGGCAGATGGACAGGGAATACGTCAGTCCTGTATCACTTGACCTAGGACATGTGCCTTCAAAGCTGTGCTCCGACACAGATTCTTCATGTAGTTTTGGTCATGCTGCCAGCCTCCTTGCGCTGCTCTTTCCATTTCCCATGGAGAAAAAATCCTGTCCTTCCCTCCATGGGAGCTGCTGCCAAATGCAGTGGTGTGCTTGTGGTGATAGAGTGCTCTGCATGCGAGAAGCCCTGGTTGTTTGGAATGCACATGCAAGCTCAGTGGTAGCTTGGGGCACTGGCTTGGTTTGACAGCCATCTGGAGAGGGAACAAAACTTTGTATTCCCAGGGTGCTTTCAGTGTGACATAGCAATTGAGTTCAACTTCTGCAGCAGGAGACAGCAAGGAAAACCCAATAGTCCCCCTCCCACGAAAGAAGCAGCAGAGTCCAGACTGCATGTCAAGAAATGGTATGACTAGCCTTGTAAGAAAGTCAGGGCCACCTCAAAAACTATGGTTGGCTGCAGTTGGTTACGTTTTGAGAGGGAAACCATGAACAGGTCTCGCAGAACTATTGTGACTAGCTCCATTTCCTGTTAACTCAATTCGTTACACTTGTCCTCTCCTTCCTGAGGGACAACTTTTATAACCCAACTAATGTACTTAGTTAGTGTCCCTGTTTTCCTTAAGACTGACACAGCTGCTCCAGCTCATACCAATTGAGACCATTTTCAGAAGTGACTATGCAGAAGTCAAGGGGACAAATCAGAGATTGTTCACAGTGGACCCAAAACAAAGGTGGAGGATCTCACCCTTTATCCTGCTGCTGGCTGATGTTCTCCTCTCTTCTGGAGAATCAGAAATGAGACACAAGGTTCTAGCTACCCAAATAAAAAGGAAAATATCCTTCCTAGACTCTGTGCCCAAGATGCAAAAAATAACCCTTGATTTAAACTTTGATTGAAATAATCTGGCTAGGAAAGTCCAAACATGGATATTTGCAGAATGAAAGACTTTTAGAAAAGGAAATTCTGGTATATGAAAAACAGAAGAACTTGTAATGATGGAAAGAGTCAAATCAGACTGTCTTTTAAAGCCAAATCTAAAAAGCAAACTCCAAAGCCACTCCCCCTGCTACCTCAGTTGCCAGTTTGGATACTGGAAGGATCCTTCCTTTGTATTGAAGTCATCTGTTGCAAAAAAGAAGGATTATAATGGAAATATTAAAATTTTAATCATGAACAACCTACTTGGAAGGCTTATTTAGAAAGCAGCTCAGATGTCAATGAGCAACAACTGCTGAGAACCGAGTATATACTGAGTACACTGTGTTAACATCATGTCAAAACTCTTGGGTATACAACGCCAGTGAAGCAGAAACAGCTCTGAGCAATGCTTCAATGTTAGAATTGGATGAGGTTTGATAGGTTATTAAAAAACCCAAACCAACCTCCCATACTTAAATTCACACAAAAGCCCAGATTTTTGGAACATCACGCTAGAGTCAGGCCTTTCCCTCCCCACTGGCAGCCAAAGCTATTTTTGAATTTGGGTCAGATTTAGTGACGAGGCTTCAGCCAGAAGAGTTATGGGGGATGGGGGTGGGGAAATCATCAGGAAAAGTCACGAGAGTTTGCCTATTTCAGAAACAAAAGGTTTCCATTTTTCAGGCTGGATTCACAAGAGGATTTGGGAGCTGACCACTTTCAGATGTGCATGCTGCAGAGGGGCAATTACACGCTTGCGTCTCCCAGCTCCAGCGCCTGGGACTGGGGATCAGAGCAGCGCCTGCCATCCCCACACTTTTATATCAGCCCCCCCCCTTGCCCTGCAGAGGCAGCTAGGTCTGCACAAAAGTGTTTGCATAGGCAATTCATGTCAGCATGCTGAAACCGGTTACACTTGAGCCTTGTTTAGAATAGCGTAGCTGCCTTCACGTGAGGGACTTCTCAATTCAGTTAAAAATTGGCTCACAAACCTAACATGGCCAACCCTTGGCGTAAGAAAAGGTAGGGAGGATCAGGGATGTACTTTGCTGGAGCGTATGGGGATCCCCATTTCTGAGGCCAGAAAGGACATAGTCTGATGTCTCCACAAATCCTGTATTTTTTTAATCCACAATTTTAGAGCAAAGCAAGCACTTCCACAAAGGGTCCATACAGGGCTTTCCCCTTTTCTGCTCCCTCCAGAGTCTTCTTTTTAAGTTCTTTCATTCAGAAAATATGGATGTTTGGGCTTGCTCTGTCAAAGGGCAGGAAGTGAGTCAGCCACCAGAAGAACGTTTCATGCAAAGCTACCTTTCACCCATGTGCTTACATGGTCATGCAGCATCAAAGTCTGTTGCAGACATTGCTAGATTTCATCCTCACAAGACTATTTATTAGATAAATATGTTTTCTGCTTTTCCGAGTGCCACAGAGAAGCAGTGGGTGGAGGGAGTGCCTTGGCAAAGGTCATGGAGGACAATCTTAGTTGAAGCAGGGAAGAACTTGGGTTTTCCAGGTCCCACCAGCTCCTGAGACATTCCTCCTTCCTTGGACAGTCACTGGGGAAGGAACGAGCTCAGCAGCAGCCATAAGGAAATGGTATGCAGCCATGAGGAAAAGGTCTGAGTTCAGTGAAACCTGGGGCTGACCCAGGGGAGAACGAAGCAAAAAGCAATGTGTTTATTTGAACGTAGGGTTGTTTAACCACACTGTATCTCCAGATGCGCTGAGGTTTGCTAACTGCTCTTAAAGTGCAGCTTCACTGTGAAAAGTGACTGGAAACATGGCACTTTTCTTCAGAAGGACCCTGTGTAGAAATCAGGAGCAGGAGAAGAGACCACCATTTTGATGGTGGCTTAGGCTCTGAAAACTGGGGGCAAGGTGCTGCTCTTCAGTCTCAGGACAGGGGATAAATCACTGAGGCTGATCAAGGGCTAAAACCCCCAACTTTGTCAGTTTAGGCATTTGGTTTTATCTTCCCACACAGACCTTTGTACACAAACCACCTTTCCCTTTGGCACAGGTCTCTTTTCTCTGTCTACCCAACCATGGCCACCAAGCCAATACTTTCCTCACAATAGGGCCCCTGCCCCTTCTCAGCAGCCCTTGATGGGGCAGCTTCTGCCACTGTGCTGCATGCCACAAGTAACAATGAGCTGGCAGGCAAACAAGACCCCCTGTTGCTAAACCCTTTTGTGGGGTTATGGACCACGTAGCAAGGAGGAGCCCTCTGTCTCCTTGTCTAGTTTTATAAAACTAGGCCAATATATTGGTTTTGGTGGCCAGTTTTTTGGGGGTTTTGAGGACAACGGAGACTGATTTTCCTGCCAAAGTGTTAAATTCAAAGAAAGGTTCCTTTAAACCACATAAGATCAAAACCGGGCCATGGGTGTGCCAGAAATCATTTGGAAATATCAAATAGTAAAACAGCATGGGAAGAAACAGGAAGATAATGCTTCCTGCTATTTTACTATTTACTGGGGAGGAGGAAATGGAGGAGCACTACCATTTTTTTTCCAAACAATATTTGCTTACAAGCATTTGATAAGTCAGGCATTTTGAAAGCCTAAAGCGTATTTCCCTGCCTAAAGAGAATGTAACTCTTTCAAACAAATCCCTATCAAGCCAATAAAGATGCCATGGCAGAATTCTTTTATTTCACCCATCACAGAGCAGTAGGCATCCTGGAAGCTGCATACATCAAGAAAAGTTGTTTTAATAATGTGTGTGTCTAATCCATGCCTTCCTCCTCAGTCCTCCCTTTCCATGCTTAGCACGCTCACTGAGATGAGCTAACTTTCAGTTTAACTCTTGATTAAAGTATTAACTGCTTAATTGCAACCGTTTCAACTCCAGATTTGTTGTAAGCAAAAATTAGCAACAGTTAACTATTAGGTATTTGCAAAAAGATGACAGAGTTAAGGAGCCTTAATTTAATATCCATCTTCAGAGGTTTATAACTGAATCCATACTTGTATTTGAATACCAAATAATCTGCTGATCATTATGCATAGTTTTCAGCCAGTGTAACAAAAACATGATGTCGCAGTCATGCTGTGAGCTCCGTAGCTACGTTTCCTTGTTTATATTAACAGCTGTAAACACAGTCTAACTCAGCCTTGATTTAAAAGCAGAGTTCCCATACTTTCAAGAATTCACCACATTGTGAAAGCTACAATTTCAGAACTTTTCTCACATGCCTATTGATTATGCTCAGGAACAGCCTGCAATGCTACACATGCACTTGCAATGACCCATTTTAGAGCCTGTACATTAGAAGGGCCAGTTTTTCATTTTCCTTAAAAAGTAAAACCAGCTTTGAAAATGTTTGTATATAAACCCTAATGTCCTGAATCCAGCCTGCAACCTTCTACATATGGGGTTGGACATGTACTTAAGTGCTTTGCTGGGTTAAGGTTTTACATGTTTATCCCTCCATTTGAAAATACAGGTTGTAGAACCATCTTAAAGCCATTTAAATCAGTGAAATGGATTTCACTTGGTCAGAAATAGGTTTTAGTGCAAAGTTGTACCTTCCTACATCTTTATAACAGATTGGAAAACCTGAGCTTTTGGAAAAGGAACATTGACTGCATAAAGGACCCTGAGTTCTCTCTTTGTTGTTTTTTTTTAAGACTATGGTGAGAAACAAGCTACATTTAAATGGAAAGTCACATGAAGTAAAGAAAAACCTGCTAAGAACATTTTATGATATTTCTGTCTTGAGAAAAGCAGCAGCGTGTCCTTCTGATGGGCTCCTCTGACACAGGTTGGGTCTCTCAGTTTCTGAACCCTGAGCAAAGCCAACCATCAGTGCAAGGCAACCTTGAAGGTGAGGCAGGTGAAGATCCCTTCTGTAGGAAAACTCTACAGTGCTACAGAGCTGCTGTAGCAATTAAGCATCATGGGGGCTCCATCCACTGGGTCTTGCATGGAGAAAGGAAGTAAGGGAGAAGGAGGGTTCATGTCAGACACATGAAGGTTGCATGTCAAGAGGAGCCCTTGGGATCACACCGTTCTAACTGCAGGGTAGTGATGCTCCTCAGAAAAGTGATGGCATGCCTCCCACCATTAGCTTCACCGCTGTTGCCCAGATTTCCTTGTTACACTCCCAGCAATCTGCCTGGAAAACCTGATTTAGATGATCACAGCATCAAATCTCTGCAGCTTTGCCATACTGCTTATGCTCCAGAGAAATACATCTCTGGATCAGGAAGGTCAAAGTGCAAGGCTGATCTCATGACCTCACTCATCTATGACTAACTGCAAAGCCTCAGGCTTATACTTAGATCCTGCCTCAGCACACCCACTGGCACCCTTCATAGCTCTGCTGTCTTGGGCAAATTGTACTCATGTAGGAGTGAGCACACCACCCAGCACCCATATTCCACCAGCTTTGCTTCTCCTAAGCATGCAAGGCAGGAGCAGAATTTAAAGTGTAGCCAGATTAGGAGCAAAGATATGTACAGAAGTTAGAGTCTAAGGCTGTTTCTCCATCAGGATCCTTACTACATTTCTCACTCTCCATTCCAGGGAGTGAGGACTGCTGGAAGAATGTAATACACATCTGATGCAGAACTCTGGATCCACTCCTTTATAGACTAATACAGGTTAAGTAACCTCTCACTCGACACATGAGCAGCTCTTGTTCTAAATCATAGAATCATAGAATAGTTAAGGTTGGAAAGGACCTTAAGATCATCTAGTTCCACCCCCCCTGCCATGGGCAGGGACACCTCACACTAAACCATGCCACCCAAGGCTTCGTCCAACCTGGCCTTGAACACTGCCAAGGATGGAGCACTCACAACCTCCCTGGGCAACCCATTCCAGTGCCTCACCACCCTCTCAGTAAAGAATTTCTGCCTTATATCCAATCTAAACTTCCCCTGTTTAAGTTTGAACCCGTTACCCCTTGTCCTGTCACTACGGTCCCTGATGAATAGTCCATCCCCAGTATCCTTGTCTCTTCTACCTCCTGTCCTTCAATGATTAGAAATGAGCTTGTTCAAAACTTCAGTTTCCCCCTTTGGAAGTCACGTATGAACCTGATCTGCCAAGTGCCTAGTCTAGCCATACTAGTGATAAAATATAACCAGGATTGACAAGGGATCCACAAGGAGCTTAGCCAGGCCGTTCCACATCGTGCCATGCAAGTTATTTTTATATGTCCAAGATCTCATTCAACTCGCTTGCCTTCTCAGAGAACAATTAAAACCAATGTGTAACAGATGGGAGAGCTAAGACAAACAGTGGTTAGACTTGCCTGGGGCTGGTAAGAGTCTAGCAGAATGGGCGACAGGAGTCCTGGGTATTAATTAGTTAATATTTGTACAGTGCTAGGAAAATATATAGTGCTATATAAGTATTATTGTAAGGTGGCCCCTGCAGTTTGGAGAAGCAGAGGGCAACAGTGCACAGGCGAGTGCAAACATCCTTCCTTGTCTTGTGGCATTTCTGTTATCCGTGGGGTCTGGGAGGGACAGAGCATTCCCAGAGCACATGAGAGAAGGAATGGGAAAGCCCAGGGAAAGAGATCCCACTCAAGCAACACCAGTGAGTGCCTTCAGGCTGCTGCATCCATGTGTTAAATCCAGGAGCAGTCGCTTGCTCTTCCCACAGAAAGCAATAAATCCGTCAGGTACAGTCGAATGGGCTATGTGGTCAGCTCCCTTCAGCAGAAACCTTGAAACCGAATTTGAGATATTTGTGGGTGTTTACAGCAGGAAGAGGTGCAAATCTCTCTGAAGTGCCACGGGACCCGTGTGCCACGCTGCTCTGTGCTCTGCTGAAATCACAGGAGGAAGGTCAGGCCCGTCAGTATTAAAGAAGGATCTATGGGAAAGGAGGAAAGGGTCACAATGTCAGATTTCTCCTTTTTTTTCCACCTCTCCAGGGCATTCATCCTGCTCCCATGACTTCAGATCTGATTTCTTCAGATGCCTTTTTCAGCCCAGCTTCCCTTCACACCATCACACATCCCAGCCTACTGCTCAGAGCCTCCTCCAGATTCCAGTATCAGCCTGAACAAAACATGCATCATTTTTTCTCCAGGACAGCTCTCACTCTCCAGTACTTTTAACATCATTCTTCCATGCAGTTTCAAGAGTGGTGAGTGGTTAGCATTTTTGGCCATTCCCCTTCTTTCTCTTGGCTAGAATACAAAAATATTACCTAAGTTGTGATGCATTTTCCTTTGCAATTTTTAAATCATTCAGACTTCCCATGTAGTCTACTAGAATTTTCATCCCAGTTTTCATCACCTCATATCTTGATTAACAGGATCTGCCATTTTGTTTCCCATCAGTTAAGCTAAGACTTGACTGAAATGCAGAATTTCTAGTTGAAAATTCCAGCATTCGCTTTCATCCAAAATAGGATAAAAAGCTCAAATATTAAAAGCACCTCCTTAGACATACTAACATTTTAACTAATACATATTTAGGCAAAATTCTTCAGCATTTCTAATTGCTGAATTCTAAATGTTGAATTTTGTTTCATTTACTTGACATGCTTTGAGTAAAGCGAACATCAGGCTGCATTCCCCTGCCCTTGCAGATTCTGCTTTCTCTAAGTCAAAATCTACAGGAAACTACACTTCAGTATAACATGGTCTTTACTGCCTATACTGCATGGTACAGTGAGAAGACCATATAGTGTGCATTGACAAATATACAGTACAGTGAAGGATCTCATCCAGAAAGGAACAGAGAGCAGAGCTTCATGGCTGTCCTACAGCTCTTACCTGGCACCAAAATAATGCTTGTTTCTGTACCATACAACCTGGTGAGCTAATTGCAGATTATGCAATGGGAGACATGAGTCTCTACATCCCATTCTTTTCCCCTCAGGGGTACGCCATGCTTTTATCTGAACTTTTTTGAAATGAAATGATTTACATGATTTTAATTTAAAAGATAAAGTGTTTGGATCAAACTGACCCTAAATGAAGCCTTTTCTGGGTTTTGTTTTTTGCTTTTTTTTTTTCCCACAGAAAATGTCTATTGCTGAGAAGCTGTGTACTCAACTGTAAAATCATCCTGCCAAAAATGTCCCATAGCCTCCAGTACGATTGCCACAATCATTTTTACTACTGCTTTAATATGAGCAACTTGAATCTTCCTTGATTCTTCAGATGTCTTTCTTTACAATCAAACCCTCTTCTCCATCAAACACCCAAACTGTCACTCCTGTGCCTGATGTTACCCGCTGCAACATTCCTTGTGCCAGCCAAACTCCTTGTGATTCCCCGGCCCAAAGCAACCTGCAAAGGTATTCAAACTTCTAAGCCTGGATGAAAAACCTGTATATTATTTAGTGGAAATTAAAAAAAAAAAAAAAAAACAAAAACAAAACAACAAAACAACAAAAAGAAAAAAACTTTACTGGTTTTAAAAGGGTTGTTAACAATTTCAGCCGATACCCTGAAACAGTTGGAGAAAAGTAAGTAACAAAACATGAATACATTTTTACTCAATTCTGAGCAATATTTAAAATGTTCAACAACAGTTTTGATTGCCAAAAATTGAGAGTCTGTTCTGCGCACTGTTTTAAGAGCTTTAAGTATGCGGTTGAGTTTGTGGTTTGAAAACTCTTGGAGACTTTCCTCATCAGAATTACTTTTTCCAATAAGAAATATAATAAAAATATGAATTGCAAGCCAATAAAAATATAAACATAAAAATAAAATCTTCAAAATAGAGACCTTCCAGCCAGATCTGCTCTCCTTTTCCAAATCCCCTATCAAAACTCTGCTTCAATGACTACAAGAAATTGGCAAAGCAACAAATACCAAGGCAAGTCGGGATGTAACGCTTCTAAATCACTCTGAAGCATCACATTCTAAATGTAATTAATGGCTGGAGCTGAAAAAGCATGCTGCTGAGACCCTCCTTGATCACCCCCACTCCTCCTTTTCATCCCACACCATCACAGGCTGTATTTTTGTCATGCGTGTAATCTTGGGTCCTCTGCACTCCAAAAGCTCCCAGTGAAACATCTCTTTAAGATGAAGGGCTCTATGTTTGGCAGATTGTATCCGATCTGCAATCAAGGAGCACCACTCATTGATTTCAGGAAGCGTGCGAGCACGTTTCGGTGGCTGCAGTTGGGGTTCAATTCTGTGCTGGGCTGCAGGCACCCGAGGAATGCCAAGTATCCTCAATTCCATTAACTTCAGTGGGAATTAGAGGGCTCAGCTGTATTTAATATTTTACAGGGTCAGCCTCTGAAAACCGTATTAGCATTCTCAGTTCCCAGTGGGCCAAAATTCAGCAAAGTGTTTGATTGAGACTTAACTGTAAACATGTGAACAGTCCCCCTGATTTCAATATGACTATTCTCATGCTTAAAGTTAAGCATATGCCTAAGTGATGTGCTGAATTTGGGCCAAAAACTACTGTTTTCAAGTTCTACACAAGTTCACAATAGGCAAACTGATGGTCTATAATACCAGTTGTTTTATAATCCTGTTTTTTCTTTTTCAGAAAGGCCAACACAAGACTATATATTTTTAAAATGGAGAAACTACACTGCTTGAAGAGGATGGGTCATTCTGGTGAAACCTTGGGTATTTCTACAAAGCTATTAATTTACTATTATTATTGTTATTATTACTGTTATTCCTATGTGAATGCAGGAAAAGCACCTATCCCAGACTCTTGAAGCTTTTGCTATTCCTAAAAGAATATAATCCATACAGAAAAGAATAACAAACTCTCTCTACATGACAGCAAACATCAGCCAAGTGACCGCTAAAAATATCCCACCCTCCTCAGGGACCCTCAGCCTCTTGTACATCTGAACCCTCCCAGAAGCACTAGAAAACAGAAGTATCTTGCGGCGTGCTCTGAATGTCCCCACCTTTCACCTCCCTGGGGCCAAGGCAGCCCGGAGGCTTCCGGAGAAGGGTGAGCTGGCACCTCTCACCTTTGCTGAATTAGGACGGAGAGGACCACCCTTGACACCCTTCCCCTAGGACACAGCATCTTGGCCAGCTCATTGCAGGGGATAGATGTGGCTCTCAAGTAAATTCCTTCACCTAGAGCAGCATGGGTGTGGGGGGGATGTGGAGCCTGCTGTGATGGCTCTCCTCCTCCAAAAGCAAAAGGTTCCTTCCTCTGGGAAGATACTGGGGCTCAGCAGCTGAGGGACAGAGGGGCTTCCCAAGACATCTGCTAAGGCACAGAAAAGAAACATAGCTGTGCATCACTTTGGGCCTCCATTTTGCATGCATTATCAGTTAAGACTTTCATTATACCATGCAGTGTGGGAGGATGTAAACCTACCCAAACCTCTAGTCAGAGGCCAGGAGGAAGGGAAGAACTTTTGAGACTTATTTTTCACCCAGGCACCCTAAGGGTAGCATGTTATGGGACTAGAGCCATGTGCTGAGAAGCCATGGGGAGCAGCACAGAGGAGAGGAGCAGAGTACAGTTCTCCCTCTTCTATTGTGCACGCAGGGGCCAAACCAGAACTCGCTGAGGTGCCTCCAGGCCAGCTCCAGAGACTCACACTGAGGCCACAGAGAAGCTCCCCTCTCTCTCTTCTCTCTCCTTTCTATTTTCTTTCCCCCTTTAGCAGCAGGTTGTCACTCTGGCTTGCTACATCAGACTCTGGCTTCTCCATAACTCCATGATCTACAAACCTTACAATGCAATTTACTGGCTGCTGCGAAGGCACTGTAAAGCCAGAACAAGGACATATTTAAGATGGGACAAATGCACATGGACTTAAGCCCAGAACCTGCTGTTCTCAGTCAAAAAAATCTCCTTCTTTTGATATCTTTCATGACTATTTCAGCACACAGGTTTGGCACATAAGCAGCTACCGCACTTGACAAGATAGCTTGTTGCGGTATTTTCTCAGTGAGGCTGATTGGAAAGTGTCCCCTGCCTCTGCTCCAAACTCCTGTAGAAGGATTATAAAATCAAAGCAACAGCATAGACAAAATCCATTTAAAAAAGTAATATTCTGAATCCCAGACAAATCTCTCTTGGCACCACTGACAGAGAAATGGCATCACCATTAGAGAAGAGCCTTGGGTGTGAAATGCAGCACTGGCAAGGTACGGAGCAGACAAATGTTCCAAACTGGTGGGCAATGCCAGACATGCTGGCACTTTAACCGTCCTCCCTTTCATTCCTAGCTGACTCTGGTGGCAGGGATTTCCGAACAGTGGCACATGTTCTCCGTGAGTGTTCAAGTTATCCCACAGAGATGTTTCCTGAGCTGCTTGATGTCCCCGGTTGTGTTTGTGTGCACAGGGCTGGACAGCTGATGAGCGGCTGTACTTTGCTGAAGGTGGCTGTGCCTTAGTGAATGTCTTTCCTGCCTGAGCCCATTGTCCCTGCTGCCAGGGGAGGTCAAAACGATTTGCGGTGACAGACAGATTTGTGAGTGACAAAGAGATTTGCGGCATCCTCCTGCGAGACCAGAAAGACAGGGTTGAGAGAGGCTTTCTGCATCGGACACACTAACCTCAGTGCTGTGGAACCAGATGACTAATAAATGGAGCCGGGACTTCGACGCTTTGTAAAAGTTTTGCTTCCGTGCATCCAAAACTCGAATTCCCATTGCTACTCCTATTTCCCTGCTGCGTGAGAACTCGCTGTGGGACTTAACCCGCCAGTCGTGTCCTAAGGCTGCTAGTCTGCACAGGGTCCGCTCCACGCCGCGTCTCCCCGTCCCCGTCGCTATCCTTATTCCAACCCCAAGCTGCGCTGGGACCGCAGCCGCCCGCCGTCCCCGGCCGTGCTGCCACCTCGCGGGCGCACCCGTCTCTCTCCAGGTCACTCTCCCGGCCCAGCTCCCGGCGGGCGGGCGGGCGGCCATGCACGGGCGGCGACGGAGCAGCCGCAGGTGCTGGCCCGACACCGCTCCCGCTCCCTTCCGCCGGCTCCGCCACGTTCCCCGGGGCCGCCCTACTGGCAAGCGGGAGCGTTTTCTGCCGTGAGTGCAGCGTGAAACACCCCGGCAGGGTCCACCTTCCCCGCCAGTGCTTTTTGACGTGACGGTGTCCTAGAGGGAAGACCCGAAAGCTCATTAATCACTTCAGGATGTCTCAGACGTGGGCAACAACGCTGCAGAGAATTCAGGCCCTCTGACACTCCGGTGCAGTATCTGAGCCTTTAACAATAACAGTCAACACTGCTGATGCCTGTGAAAATACAGATGTAAGCCAGCTGTCTGTCAGGGTGAAAAATGTGTTTGCCTTTTCGTTTTAACATGTCATTTCCCTCTTGGACGTTTGCTGTGTTACTGCCAGGATATCACGTGCTTCCAGCA
The DNA here is from genome assembly GCF_963264785.1 of Psittacula echo. NCBI lineage: Eukaryota > Metazoa > Chordata > Aves > Psittaciformes > Psittacidae > Psittacula > Psittacula echo. The sequence continues at coordinate 71,272,553 of NC_137738.1, read as the reverse complement.
CAGGCTCTAAGCCGGGAAGGCAAACCACGTTCAAATGGAGGGTGGGTGTCATTGTCCTGTTTCTGCAATTTTTTTATTCATCTGAAGGTAAACAAAACATATCTGACCTAATTCCTTCTTTTTTCTGCCCACAGCAATGAAATAATTTCCAATATGTATTTCTAGCCAAAGAGAATGACAGATTTATTCACAGAAGGATCACAGAAGGGATGAAATAGTGTGTGCTGTGGGGTGTCAGCACATGAAATATCTTGATGCTTAGTTTAATGCACAAAAGCTTGAGATTAATAAGGGGAAGTGAAAGACTATATAATGATCAAAAAATAATAGGCATAAAATGAGCTTGTGGTGGAATAACTCATACAACTGGCATATTACTAGGAAAGGACATAGTTTGTTCATGAGGGACAAGAAAGGGGAGACAGGAAGCATGGCTGTCTAGTATATTAAGCCAGCTCTCAACTCCAAAACACAGAGGGAGGAAAAGTGGTTGAATGTCTGACCACAGAGAAAAATAGTTTAGGTGATCTCAGGATAAGTATCCACAGTGGACAATCCTCTCAGCAAGAACAGGTAGAGGTGGCATTTTGTGAGCTACTGGCAGGATCCTCCAGGAGGGGATGCTCTCCAGGGATTTCAGCAACCTATTGAGAAAGTAATAAACCGAGACAAGAGACTTCATAGTCTATCGAAGTAAAAGAAACAGCTCCAGAGGGAGAAAATTCTTCACATTGATGTGCTGCTGTTCATTACTACCGAAGTGCTGGGACATTCCTTGACACAGTTTTGTCCTCAGGTACCCACCACTGTCCCAAAACAATTCCTAAACACTGGAGTTAGCAGGGAGCAGCAGCCAGATCCCATGGGCAGGCTACTGCTTCCCAGTTTTGGAGAGTGATTGAGTTTAGCTGTTCGGATGTGGGCCACACTCTGCCAGCTGGTCTCAGTTTTAAAGAATAGCTGTGAGTGCATTTAGTGTGTAGTGAAATGTAGGCAGAATGTTCAGCAAGCTCCAGGAATCTGCTGGTGACAAAAATCCACCCAGGAGAGCAGAGGATAAATTTCTACAGATTTGGAAATAAGTGGCAAAGGTGGAAATTGAGATGAAGGTGACAAAATGACAGCATTTATGGTCCATAGAAAAGGAAGGAGAGATCAAAACAGTGGACACAGACTTCAATAAACTCAAAGAACAGGTAGGTAAGATCTTGTGTAAAGACAGTTTATGGGAAAAAGGAGTTAAGTAAAACTGACTTTATTTTTGGAGAAACAAGCTTTGCAGGTAAAAGAGTAAACTATTCCAAAGCAGGGGAAAAAGAAGCAATAGTAATAAACTAACCACACACTCTTTCTTGACTTCAAGCACTGGAACACACACAAGCAGTGGAAACAAGGCTAGACTGCTGAAGATGAAACTAAGTAATGTGACAGTAAAAGAAGAAAAAAGGAAAGCAAAGGCACAAAATGATAATGAGAAGTCACTCTGTGAGAGGAAAATCAAGAAAGTGCTGAAGGAAAGCTGTTGACAGTTGGTGTCTTCAAGGCCAAAAGCTTTTTTGCTTCAGTCTTCAGTGAAAGTAGTGACTAAAATCGGGTGGCTTAAATACAGTATAGCAGATAAAATTTATATTACCTACCTCTCTGACAATATAACAGGACTTATGGATGGATAGAAAAGAGCTAGTAAGTGTTTGTATACTGTGATTTTAACAAGGTTTTTGATGCTGCCTCATAAAGGCAAGCCAGCGAGGTGTGGTCTAGATTAAATCATTATTGAGTGAATGTAAAAAAGGTAGGAACAGTGCTCTCAGACAATAGTTAACCATTAACTTACTGTGAAAATTATATTCTTTGAGAGCAGCACCTGTATATTCATTAATGACCTGGATGCTGTACATTGAAGATTATTATAATATCAATGTGGAAAAAGCTGCAGGATAGAAATATTAGTAAGAACAAATGGGAGAAATGGTCTGACAAAGAGCTGTGATGATCAGTTAGGGTTCCTGCCTACATGTTACACTTAGCCAGAAATAATCACCTGGACAAGTAAGGGATAGGCAACAAATGAATAGGTTCTCTCAGAGAGATCTTGTGCTTCTAGCATATCATAACTGAACACAGGTTGACAACATCTTGTTGATGCAAAGAAGACAGAGGCAATAGTGAGCTCCATGATTAGGACTTTGCCCTCAAGGAAGAGGAGCACTGGTCCTCTCAGCATGGGCCAGACTCTGGCTGAAGTACCATGCACAGATTTGGTGTGGGTAAGTGGGAATGAGACCACAGAGCAACAGTTACGAAGGGAGATCTTGAAAACATGGCTATGAGAAAAGATTGAAGTAACTATTTGATGAAGAGGAGGAGAGGCTGAAGTGAGATGTCTGCTGTGGTTTGCCCTGAATTGACTGGCTTTCTCCTGGGCAGCTGCCAGCGAAAGGGCCTGGGATACAACCCAGCAATGTTCTCAGTTGGCAGATTTACTGTGGTCAGACTGTTAGAAGTTGAAGAAGGCTGCTGCAATAGATCCAGGCTGCGGCATGCCAGTTGAACCAGTGTCAAAGAATGATCCTCGGCATGTTTAATTTCCTACTATAAACCTGGATAATTAATCTTCAAATACAAAAAAGGATACTTCAGTGAGGAAGAGAATCCCCTGTTCTCCATCAACTAGGTATTTAGAGTTAGAAATAACAAGCACAGTAGGGCAACCAGGACGGTTTGGTCTGGATGTTAGAAAAATTTATTTGGAAGCTCTGAAATACATTGCCTTCCAGAAGGCTCCATCACTGAAGGCTCCTGAGGAGAAGCGAGGTAAACATCTGGCAGTGATGCCTGAAGAGCAGTAGAACCTTTCTCATGGCAGAAGCATATTCTGGAAGTCTTTTATGTTACCCTGCAGCCCTATTTTCTGTTCTTCTGTCAGAACTAGGCATGAGCTGTTAAATAGGTACTACAGTTCTCCATGTCCATTCAGTGAGAAGTAGGACCTCTTACAATAGGACTTTCCTTCACCATTTGTTCTCACAATATTTCAGTGCATAATTCTAGGGTAAACTATAAATCCCTCAGAAATTAATTGCACTGAATTAGCTTCCCCATTGAGGACTCTGTAATTTAACATCAATATTTCGAGGAGCTATTTCGTGTTCACGGTTCTGCTTTAGTATTTTTGAAACTGTGATTTCTGGGCAACTTTGACAAAGATCACTGACATAAAGAGCTTAGGCTTCCCAAGGACCTCATGAACAGTGCAGATAGGGCCAACAAAGAACTTAATACCCTGGTGAGGTTAAAAAGCATCTCCACTGGAGCGGGTATCAGGGAGGCAATTATTGAAGTCTGGATGTCTCCTTTTTATGTTTTAGTGCAGTTCTGTTGTTATCCTGCGAAGCACTTTAAGCCAAGAGCTTTTCATACCTAGAGAATGATTTAAGCAATGTAAGAGCAAACAAAGACAGTCTATCAGCCAGGGCAGAGATGTTGTCTAGAGACTGCTCTTCTGTTTTGACCTGCAAGTTAAAAAGTAGGTTTTGGTTTTGTTGTCTAGCAGTCCTGTTCAATAGTGTAAATACATGTAAATAACTTTGACAAGGACAACTATCTCAGGTCTGTTCCAATTCATTTTAGTTCAAGAAGGAAATAATTCCCCCTGGAGCCCAAATCGTCTAGATCGCTTAGGCTCCATGACAACCTGTACAGAGGAAGTTGTGTTGGGGTAGCTGGCCGCTCTGTTTCATTTTTTAGAAGTCAGAAGAAATTATCTTGACATTCCTGAAGAGAAAAAGTTGCCAAAAGTTTCTTCTCCATGAGACACAGAGATTTTTTCCTTTAGGTGAGAGTTAAATCTTTTTGACATGCCGTATTGTCACACAATATGGAAATCTTGAATTTCCAGCCATTCCTGGCTGGTCAGTTAGCTCCTTCCACAACCTGCCTGCACTGTAAAAAGGAAAAATAGCTTGGAAGTTTGGAAGAGTTATAGCCACCTCGAGGTGGAGGGCTCGGACACAGACATTGCAGATCAGAGGTTCAAACTTACTCACTCCCTTTGGTTTTCACTGCCACTTCGGTGCCGTGGTGCTACAACTGCCTTTGAAAATGTTTTCCTGAATTACTTTGTCTTATTCACACAATAAATCTACCACAAAAGCAGGTGTGAGACTCTTAATTTTCAGTAGCAGCACAGGGAAAGGTGTGTATTTGTTTCCCTGTCCATCTGCATTGCAGTAATGATGAGAACTAAAGCAGCGTTTCCACTCGGTTTCTGTGGTTTAATAATCATCAAATTCTCATACAGAGTCTGTGGCCTGAACCAAGTTTCTCTGTTAAAAAGCGTGAAACATCTTTGCTCCTGAGATGAAATAAGATCACATTCATTAAGACCAGCCTGGCCATAAGGAAAATACATGGATATTTATTTTAAAAGAAAATGCCTAAAATTCCTTCATCCCAGATAATTTATTCCTGCTAACTATCATGTGATGCAAATGCATGCAATTCATAGCAATTTGATGAATCAGAGCTTGGGAAGGCTTATTAATATATGGTGGGCTACATCTAATGGGCCAAGATAGAGGAGAATGGCATGACAAGAAACTGCGTTGATGACTTCAGGTTCTGATGATACTTAGGTAAAAGCTTACATGAAATCCACTGAAAAATAAATAATGTACATATCATAGAATCATAGAATAGTTAGGGTTGGAAAGGACCTTAAGATCATTTAGTTCCAACCCCCCTGCCATGGGCAGGGACACCCTACACTAAACCATGGCACCCAAGGCCTCGTCCAACCTGGCCTTGAACACCGCCAAGGATGGAGCATTCATATACACCTCTTCAAGCAAAACCTTTCCCCAATGGCTTTTTGCAAAACATAAAGTGCCTTGGATTTTCAATGGTCAACAACATTTTGAGACTGACTATGGCACTAAAGTAATAAAATTGTTTATTTTTTCCCTTATCTTTCTTGTATTTTTCCTTTAACATTGATCATAGGGTAGAGGAAGGGGAAAATGTAATTCAAAGTTTCATACTGTATTCTTGATAGATTTGTATATTCCTGTAATATATCCAGAGAAGTTGTATTTTGATATTCACATAATTTGAAGATTTTCTTTTTATCTTTGTAGCACTGGGAGATGTACCAGAAGATATCAGCAATGAATGTTTCAATTGAATGTTAAACGAAAGAAAATTTCTTGAATATGAAGTTGTCAATCCACATGACAGAGCTATTTTCTGAATTTAAGTACACAATGGGCAAATATTTGTGGGTGATACTTCGTCTGTTTCAACCTGCCAAGGAGTTGGACTAGACTCTTAAGATCCATTTCATCTTTTTTTCCTAAACATCTCTTTTATTCTAACATATTGTTTTGCTCTAAAGGATGGGAAAGAGTTGTTTCTAAAGAAGAAATACCCACATATTGGGCATTGTATTGTTAGTGAGGAGCAATGTGGTTAGCTACCAATACTTCAACCTAAACCCGTTATTTTAAAAAAAGAAAGGTTCCTTTTGTTTAGAATCTACATATAAGGTAAATCTGCATAAAACTATAGATAACTACAAATATCAAGATGTCATTGAAGAATTTTCGCTGATGCTGCACTCTCTTTATATGGAAGAGTAGTTGTGTGAAGATACCCTGGCATAAGATGACAGAATTCAGATGCTCCAAAGCCAACTCATACACCACCTCCACCACGTCTAGCAGGGCTAGAAAGCTGCTTCAGTGGACAGCTTAGAAAACATTTTTGACTTCTGAATAATGGAAAAGGCCAGGTTAAAACTGGTTATGCTTGTGCTGATCGGTGGCAATGGCATGTCTGGAGCTGAAATTATGTTATTTGCAAAAGTTGCAAGAGTGCAATTGCTTATCACTGTCTGGAGGTAGAGTTACACAGGAGACAAGGAGTCTCCATCTCTTCAGGAGACCTCACTACTCACCCTTCCTGCCCCTCAAAGAGAAATAAGTGTGATGGCAGGGTCATGTTTGAGGAAACTGAAAACCGGTGTCATCAACAGCCTTTCTTATCTACAAAGTAGGAGCTCTGCATAAGCAAAGTCAGTAACTCTCTATTGCACAGACCAGCTGCCTTCTGCTGGCTTCAGGTTCAAAAGCATTCAGAAGCACTGAGTCAGGGCCAGCCTCAGCTAAATGAATAATTACACCAAATCAGACCATTTTCAACATAGGCAAAGCTTTGTTAGTGCTTGTTCAAGGAAGATGCTTCTGGAGAGGGAAAAAGGCTTCCCAGTGGTCCCCTTGGCAAGGGACCTGGGGTTTATGGGGTCAGTACTTCTCTAAGTATTGCCTCTGCAACCTTAAATAAGCCAGTTGAGGCCCAATTTCTTCAGAAGCACTGACCACGCTACATTATATACCCATTAGCAAGAGGTGGAGATGGCCAGTGTGACCGAAAATCAGACATTAATCTCTTTGTGCCTCACTTTCCTCACACTAAAAAAGCAGTGATATTTCCCCAGGTACAAACGGTTGAATTCACATGAATGATGTGAAAAAGGCCATTTCAGTCCAGCACAGAGCTCTGTTCCTTTCCCCATAGGAACAGCTACACAGCAGCTCATTGCTTTAGCTGCAGCAGCATAGATCTACATTATCGGCCCTCAACCCCAACCTAGCGGCAGTATCCGAAAGCTCAATATGGACCAGATCCAAGTACTTTAACAGTTTCACAGCTTGTGTGGTTTTACAGCTCTGTGCTTCCTCAGGCAGGCTGTTACCCCTACCCAGGCAAGCGAGTTTAAAGCTGGCTTAGTGTTGTGGGTGACATTACAATCCTGTCTCTGTCATTCAGTATAAACATGACCTCAGATAAGCTGTGGAAAACACCATTTGCAATGCCCCCCATCTACCCCCTTGACCAGATGACACTACCAGTGCTGGAGCCCAGCCCACTCTGTAGCCATAGTCCTCCATGGGGATCATAGCCCACTGCTCCACCAAGATCCTGGTGCTATGGCAGGAGCAGGCCGACAGCAGCAGAGGATGTAAGTGGCACGTTGTAGTCAACCGCAGCTTTCTGAAATAGCAGCATCATTTGATAATACCAAAGGCCATAATTTGAAGACTGTGAACCCCAGGGCCTCAGTGAGAGAGGAAGCAGTGAAGCAGGAAGAACGGCCATCTCCATGCAGATTATGAGAGATAGATTACAGTCAACTGGAAAAAAAAAATCACAGAGCAACAGAGAGGTGGCTGGAAACCTTGGAAACCCCCCAATTCCACAGAACATCAGTATTTTGAGACTCCCAGCCAGGAAGCAGGACACAGATACCATGCAGTAAAGTGCTGCCAGACATGTTGGTTATTGATTTTTCTGAAGATCCCACCTGAACTGAATGTGTGGACTGAATCCCAATGAGAGTCCCAGATGGAGAAGGCAATTGTGGAGGCAATGGACTTATTACTCTTTAGGACTCAAGGGATCAAGATAGGTTTTTACAAGCAGCTAAAACGAAGAAAGAGATCATATGGGAAGGTGCTAGGCTCCTATTGTTTCCGGACATAAGTCCTATAACCCAGGGCAAAAGCGAAGAATTAACTGTGCTTAAAAAAAAGACAGAAAAGAAAAAAAAAAAAAGAAAAAAAAGATTTTGAGACATAAAATGTGTCTGCGCCAGTTTCTCTGGCTTGCCAAAGAGCACAGTTCACACAGTGAGAAAGAAAACCAGTGTCTTTGGGGGGGTGAAGGCAGCAGAAGTTGCTGTCAAAAGCATTTGAGAGAAAGAAACTGCAACTGATCTCTGCAATGTGCTGTGTCCCCATTGCTCTCCACATCCCCATGAGTAATGGAGGAATGTCACCACAGCAGGGAACTGAATAATGGCACCTTCTCGGAGTTGGGGAAAGCTTGGGTTTTTGCTTTTCTTTTATTTTCTTTTCTCTTAGCCTGTGCCACCATCTGAGTAGTGAAAAGTACCTGCAACTGCTGGCAGGGGTTTTAGGAAAAGCACATCCAGTCCATCACAAAACCCTATCTGACAGTGGTATGCGGAGTGGGCATAATTGCTGTGCAAACACCACACATACAGTTATCTATTTTGGCACTTTCATCTATCTCCTTCCTTCCTGTGTTTAATACGTTACAAACCAATACTAGTAACATCAGAGTCCCCTTACCTTTTCCAGCAGGGCTGACTGCAAGAGCCCAGACAGTGACTATTTGGTGAAGCCTGAACATTAGCCTTGACTAATACCAGCCCAGGTGCCCAGAAGGGTACTGACTTTAGTGTCTGCCTTTCTCCCTGGAAGCCCAGAGGCTTCAAACAGGGCAATGCATGACTGCTCTCTCTTCCCTCTGCCTGTGAGAGAACTTGAAGGCTGCCAGTGGCTATTTGTCCCGCTGTAGCCCCACAAGCTTCGGGCTTTTGGGGGAGGAGAAAATCTAAGGAAAAGGGCTTTGTGAAGCTGAATAGGTGGTAGGTGAAAAGCCACAGAGAAACTATGTGCAAACATCCCTTTGTCTGGAGGTAGTTCTCCTGGACAAGGCAACTGGACACTGCAGAGCATCACACGGCATGCACCTCCCGCATGCCCTGGTGCTCTCAGAACCAACCCTGCTGCTGACTGCACGCAGTGTCCCTCAAAGCCACCGTGCCTGGGCTGTTGGTTGCACCCCCTGCAACTAAGGGCCATTGCTGCATGGGTTCCACATCAGCTGCTATTATTTTATGCAACTCCAGCCCTCTCCTGATGTCTCTTTTCACCATGCACAAGCACAGCTTAAAGCCTGCCAAGAGATCTGCCAACGCCAGTAGCCACTGCTTCTGAAAACACCCCAGGAACCACTAACCCTCCCTTCCTGTTTCTCTCCTCCATACATCCTCTTCCTCATGGAAAGAAACACGCTGCTGATTCCACAGATTTTCCTGACTATGATAGTAATGCCTCATCATTAGGGGTTGTATTCGTGCCCCTAGTTCATGTGAGTACATGCAAATGTGTTCAACTGAAATAGCCAGAGAGCCACTTGCTAATAATATCCATTGAAACTGGCATTTGACTGCCTTCAGCTTAATCCCTTAATGTTTTTTCAGCAAATGAGATTTTTTGATATTGCCCAGATTACAGTACAGTACTGAGTGGGGAAAGAGGTTCCCCCATCCTAAGAGATGCTTAGCTAGAAAATACACAAATGGATCAAATAAATAAAAAGCTATCCCACATTAAATGAAGTTGTGCTGCCACCTCAGGTTACCATCTGTTTCTACTTTAATTCCAATGTTTCTTTCAGACCATTTTGTCAACTACATATGAGTTCAGCTGGTGGCTGTTGTTTCTAAACATGGTGGGGCCCCATAACAGCTCCAGCACCCCTTTCTCCTGGTCCCAAATCCTGGGATATGACCTAAGAAAGAAAGGGAGAAAGAAGGAAATAAATGATGAGTGAAAGAGCAACAGATGGATGAGAGGGAAAGGAAGAGGCAAGGAAGGCTAGGAAGGCAAGGAAGGCAGGAAAGGCAGGAAAGCAGGAAGGAAGGCAGGAAAGGCAGGCAGGCAGGCAGGAAGGAAGGAAGGAAGGAAGGAAGGAAAATAGGAAAAGGAAAGGGAAGAGAAGAGGAAAAGAAAAGAGAAAAGAAAAGAGAAAAGGAAAGGAAAGGAAAGGAAAGGAAAGGAAAGGAAAGGAAAGGAAAGGAAAGGAAAGGAAAGGAAAGGAAAGGAAAGGAAAAGAAAAGAAAAAAGAAAAGAAAGGAAAAGAAAAAAGAAAAGAAAAGAAAAGAGAAAAAGAAAGCAAGAAAGCAAGCAAGAAAGATCCTTCTCACTATCCTGCACTCTTCTAAACTTTTTCTTTCTTTTTAAAGCAGCTCTTCAGTTTGGAGGGATATTAAAAATAGAAGAGTGTTAGATTTGGCAATAAATTAATGTCCAGATGAAGGGAAAACAATTACAAATTGGAAACAGATTTATTCACACTCAGTGCATTAATGAAAACGTTAAAAAAAAGCTAAACTGGGTATACTGTGTGGAAAAAAATAATGGCCCAGCAGGTCTACTTTTTATTAACAACTCATCAGTAAGCAGGTTGTAATTCATAACAAAGAATTTACCCCAAGGAACACCACAGGACTGTGAGCTTTTTAGTTTCCTAAGAAAATACATATGTTGTTCCACTTGGTTTCCTTTCAATAAAACCCACCAGTTAGCACTTCATTTTCGAGCTGTTCTGACAAATCAGGTGAGTTAGCTTTGTAGAAAAAACAGAAGCCAACTTTTCAGCTGAGAATTTTAGGGAATTTTTTAATAACTTAAATAAATTTCCCAAACGGCAAGGAAACATGATAAAAGACTGTGAAATGAGTTTGTTTGGAACAGCTTAAAAGAATTTTTCTTTTAATTTGCTTCATTAATTTTTCCTGAGGAAATATTTAGGAATACATCCCTTACTGCTAAGGTATGTGTTTGAGACAAAGGAATTTTTATGATTTTTGTTGTGTTTTTATAGTGTCTTGAAACCTGATTAAAGATACTGATGAAAACCTGCCCACTAGTTTGCAGCTATGTGCAAGGCCTAAAAGAGTTTGAGGCGCCAAGAAATCAGTTTTGTGAAGGTCACTCTAACATGACGTGTCTCTTACAACATAAAATCCTATATTCTTTTGTGGCTGTTTCTATCACCTACATACAGAAAAGCCCTTCTGAAGGAAGAAAATAATCAAGGATGTAAGTGCGAAAACAGAGAATAATATGAAATGCAAAGAAAGAAAAAGGAACTGAGGTACAAAATTAGTACAGATTTAAATAAATCACTCCAGCTTAAATAGTTACAGTGCAGTGTTGGCCAGGGCATGCACCATGTCCATCCTTGGTTCAGTTCACATGGGTAATAGACCTGCCACAAGTGTCGGCGCCTCCCGCTTGTCCCAGTGCCTGTTTTAGCTGAGCAGGATCCTCCATTCAGTCTTTTTTCTGAAGGAAGAGAGCAATCTTCCTGGTATTTTATCACCACACTCAGTCCTTTCCACATGGTTTGATGGAGCAGAGATCTAGTGCAAGACTCCAAGAGCTCACTCAGAGTTTTCCCATCAACTTATAATTTCATTTACATTGCTTATCAAACATCACAGAAGCAAAATGAACTACCTGCCCCAGGATTCCCAAAAATTATACTGAAGTGTAATTTGAGATGCAAAGGAGACTGGGTTTCTAATTGTTTATCATTCCTGACTTGACTAGGAAGGAGCACTGTAAAAGCAAGGACACAGTGCTTACATAGAAAGACTCCTTATAGCTGATGACATATTTACACTGACTAAACACTATTGGAAATTCATTCTAATCCTTCTCCAAAAGGAGAAATAATTGAAGTTGAGAGTCAACAGTTTCTCTTCCATCTCCTGTGTCTCTGATGGACATCCATCATTCCCTTGGGTACAAATCACAGCGATCTACAGCTCTCAGTGGAAGAGATGTGCACAGTTGTTTCAGAAACGGTGAGAAGTGGGAGTGCACTGGTTCATGTCACTACTATAACTAGGTAGTGTCAGCAAGAGCTCTGAGAGCACCTATATCAAGTGGCAAAAGTTTCTGTGACACATGTGTAGATCATAAAGATCATATAGAATCATAGAATCATAGAATAGTTAGGGTTGGAAAGGACCTTGAGATCATCTAGTTCCAACCCCCCTGCCATGGGCAGGGACACCCCATTTATATGCATTTATATGCATTTATATGAATAAATCCAGGAATGTTTTCAGGCTCAACTGCAATCTTTTAGAAGGACTGACTCACTCTACATATAGCTGTTTGAAGCAGTCTAAGGTGGTAAAGCTCTCCCTGGAAGATAATATTAGAACATTTCTAAGGCAACACTTTAAGGCCTGTACCTCCAGATCCACTGTGAAGGATCCAGCTGCAGAGAAGGGGAAGTCCAGCTATGTCAAAAGTAACTTAAGTCTGTGAATGTTGGGCTGGAGTAGGACTCAAACACTGATATTTCCAAATCACTTCATCTGAGAACTGCTGGTCAGGCAAGTAGTTAACACTCAGAGACCTCTGCAGTGACATACAAATGGAAACAACCCACTCCCTCTTCCATTACAGTAGGTCTGGGCCGCAGTATCCTCCACAATTAGAAACAGTTTAAGTGCTTAAGGATGCAGCTCATAGCTTGGAAAGTGTAGGCAGCTGAAGCATTTAGGCACATGAAATCACTGCAAGATTAAAATACTTATTGTGTTCATCCACTTTTAGCCAATCTCCAATTTGTAATCTGTCCAGAAAAAAATGAGATCATATATCTGCTACTCAAATTATTTTGCTATCTGCCAAAGAATGCTTCTGGGAAGGGTTATTCTTCCCAGCAGAAATGTAGGAAATAAGTTGGAAAACATTAATTCATATTAATAAAAAAGGCCTGTGAAGACAAGAGCTGTTTGATCCTTAGATAAACTGTAGACAGTTTTCACTATTTAAGTCGTCGTGAGTGATGTACTCTAGGTTTAGAGGGTAAAAAAGGAGCCAAGAAAAAGAGGATAGAAAAGAAAAAAGCCTGGAGAAAATATTTACTTGCATATTTTGCCTAGGAAAATATAAATGTGGCTAACGAAACAGACTTGTTTAGATACTCTGTAGCACTCCTCGAGGGATCTGGAGGGGATATTTTCCACCTACTCCTGAGCTCCAGCAGTCACAGCCGGGGTTTCTGAGGTGGGACCCTCATGGGCACAGGCTTTGCAGGCGTTTGCAGAAAGGTGGGTGAGGGACATTGATGGTGCCTTTTGGGACAGAGGATGGCATCCATGCAGATGTGGCTGCCACGTGTGTCTGTAGGGAAGCTGCCCATCTGGGAGTCTGGCTGCAGGGGAGACCCTGCCTGAGAAGCCAGACAGCTGTGGGGAACAGGTGGGGGTGTGGTTGCCACATCCATAAGGATCTACAGCATATGACAAGGAATACAAAATATTAATGAGTCTGAATTTTTCCACCACTTAACAGGGGTTGTTGGTGCCTCCCAGGGTTGGCTGTGTTCTTGGGCAGACCTTCCTTCCTCTGCTGCTGCACAATTCACCCCTACATGCCTTTAAAACAAGAACTGTACCTAAAGAGAAAACAGAAACCAGCACACATAATTTCTGCTCTAGAGACAAGTGGACACATGTGGGACATGAGGACGGACATGACACCTTGGGTGATCTCCAATGCACCTCATCCAGGGATGAGGTCTTTTCAGCTATGTCAGCTCCGGTGTGGACTCTACAGAGACAAGAAGAGGGAGGCTTTCCTCCGGGCACTGCTAGGAAAGAAGGGGGACTTGCATTGTGGATTTCTCCAGCCCGAGCCCTGGATGGAAAACCTGAGTAGCAGGAAAACTTCTTCACTTCCAGTCCTGACACAGACTCCCAGTCTACTTCAGCTGGTGAAACAAGTCTGGGTGATCTCCTTGTTTTTTCTTGATCTGATTGCTCTGGATACCAAATTAACTGGATGTCTCATACAACCTAAGTTTATATCAAATGTAAAACTTCCAACTTGGAAAGTTTTTTTCCCCAGAATTCCAGAATTAATATTTATTCCCTGATGTCCTCACCCACCTTTCTTTCCAAAGAAGCTGGTAGACGCTGGGGCTCACTGCAGATGCTCAAGCAAGAGTGGACCAGGTGACTTGAGGAACCCTCTGGGAGGCCTGTTGATACACATTTGTCAGTGGAACAGACAGCTCACTGTGGCTCCCATTTACAAGCTTCTGAAACTAGCTTCTAAACTAGCTTTTAACAAAGAAAATGTGTTAAAGTACCAATAAAACTGCTCTAATAAGCCCTCCATAGCAAACTCCTAATTGAAGCTCATAAAGAGAGCTCTAAACAGTATTTAAAGTGCAAAGAAAACATATTGGTCCTCAATGCAAACAAGTAGATGTAGTGCTGATGCTTTTTATTTGACCAACATGAAAGCTGCAGAACACAAAAATGTAGGTGTGGGATGTGTGTGGTTAGAAAGCTGGTTATTGGACTTAGAGCAGGTTTAAAATCCCTCCTTCAACAAGTTTGGCTCAAGCACATACAACCTGCCCAGAAACCTGTACAAATGCCTTTTTTACTCGTACGATTTCCCACACACATGGATGTACCCGCAAATGCAGGACAGAGCATGCACATATTTTACCTACTACTTCCTGATTTACTTTTGTATTTCAACTACTGCAAATCATGCTGCTTCTCTTGGTGCTCCTGAGCTAAATTTTAGGTCTTCAGTGACAGCACAGTAACTGAAATTACCCTACATCATGTTGAGGGCATGCAGTGACTTCTCGACTCTTGCAAACACCCACATGCTGAAAGCATCTGGAAGGCTTCTCAGAGTCTGCTTGGAGATCTCCCCTATGAGCAACAATGGTAAAATTTCCTCCAAATCTACAAGTTTCTCCGTGGCCTAAGGGAAGAGAAGCACACAGAAATGTTAAAGAGGAGAGCGAAGAAAGGGAAATTACGTTTGATAATGGTGTATCTTGGGAGAGAACAGAGTAACTCACGGTAACCCATTTCACCTCATTGCAACTCCTGTTACGTGGAGAAGGAAACTTGGAAAGAAAATGTGTCTTCCTCCCAGTTGTATGTCCAGCTATGAGCTCTACAGAATGGATTTCCCAGCAAAAGGTAACTGCCTTGGCCCTCCAAATACTGCAGGACTTGTTCCTACTGAAGGCAACAAATTATTTTGTCAGGGGCATCAAATGTCCTGCTGGGCAGGACACATACTTGGGGTGTCCTTAACTCAGGATGTGCACGTGCCACTAAAGCACAAGCATGCCAGAGAGTTCTAGTTACATCTACAATCTGCATGGTCTTTAGCTTCTGTCAGTGGTAGGGAGAGTCAGATGGAGCGGCTGGGCAGCCACATGTGGAGGGCAGCGGCGACGGGAGTCAGTCTGGTGGGGGCAGGGAGAGTTAAAAATACCATGGGATGAAATTTTTGGATCAAAGAAGAGGAAATAATAGACTTTGAAGATGGAGAAGGATGGAAAAGGAAAGAAGACACTATTAAATTAAAAATCTTTTGAAAAAGCACTCAAACCTTGTACAGCATATTTGAGCTGCAAGGCTGATACATCCAAGTGGTGTCATCCCCTGATCTCCATCTTCCTCAAGCTCTTTTCAAGGCAGAGCTGCACTAAAACCCATTGTGCTGCTGATGAAACACTTTGTGGTTTTGCCCCAAGTAATTCTCTGGTTTCCACAAAAACTAAAGGCACTTTTTATAGGCAAAAGCTGTCATTTCACTGTGCTAAGCTGTTTCTGCCATAAAAAGGTGTGATTTCACTTCCTGCACATGTGTGAAAATTTAGGATGTGTTCCAGTATAAAAGAACATGTTGCCACATGAAAAGCTGCGTTTTTAACGGCATTTGCAAAATCTCACCCTTGACCAAGTTTGTCAGTTCTCACAAAATCTTAAAGACCAGACCATGACTTGTTTTTCTGTGAGTGCACAGAAGTGTTGAAATACTGCAGTGATGGGAAAAAGAAAAAAAAAATAAAATAAAAAAATAAAAAAATAAAAAAATAAAAAAAAGAGAGGAGAAAGAGGAAAAGGAAAAGAAGACAAGAAGACAAAACAAAGGGAAAGGTCCCATATATGCAGGGTCTTGACACAACTGTCAGGGATTTAGAAAGACTTTCAGTGGTATAAAGATCACCTGCCTGAGACAAAGGCTGTTGCCTGTGTAAGACTAAGTCTCTCTGACACTCAGATTCAGCAGAAAATGGGAGCCTTGAGACCTTGTGGAACTCGATGATCTTAAGGTCCTTTCCAACTCTAACTATTCTATGATTCTATGGTATGCTGCACAAGGAAGGGTGGATCCCTTCCTGAGAGGCACACTGCCCACTGAGGGATATTGCAAACCTCCTGTTGCACCCAGAACCCAGAGGACAAAACAACAAGTTCTGACGGGAAGACAAACAAAACTAAGAGTTTCCCTAAAATCAGTAAGATACTTCTTGTGAGGCTGGACTCCAAGACCTCTCCACATACTGCAGAACCTACAGGTTAAATAAGATTGGGATGCATCATGCAAAATGAGGTTAAGAGGAGAAATGGTTTGTGAAAGCTCTCAGGCCACTAGCACATCCTATGAAATCATTGTAAGAACAAAATAGTTTCTAATTTTCAGCTATAAGACCAGAAATATTAAAATAAAGGTTGATAAAATTATTTAACTACAGAAAACTGAACACTTCTAAAGAGGAGAATCTAATGCAGATGTTTCCTCCACAGTGAGTAAAAAAAAAAAAAAATATATATATATATATAGTAAAAGGGGAATTTTAGATATTCATATTTTTCTTTGCTTCAAAGTAGCCTCTTACTGTGTGATACGCATGCTCTACATACAGCCTACACTAGCTAGCACTCAGACGTACTCAATAACGCTTTATATCAACTTCATTATGAAGTTTCAGAAATTACTTAGAACACTATAAAAGGGCCAAGGCACTGCACTGAGGTTCACCAAAATCAGCAAGAAATGCTCTGTTTCAGCTGGAATTGCGAGTCTTGATGAATACTGAAGTCAAAGGGGAGGTTTGGATCACGCCCTGAATCAGCTCTCCAAAACAGGTGCAGAACAGTGAATAACTCTAGGGCTGAAGTCAATTAGACCCACTCAGGTTTGGTCAATTAGTCATTCTTTTGATCTCTCAATCTAGCAGAGAGGTTAAAAAAAAAAGGCTCATTTTTACTCAGATCCTCAGCTGCAGATGTGGGGGGTTCTCCCTCAATATTGAAGCAGAAAAACTTCTCTGGACTTCTTTTTCTTCTCTGTCTCACACGTTATTAGGTTTTGTGCAATAGGGCAGGCTTGCAGATGCAGATGTTCAGACAGAGTACTGAGGAATGGGCTCCCAAAGGGCACTGGGGGCAGAGCTTCAGGATATTAAAGGAGAGCAGGCTGATATTAAACCAGCATAAGCTGAATGTGAAATAGCATGGGGCTAGGCTCAGTGCTGCAGCACCTAAACTTTCACATGCTGCAGCCAGGGAGCTCACAACTTCAGCAAATATACCTGGAGAACAAGTTGGGATGGGTCTCACAAGAAAAAACCCAAACCCGCTGCATAATCAGGCTGAGCTTCATAACTGGAAATGACATGGGGAGCAATGTGAAGAAGTGTGGCCAAAGAAAGAGATTGCCCTGATCTGCAGGTACAGGGTCACCTTGATGAACCCTGGGGACAGCAGTGCTCACTGGTCTTCTATCCCTGAAACCTTCAAAACCTCTAAAACCTCTTAGATCTTGGCAGTCCCTATACTCACTCTGGCCATGAAAGATTCAGGTGTAAATGTGCCTTCCTGACCACCCAACTTACCTGGTCCCCTCACAGCAAAGTATTTGGTGCACCATTTCCTCAGCGCTCAACCTCTTTAACCATGACAGGATACACATGTGGTCCTGGGAATGGCGGGAGGGAAACTTGCACTTAGTGCATTCACACACAACAGGGTCAGAAAATCACCCTGGCTTCACTGGCCACATCATCCCTCTAGAAGCTGCCTGGCACAGCAGTTTCCAACTCCTCAGGCAGACTTTTCCTTCTAAAACTAAAAATATCCCTGTCCCAGAATAATTAACTCCACCTTTGCAAGTGGAGTATTCATTATTTCTTAGCAAAGTTAATCTTATCCTACAAGATAAGTAGGCTTATCTTGTAAGTTAGTGTTATCCTATAAGAGAATGAGGAAGTTGTCCTGGTATGGGTAAATTATACTGGAAGTCCCCAAGCAGAACTGCTATTTTTGACTAGCCAATTCTGCATACCCAGACAAGGCCTAAGACCTTTAATAGATAAAATAGAAATCAGCCTGTTTCCCAAAGTAGAACTAAAGCAGATTCAACAATTAGTTATAGTAGTGGACATAGGGTGTTACATTTGGACACAAGGTACAATCTGCCTCATAGCTCTGAAACTGCTCTTGGTAGAGCTATAGATTAATTTCCTGTGCCTTAGCATAGTTGTGTTTTGAGTTCATAGCTTTTGTACTCAAAACCATGCCAGCTTGTAACCTCAGACCACAGCTATCCCTGTGGAGACAAAGCACTGGATGTCTTGAGTATGGCATCAATACAATATTGAAGGCTCAAGCTGCTGAATACAAGCCAAAGAACATAAATTAACATACATTTCACAGTCTAAACATATTGGAAACTGTATGCAGATCTGACCCTTTTCAGAGTGATTTAAAAAGCACATGGGTTTAGATTATTTTGATGGATTAAGTACTTTACTGAAGTGTCTGCTTTAGCAGCTTCTAATCAAATCTCAAAGAATGAAATTCTAACATATTTTTAAATATTTGTGTATTACAAGATAAATCAAAGACTTCATAGAGTGAAACCTTGGCCCTACTGAAATCAGTAGGAGTACTTTTGGAAACTCTTGTTGACTTTCAGGATGACAGGGTTTCATCTTTGAGAAAATACATAGATGAACATGGTATGCTTTTCTTCTGACTAAAGGACTCTGGAACTAAAAAAAAAAAATAAAATACAAAATACCTTTTTATCAATGAAGGTACTTTGTGTAGGGTGCTTTAGCACAGAGGAGACATAAGCCACAAAGATAAGTTCCCTGGCATTAACACCATAACATTCCATATTCTTCCACTGTTCAATTGGTTGGAGGAAGACTCTCTCATGCAGTATCTGTTGAAGCCAGCAGGACTGCAAGAGTCTCTTCCTAACCTGTGGTTCTCTTCATTTGTGGTTATCAGCAAGTGAGAGGCCAGCAAGATTGTATAACAGTGCTCTGCCCAAATTTGTCTGCAGACATATTGCTTTACACTGAAGAAGTCCTGTATCTCCTGACTTGTATGCAAAAACATGGCTGATCAGTTACTTCTCTGGAATAACTTTGAGATACTACCAGGAAAAGTACTGAGTCTCTTGAGATCTAACCCTGATGCCACAGGACTGAATCACACAATTCCCACTGGCTTTGACAGTGCAGTGGCAAACTCCCATGACTGTGCTGGGGGCAGAGCATTCACAGGCACATCTCTAAGTAGTCCCCAGGACATGCTGCATCATTGACTCTGGCATGGTTTTATGTGCATCAAAAGGCCACAGCTTTAGGTACACAACTCCTGCCTCTGTGCCCTGGAGGTCTGAGCTATCCAGCCCCCTGGAGACCCTGAATTCTCAGTGTACCAGTATTTCCTTCAGCTAAAGCCACTGGGCATCCAGGTGTCTGGTGCTAAGGGCAGCCGCAGCTAAATAGGAATAATCCCTGTTTTGCTACTAGTCCCCACCCATAAAAGATTTCCCACCCATCTGTGTGTAGGAATATGACATGTCCTCATCTAAGCTGCTGTATGAGCAGAAGGCAGCGATGTTTCTCACTAACATGGCAGCCTGGCAGGCAGGGCTGGCAGAGCAGGCAGTGCCCATGCCAGGAGTCCACATACAGCTCATTGGTCTGAACAGTTGAACCCACAGCTCCCAGCTCCTTGGGTCTCTGGGCCGTAAGAGGCAGAGGTGGTCTAGCTTCTTATCTGAGAAGGAAAAGATCAAGTCAAGCCCTGCTCCAGGGAAAATGTAATGTTGCATATTTCAATATTCAGCTGGGGGTTGTCATTGCCGTCAGAAAATTGTGTTGTGGGGGAAAAAATGACTTAAAAGCAAACACTTGGGAAAAGGCAGCTCATATTTTCCTCTGTCTTTTTCAAGTGCTCACATTCCCATATTACTTTTAAGCCTATGATAGTCTATAAACCAGCAGCGGATACACAGAAGTTAGCACTGTCAGTGTAGCTGCCCTTTGCAAACTGCCCAGTTTGCAGAAGTTGTTAATGCAGAAACATCTCCCAATGCCTGTATCTTATACAGGTCCTGAAAGGTAGGCTCAAAACCAAGAAAGCAGTCCATGATGGCAGAGACATTTATAAAATGAAATGGAGCTGTGGAGCTGTGTGGAGCGCAGTGGAGCTGTGCCTCCACTAAGGGTTTTATCAACATAGAAATTTCCTAAAAGCCACCATACTGCAGTCCAGCGTTACTGCATCAGCAGAAATCTCTGCACAGAGTCAGTCTCAGAAGCAGCAGAAGTGGAAACTCGCTTTTGCCAGCCCCTGAGGGAGAAGCCGCTCCATGAATTTTGTGCATATAGAAGTTGTTGATAAGCACTCTTGCAACATCAATGCCTTTCCCATAGGCATTGGAGTAACCACTTCCTTTCTTCTAGTTTGCAGCTGCCTGTTTAGCTCAAGACAGAAAGCAGAGATTAAGACCAGCTTAATAGAACACCTGGAGCAAAGCCTGCTAGTGGCTTCTGCATCCACAGGAACAGCTCTGTGAAATGAAAGAGCCATGGCAAAGTCCATTCCTTTGACAGGGAACAGCGACATGACCCTAATTGCAATGGGGAAGGCAGCGACCCTCCTGCTTCGCTCCACGGAGAGCTTGACCCCTATAAAGTTTTATTCATCTGGCATTTTTCTTTCCTATTCTTGAAAAATTCTGCATTTGTTGACTTTGTGTCAGCTGATTAATTGGGTATTAGCAACGCTTTGGGTGAAATCCTGGTCTTGCCAAGCAGAAGGGGAATTACATCAGTGATTGAACTCCAAGTTTATGATTGAATTTCCATACTTTTTCTTTATATACAGCAGCCGGTGTGACTGGATCTCGGGGTAATTCACAAAGAGGAATACACTTCCTAATTGTTGCCCCCACCTATAAATATGCTATGTATATTTTGCATATTTAAACAAGAAGAATAACCTTCCTTGGATGTGAAGACTATATGACATTGTGCAATGCAGTGTGGACAAGTCCTTGGCTACCTTCTGTAGGAAGTATGTGTTATGTTATTTATTTTTCAGGGGTATGAAAATAGATCCTAGACCAGGGACAGCCAGGGCTGCTGCCTTTGTTTGAGCTTGAGTCAGATGTGGAGATCACATTGGTTAGGACTTTCTCTGCCTGGTTTTGGTAGCCAAGCTGATGCATCATACACTTCTTTTGGCGGTGAAGTCATATTTTTCCTACTCCCCTCTATGTGCAACTGTTCATTTCTGCATCCTGTTTACCAGCCCTTACCTGAAGAAACAAGTATGCATGCAGGGTCCACGCATGTTCTTGGTTGAAAACAAGATTGATCTTCTCCTGGAAAAGATTTGTTGGAGGCTTTTAACTTGTATTGTTATTGCTATCTTGGTTATAGCATGGCTCCCCAGGCAGCCAGGCCAACCGGGCAGTAAGTCACAACCAAGGAGCAGAAGAATGCAGCCAGGAACTGCCTTCGTCGCCTCTTTCTGCCAGAAAGAATGCATTCTGAACTGCCTGCAGGCAGGGAGGCACCTCGTCACTTCTGGCTGCAGAGCAGGGACTGTGAATGAGAAGCTGCATATGGCAAAGGCAGAGATGACGTGGGATAAAATATGCCCAGCCTTTCTGAGCACGGATGATACAGAGTGAGCCTTAACACTTCCCACCCCCTTCAGGTATCCTTGAACATTGCAGCCTGGATTGAGAAAAATAAAGACAGACATGATGTGTACAATCAAGCACATCACACCTCAGGAGCAGAGACTCTGAGCTGCTGGCACCCTGGCCAGACTCAGTACCTGGCCACCTTGCCCATGTGAGGTGAGGAGAGACCCAGACTTTCCCCTCAGTGTGCCACATCCTTGGGCAGAAGTGGCAACTGCGATGCAGAGGACACGGGAAGTTGTGAAGGAGAGGGGCAGCAAGGTGGTACCTGGGGTCTCACAGAAGCAGCCTGGGCAGTGCAGAAAGCCCTGGGGTCCTGGCCAGTTCTTCATTGCTGAGATGTCTTTCCTGTCTTATGAGATGTGATGGCATTATTGACCATTTACAGTGCTCAAAGTCACCTGCTCCAAAAATACCAAACATGGGGGAACGTTATATTCCTACATCTCCCATGCTGGCACCAGCTGCACGGAGTCCTTTACCTGAGCAACACCTGGTAAAGTGTTTGCACCTTTTTGCTTTTTGGGTGGCTCTTGCCACACTCAGGGATACTGCCTGCAGTGCTCAGCAGTGGTGCTTGCACTGCACATCTAGAGCTGGCAGGGAGGAGAGGACTCAAATCTGTCCCTGCTATAGAAGCAGCAGGGTGCAGCGTGGGGCAACTCTACCACTCCCCTGAAGTCTACACCAGCTTGCTGTTGCTATTAGGTAAAATCCAAAGTGTTGGATGTGATAAATAAATCCTGATTGGTTTTAGTGCTGGCTACCTCTCCCAACTGGGTGTGAGTCCTCAGGATTTTTCATAGTTATTACAGCACTAGCAGAGAATTTAGTGGAGTAGATTTAGCAGGCTTTTTACTGCAAATGGCTGTTTCTGTTCAACTAGTTATGCCCATTTTATTCCTAAAATGCCAGTAATGTGCAGCAGAGATGACTGAGAAGCCACTTCAAATGCAGAGAAGAGCACTGATGTTAGCTGAACAGGTTATGAGTAAATAATGTCAGTATTCACAGCAAGGCTCTGTTAAGGGAAACATTGGACCACGCTTGTTTTTTCAGCTTCTCTGGTCAGAGCGATAAACTCACCACCGGCTGATAAGGTTGGTGGCATTCTCTGTGAAAGTAACGCTCCTGCTCAGAAAGATGCAGTTCTCCAGAGTGGTGTGGAAGGAGTAAAAGTGGAGGCACCAGCGAGCCCTTCAGTTCTACTCCCTAGGTAAACTCCATTGATGCAACATTAAAACATATGCCTAAAGGATATCTAACAGAATAAGGCCCCATAATATTTGCATTTATTTCTTTGAAAGCAGATCTTCTATAAATCTTTATCACACTAAGAATGACTACTCAGCTAGGCTCCAGAGATGTACACAGTTTCTTCTAATTGCCTTCCTTCACTGCTTATTAGAAATAATCACATCTATATTTTCAATCAATGATCT
This sequence comes from Psittacula echo, assembly GCF_963264785.1. Lineage (NCBI taxonomy): Eukaryota > Metazoa > Chordata > Aves > Psittaciformes > Psittacidae > Psittacula > Psittacula echo. Next base: position 71,249,653 of record NC_137738.1, on the reverse strand, counting down.
GTGATTTTATTTTGACTAGGTTTCTTCTTTCACCCAAGGGTTTCTTTTTGCTGTGGTGTTCCAAGATAGCTTCCCCCTGGAGCTGGAAGTTATGGGACTGTTCTTCCAATTACTGTGTGAACTTAGGTTTCTAAAATTCAAAAAGTTTGTACTCAATGAGTTTGACAGGCAAGCAAAACCTGGGGCAAAAATAAAAGGGAAAAAAAAAAAAAAGAAAAAAGGAAAAAAAAAAAGTGAAATAACAGCAAGACAACAGTTTCATAAATTTGGAAAGAAGGTTTCTTGCCAGTTTGTTTTTATTAACTGCTATAAAGGAAATGAGGCTCAAAGTATTGAAAAGATGGTGGGGGAGAAGGATCAGGTAAAGGGATTGCAAAACCACCACGGACAAGTCTAAACTGGTCCATTGAAGAACCAGATTTCACATCCCTGAGAATCAATAACCAAGAATCACCACTGGCTATAAAAGTTCTCACAGCTAACCAGTAATAACCAGTTATAATCATTTACCTCTTCTTTTTTCCACCATAAAACACCCAGAAAGAATCAAAGAAAAAAAGGCATTTGAGGTTCATATTGTCAGAAGTCTGTAACAGTTTTCGCATGCCAGACAAGAGCATTGTTGGTTTTACTTTGAAATGCTGGACCTATTGGCATAAATAGATTTGCATATACTCCCAGAGCAACTAGGACAGGAGGTACTGAAAGGTACCGCCACTGACATGTAAACAACACACTTGCAAGTAAAGATAGAACTGAGGTTTTTCTGGGAGGAAGAAGCTGTTGGTGAAGTCTGTCTTTCTGTTTGGGTTTTGTTACTATGGTTTTAGGACTAGTTATAGTAGTTGGTCACCCGATAACTTCCACAGAAAGTGCTTACTTTCCAGTGAAATTCTCCTTTTGATTTCCCATTGAACCATCCTTGGCCTTCCCCATCACAACCCAACAACCTTGTATTATGTGCACATTAATCCTTCTCTCCCTACCTGCTTCACAGACTTTACATTTGAAATTAGAAGTTATTATTTTGTTACTGTCATTTGTCATCTTCCACCTGAATATAGTCGATACGATTTTCTGTATGCTATAAATAACAAAATATGGTCTCAGATTGACTAACAAAGTTATAATTCAATCTGGGAGCTTTCCTGCCATGCGTAAACCCTCAAGTTGTACCCTGGTGGTTCCCAGTGTTAGTAGACACCCGTGATTGAATTGCAGTCTATCAGGGACCACATATTACTCACTCAGGATATTTCTAGAAATGAAAGGTTCTGAATACCCTGAAATATAAGGCAATGCTTGAGGAAGTAGGATGTTATTCATAATGAGGACAGTTAATTTTTTATGTATTTAATGAGACTATAGCATGGTTTGTGGTTTTTCTTTTTTCCTTTTCTTCTGCCTGGGGAAGTAAATCATGACTTGCACATATATGAAATCATAAATTGTAGATAGGAAAATGCTTTTCAGTTCCCTATCAAGAAAAATAAGAAGTGGGAAAGGAAGGAAGGAAAGAAGAAAGGATAGTGTGAGGAAGAAAGAGAGAGAACAGAAAGAATAAAGAGAAGAAAGAGAAGAGAGGGAAGGGCAGAAGGAAGGGAGAAGGAAGGGCGGGAGGGTGGGTGGCAGAAGGAAGGAAAGAAGGTAGAAAGGAAGGAAGGAAGGGAAAGTTAGCAATTTAACTGTGATTTAAACTATAGTTTTCTGTTTACAAAAATCTCTCAGTAGAATTACACACAGAAGTGCCCTGTGTTGCCTGTTTGTCCTGCAAGGTGACAAACACTTTTGCACATCTTTCTAGTTTCCACTGGCTACAATGTGTTGTGTGCCCACCTCAGCAGATAGATTTCAGATGGACAATATCCGTAATGGGACATGATACTGGAAACTGGTCAAGCACTGTCAGAAATTTATAGCTGCTGAAAGTATGAACATGCCCTGTGATGCACGACCGGCTCGGTCACTGAAACGTCAAACATCAGGGCCTTTATGGAAGCACCTAAATAATTCACAAGCCACATGGGTTTTCCTTTGAAAACCCTCCTTGTATATGTAGTGACAAAGAAGATTCACAGTTGTGTTGGGGCAGGGCTGGGTTTTAAGGGATTCACTGGAAGATCATCACGTAATTCTTTGAAATATATTCTGAGATGTGTTTTTGAGAACAGAACTATTGCACTCTCAGTACTTAGCAACCTAACTTCAATTTAGGATTGCAATATAATGAAATATTCCTTTGGCTTTTTGTTTGTTTGCTCAGGAAAAAAATAAATTATACTCTTTCTGTGGCCTTCAGAAGTGACCTGCTCCTTTTTCAGGATATAATAAAGGAAATAATTAAAGTCTTGGGAAAGGTTTGTATGGAATCACTGTTTCTCTAGAGCCAGATCAAGTAATAAAGAATTTTACTAGGATACAAAAGGCCCTGGTAATTTAAGAGAGAAGCAAACTTTTTTCCAATATAGTTTCAGATTATATCATCTCTCAGGAATCCTTTGTGACTGGTCTTCTATTTAAAGAGAAATAGCCCCAAACTAAGAGGATACTTGACCCTCAATTATAAATTGTCCTACTGTCATTGTCAGTACTATTTTTTATTACTACTCATGTTTTTTTAATTTCTTTTTCAAATAAATCTAGTCTTTCCACTGTTTTCACCAAACCTGGGCCAAAAGAATCAGTTTTTGATTCCAAATTCCAAAAACCTGATGTCTCAGGAGCTGGTTCCACAAACTCTTCCCTTGTGTTATTTTTAATCTTGGGAAAATGGATTTGTGGGAGCAGCCAAATCTTTTGTTTCCTGGGACAAGTGTCTGTCTCCAGGAGATCCCTACCCCTCAGGGAACATTCAGTTACTTTCCTGTGTTTATAAAAAGGATTGCCACTGATTTTGTTGTCTATCTCTGTCAAACTTTAAAGATACAGCCCAAGGCACAGCTCTACTTTCACACAAATACATGTATTTATTTGTGACCATGTTCCTGAGAGCAGCAGAAAAAACATCACAGGAAGTTTGCAGGAAAGAGGCCATTGCCTGAGGCCACCCTCCCATTCTCCAGGTTACACTCAGCTTCTGAATAGAAACACTGATCCATCGAAACCTAAAGTATGGATTTTCAGGCCTTAAAATAGCTATTTGGGGGTTTATTACTTTAAATCTAGTGAGTTTTCATAGCTCATTGGCTTACTACTTGCAGCACAATCAGTTCAATTCATCTGCTTGTTAGCTTTCTGGGCCAGTGATGGTATGAAAGTTGCAGTTATGATGTACACTCAAACCTAACCTAGCAGCACAGTCTAAATGCAAGCTTGACCAACCCAGCTAATAAATTGGATTAATTCAGGACAGCACAGTATTAATATAAAAATTATTGCTTGTGGCCAATATATTATTCTGTGTAATCCCCTTATTCAACAGCACAGTTATGTGTCCTGCATCATGGACTAACTACTCCTGTTCCCATCTTTATTTCCTGTATACCCGTAGCATGTCAAGGACTTCCAAATGTAGAAGATAGACATGGACATTTTTCCCAGAATCTTTTATGTTATGACATAATCACATTTACAGTCTAAAAACTGTTATTAAACTGATGGATTTTCACTGAATTTCACCCCTGTTTGTTTTCTTAGCAGGGGAGAAAAGCGTGTTTCTGTTCTCAGGTCTAAATGAAGGGCAGAATAAGTCTTTGTCCACAAACAGATGGATAAATGCTCACGTTAGGGGAAGCAAAGGCTGGGCCTCCTTGAGAAAGATCAAAAGGTAAATCCTGTGTCCTGCAAACCCCTTCTGAACCTGGACATCAACAAGTAAAGCAGTCAGCCAAAGCACGCTGCCTTTCAAGAGATAAAAAATACAGGTGCTTGTATTTAGTTGCCTAACTAGAGTCACCCAAATTTGACTGCTTTAACCACAGCTTCCCACTTTAACTTATTTCAGCCACTACAGAGGCAGTTTTACAAGGATTAACTTACTACAGTCTCTGCTATATTATGAAAATACAAGGTGGCATCTCACAGTTTGTTCTTAGTGTTGATGCTGTTGCTGAATGTTACTGGGCTTGCCAGAGATGTCACCAATGCAGACAGGAAAACAGTCATTCCCCAATTCCCTGAGGCTCTGTGTAGCCCCACAAAGCTCCTAACACACTCCAGCCTTCTCAGCTAAAAAGAGTTGCCATGACTTGATGCAAGCAGATGAGGAAAGGCTACAAAGGGAATTGACAGCCCAGCTTTAGTAATAATTTCCTGCTTGGCTGAAAGATTGTGATCTGAAAACTAGTTAGCACAGAACTATTGTATACCAAGAGTCCAATATTGCGCTTCTAAATGTAGTTGGTTTCAGTGGTAGCTAAGGAGACTTGCAGCTATGCAAGAATAGGTGATAAATCTATTTCGCCTACATAAATTGTATTTTGCTTTGCAAAAGCCCCAGTTGAATTTTGAAAGGCTTTACAAGTTCATAGGCTGCACTCGTAGGTCTAATGTCTGCAGTGCTTTGTGGAGAAGTCTTTTTCTTGTGTGAATTTGTTGCAATTGCAGTCTCATCTCCTGTAGCACCATGTAAGCACTGGATATTAGCTATAACAAGCAAAGCAGTAGCTACAGCTGTACCTCATCCCCATTGTACTTCATATTGGCTCACTTTAAACTTACGAGAACCCTCCAAAGCTTTCACGTAAAACATTTGAGTAAACAAAATTTAATTGTTTACAAATGATCTCATGTTGTTTTGCCATGGCCAAAACTGAGAACAGCCATTAGCCGGCCTGTCGACCACATTTTCTTTGGGCTGGTTCAACTTAACTATTTTGGAGTACTATTGCTGATATGTTACAACATGTCTGTATCTTTGATTACACCTCTGACTGTCTTATCCATACAAGGTATTCAAGGTGAGGTTTTCAAAACTGCATTTAGGACTGTCATATTTAAACAGCTGTGCAGATATTAATGAAACTTTCCAGCATCCTTACCAGCTGGGAAAAGATCCTAGTATTGTCATCAACATTTCAGAGGTGGCAGAGTTGAACCCAGAGATGCTAAGGCCTGTATTTCTAACATTTTTGCCTGGAGATGCAAAACAAAATACACAGGATTTTAAGCAACCTTGTATGTAAGCAGCCAAATATTCAGGTGTGTTGCCATTCTGTATCTCCTCCCAGCTTCAGCAAGCAGTTGGACAAGGTCTATGAGATGAAGGACTGTCTCTGCACCTGGCCTTTGCTATGAGTAATAAAAATATATATACAGGTGGCTATTAGAAATTATCAAGAAATATCCCATCTCCCTTTCTAAATAAAAAAAATAAGTCAGAGTATTAAAACTTTTTGAAGACACACAGATCTCTCAATGAAAATGTTGTCAAGAAGTTTTTTAATCTCTGGGACAGAATTACTGTGTTGGAAAACCACCTTTGGATAGCCAAGGTCCCTCATCTCACCTTAGCTGGGGAGATGTCAGGTCAAGTTCCTCATCTGAACTATTGCCCTAACCTACTTGACTTTTAAAGCTTTTATTAATCTGCCTATTCTTTATTTTCTGCCCTCTCCCTCAGAAAAAAAAGAAAAAGGAAGAAAGATCTCGTATTCTTTCTGCACTGGAATGAAAACAAATTTTGAAACCGCAACATTTTTCACAAAACAGAATTCTTGTTTTCTGGCCAGCCCTATTACTTATTATTATCGACCTTTCAGAGACTCCAATTTAAGACTTTTAGTGAAGCTTCAGTGGGAATCAGTGCCAGGGCTGCAGTCAGCACTCTAAAATCCCCCACTGCCCATTCTGCTAGCTTTCTCACACCAAAGATGCCTTCCCTCCCCAGAAACACCCCAGGGAGAAAAACCACTAATGATCTTCACCCTTGCAGAGAAAACCATCTGAGTTTTACGTTTGTGCAGCAAGAATGTCTTCTGTCCGTTCCCATAATAACATGCTCAGATATTTTTTAAACAGCTGTAACCAATGCCGTCCTCAATAAAGTAAATGGAAAAGAGGAAAAACACACACTGCAGCACATTTGACAGTCAGACACCTAGAAGAGAAGTGTTTCAGGCCCCAGGGGACATGGCATCAGCGCTCCATGGCCACTTGAAACTCCTCACTCTGGCTATGGTTGGAAGTGTCATGTTTTTGACACCTTACTCCCAGAAATGCTTCCCTGTGGCAGATGCTGCTGTGATTAACATTAGGGAAGCTCAGAACAAGCATGACATCACTGTGACATCATTCCTCCTGTCCCTAGGGTACCTGGGAAGCAGACCTTTCACATACACTGCAGCAACCGTGACAGCCTTCCTAGGTGTATTTTAAGGCAGCAAAGCTTTTAAAGCCTGTCTCCTGTTCTCTCACATCCCTAAGCTTGGCGTGAGTACCCTATCCAGATTTACACTCCTTGTTTTACTAGCCCATCAGGCTTGGGACATACCTTCTGGCAGAGATGTATGGAATGTAAGTGTCTGTGTTACTTGGCAAAAGACAGTTTCTCTGAGAGGTTAAAGATCTGAAGGTTTTTACATAAAGGACTTTTTTCCCCTGAGGAAAGGTCAAAATTTAAGCTTTGGAATAGTCTAACACATTTCTCAGACCAGTCTCACATGCAGTCCTGTTCCTGTCTTGCTAACCACTAGTCCTCCTCCACCTTGTCCTTCGTTGAAGTTTAAGAACATCTTGTGTATGTAGAGAGGTGCTGAAGCCTTCAAAGTGGTCTGTTGGCTTGGAAAGGAATAGAGCAGCCAGTGTTTTTTTCTTGGATTCTCTCAGTAATGAACATTTGATTCATAAAATGTTCTTGGCACTTCCCTTTTATTCCATCCACCAAATAAAGCCTCTTTGAAAATGTCTAGTTTTCCTGTATCAAATTCGGCAGCTTTGAAGAGAAGCTTCATTTACTCCACCGAAATGGGTCAGGATGATGAAGAAGCACACTAAGGATTTAATGACCATTTCTGAGTAGGTCTTTTCCTGCATCACTTATTACAGAAATTAGGGTTCATGGCCATTCCTAATGCAATGCAATTCACTGTACCAATAGTCAAGGGCTGAATTTAATTCTTAAAACGTATAGGACTAGATCATTCTTGGGGAGAAGACCAGAAAAGTTGTGTCCTGCCAGTTGAAAGCGAAATTTGAGCATTAGCTTTTTCTTACTATATATATTTAAGCATCCAATAAAAAACAGTTGGGGCCCCATTGCACTGGCCCCAAGGAAGAGAGATCCTGCTGAGTTTTTATATAGTACTTTTAAAAGCAGTATTTTTGTGGACAAGAAAAACATTGAAAGAAGCTGCCTGCAGACACTTTCAAGTAAACCAACGGAGCACAAGACCTGGATGGTTTTTAAGAGAGTTGCTACTTCTATAAATGAGAGATGGGTCAAAAGAGAGATTTCTTCTAACATAGTGGCTGTCATATCAAAGGACTACTATCATATCACTGTGCCATACTTTTAGCCAACTTGGAGAAGACGCTACTCATCTGGATTATATTTGGCATGTCCTCCTTGGGATAGAAAGGCAATTCCCTATGATTCACCTTAGGTGTTTTGAAGCGTTTCAGTAAGTAATGCCTCTGGAGAATAACTTCTCCATAAAGAGAAGATGGCCACTGAGGACAAAAAGTAGGAGGAGAGGTGCTGAGCACTGTCAAATGTTGGAACCACATACTGGGTTATAAATCACCTAGATATCCTTGGCTGCAATGAGGCATGGGCTCAGAACCATTCACAATGAGGGGTTCTAGATGCATGCTAATTCAGGATCTTATCTTGATGAATGAATGACGCAACTTCAGTGAATATTGCATTAGCCATTCTGCACTTTTACTGCTAATTGGCTGTAGGGTGAAGACAAATTGTCTCCTTTCCCCTCTGAACAGTGTCAAGATTAAACAGTGAAAGGACATGGAAAGAATAATTGCTTAAGGCTCTGGCATGATGTTTTCTCCTGTACAAACATACAATTAGGCTGTCTTAACCTCCCAATGTAGCAATAAACACCACTTCACAAACTAATTTACAGGCAAAAGTCAGAGACAGGGCTGGAGCGCTGCTCTGCAAAGCGAGGGCCCTGTCATTCAGCCAAAGGGGCAGTTCCACTAATTTAAGCCAGCAAAAATCCTTGTATGCTTTCTTCCAACTCAAATGAGACTGAAATAAAGTCTATACATTCAAATCATTGAGCAAACCTGCTAATAAAAACCGCATTTGTGACTGGTCATAAAAAAAGAATGTAATTGGTCATACTCAAGAAACTACTCGTAACAGGGAAGCAAGGGGAGCAAGGTCTTAATAATATTGACTTTTCTAACACTTTGACATTTTTCTGCCTCCATCACTATCTGTCAGTCAGTAACACCTACAGATGTGAACTGCCCGTGCACATTTCTTCAGTTGGGCTGATAGCAGGGGCGGGTTTGCATTGGAGACACTGTGCTTTTCACGTACCATGCGCTGCCCTCCTCTCACCAAGGGGTTACGTGAACCACATTTGATGCTATATTTGCAAAGACAGTACAAACTTTTATTTTCTATATGCAAAAAGCAGAACAAGCGGTGAAATATGAACTGACAATCCACAGCAGGGGTTACGAGTGAAAGCTGCCCCAGGTCCTCCTTGGGCTGGCAGAGGTCCTGAGCCCACCCCTGTGCCATACTGGGCACCTTTCACAGCCACAAGCATTGCCCCGACTTCTTGGCCACTGAATCATGTGCAGCTATGTGAGAAGGACAGATCTCTGGGGAGATCTTATGAGCTTTCTGGACTCTAAAGTTTGCTGCTCCAATTTATGTGACTTAGGTGAAAACAGTCCAAAAGACACAGCAACCTGAGCAAGCTGCTCCAGGCTCCTGTATAAACCTGGAGTTGAGATACAGGCACTGCCTAAACCCCAAGTCATCTTGTTTTCGCAGTGAATTCAGACTGAAATAGCAAAGTTGGACTATCTAACCAGAGTTAGGAATGTACTTTTTTTTGGCAATGCTTATCTGTGCTAGACAGATATCCACAGTGTAAGAAATCCACAGTGTAAACTCTGAGAACTTCACAGGTTTAAATAATCCCAGGTTGTTGCTCATGACACTTATTGCACAGGCTCTCAGTGAACCTGACTGGAATCCCACCATCACTGGTAACACTGGGAGGCATTGGGTTCACCCAGTCCTTTGGATGCCTGACCTGAGTGAGTTGTAGTTGCAGGTTTCGTTCCCTGCCCCGAGAAGTAAAAGGAAGCCTCAGCCTGCTCCTCTCATGCCCACTGCATCACCACCCTTGGCTTGTATCAAGACCCAAGGCGAAGACAAGGCTCCTTTCCAATCACCTCTGGGTCACAGTAGATTTCTGGGAGGGTGTGTGGGAACCCATGGGCAACCCCATTCCAAAACAAGTACTTCTGGCCGTTAACATTCATTACTTCAAGATCCTTCAGCCTAAGGAGGGAAGTACCTAAGGTCTTCAGGTCTTAGGTTCTGGAGTCTCCATTTAGGAGAAAGGAATCCAACACTGAAAGTAGAGGCAACATAAAAATTTTCCCTGCCTCAGGGGGATCTGCTCACTGGCTTAGACAATGCTCATCATGCGTTCTTCACCACATTCATCACTGGCAATTCACTGCAGTAAGTGTCATAATTTTTTTCATATACTTGGAATACACCATAGGTGTTTTAACTTTCTGTGACAAGCCAGGACAGTCGATATTTTCACCATTTGAAAAGCTGTAACATACTGACCTTTGTCAGCTGTCCTCATGTCAGCTTCAGAGAAGCATAGTAAGCTTTATTTGTTTCGTTTATTTTCTCCCATAAGCTGACAGTATGGCCCATTGTCCATTGTTTCTGCTAATGTGTCCCTTAAGGATAAATATGGCTCTGGATCACAATAACATTTTGCTGAGGTTCCTAAATAGCCGTTACTGTAAAGCTGTGCCTGTTTTTGTCGAAAGCAGTATCACTTTCTTCAATAAAATATCTTTGAACAGCAAAGCACCCCTGTATTTTGAAAGGTGGGCCAGCTCTAGCTGTGCTGCTGAGAAACTGCAGTCTTTCCATTCTTCCACATTCTTCCAAAAATATAACAAATAATAAGGTTACCAGAGGGTGTGCGGCTTAGTGTATAAAAAAAACCCTAATCAGATATCTTTATTTCTCATAAACACTTACAGCTGCAACTTCTTTGCCCAGAAAAAAAAAGGTGTTTTTTCCAGTGGGACTGCTAAATTCAGTATCTCACTGAGAAACATCAATGGACAAGAGGGCAAGAGAGATTTACTTCCATATGACTAATGAAGGCAAATCCCAGGAGGACTGAAAGACCTATCTCAAAGTAAAAGCTACCTGTGCTGCCCTGAATTGGGATTTTAGAGTGAGATATCTACCACGGGGTAAGCAAACACTCTTCCAGCAGTGAAGATGTAGCCTAAGAACTAAGTTGTTTCCAAGAATTTTAAAACTGATACAAAGGTCTTTTCCTCTGAAATCTGAGTAAAGACTGGTGCGTTACTGATGAAGACCAAGGAAAATGTCACATCTTCAAGGTGAGACAGACCGACTAACACAGCAAAGGTTAAAAACTATCCTGAGAGATCTGTGGGGGGAAGATGGGCAGCAGGAGAGAACGTGATTTAGGAAGTGTTCCCAGACAGGATTCACCTATAGGTCTTACATGCCGAGACAGGATACTGGCACCTCCCCAAAGCAACATTTTTGTAAATCTCAGTTTTCGACATGCATCTCAAGCCAATCTCTCTGAAGTAACCCTGGAAAATATGAGTGGAAACCAGGGTTGACTTCGTCTACATGCAGTGAGGCCTTAACCCATCATCGTCAAAGGATAGAGAGAGGCAGTTCACCTCAGCATACATTATGTGCTTAGGGTCAGGTGAGATGAATCCCAACCAGGATGTCCCCATGGCATGGTGCAGTGCCATGTGGGACACCCAGCCCAGTTCTAAGCAAGCATGCAGGGTTAACACAAAGTGGCCTAATGCCCCAGCAAGGCTGGGAAGAGTTCTTGAACTGCTGGGCACAGCACCACAGTAAAGGAACCTACCTTTTCTCTGGTTCATAATGGTCATAGCAACCAGGAGATTGGTTCTCTCTTTTAAAGACAGCTCACATATTCAGGGAATTGCTGAATCAGGTGCCTTGGACTGCACAGGTTCATGCAAATTATGCTTATCAGTGGTTTCAAGCTGCCATCTCTACCTGTAGTAATCGAACATGTACTTTCTGCCAGTTCTGACAGTAAAAATATTCTGATGAAGTTGGCATGAAAGGCAGCTGAGTGTTACAGCCCTTCAGGTGAGCTCTGCAGGGAAGTGGACAGCCAGAGCCAGCTGAAAGCTGTTAAGACCTCTGAGTAGGCAACTCAGTCTCCCCATTAACCTTGGTGCAGGTGATGTACACACAATCCTTCTGATGAGCAGAGTGATTTCCAGAGGGAAAACACAAAAGACTCAATAGCCCTTGACTTCAAGCTTCGCCCATCTTAACCCACCCAAACATCAGTCACCTGGATAAAGGCATGACAAAGTTGCCTATATAAAGTCAATGGCTGGATGGTTGGCAGACTCTTCAAGGTCCTGTGCTGATCTGGTGTGAGAGATCTAGTCACTCAGCTCCCACTGGCTTCCCAGGTTTTGAATCTGGGGGAGTATTTAGATAGCAAATCTTTGGGAACTGCATCTTATTCTGGAAATCTGCTTTGCCTGGAAGCATGAGCCTTCAGTCTCAGCAGGGTTAGCGAGCTGTTCACAATACACATTTTCAAACGCATATGGGCCAAAAGTCAATGAGACTTTTTTCCTGAGTAGTAAAACTAGGTTATCCAACAACAACACTCAGCTATTTCTGCAAATGTGTGATAACATGCCACAAACCTGCAGAGCAGTCTTCCCAAGAAATGCCACCAATGCATTAGGCTTTCTGCCATGGTATTCTGGGCTTATGAACAGCAGCAAGGCAGCCTGGAATCTACTCAAGGGCTGAAGCAAAAGCTGGGGTTTGTCTGTGAGCAGCGTTCTCTAAATTAAACCCCTGATATTTTATACTATGGAAGCCAGTCTTGGAAAATGGGGGATTCATCAAGGTAAAGCACAATTTAGTAGTTTAATTATGGGCCCTTTAATGTCTTTTCATAATCAGTTAATAAATACCTTAACAATAAAATTGAATTTAAGCTTTTAATAGGCTGTGTTGGATTGAACCTAAACAAAAGAATTAGCAGCTCCAGGCATTGTGCAATAACTTCTCACCGCTTGGTGCCAGGAGAAACAAAGCATTTCAAGTACATTTTTTTGTACCTCACTATAATAAACGCTTGTAATATTCCCCAATTTCTGGAGTGTAAGATGCAGATCTTATTTATCACAGTATGTGACACATCTGGCACATGGATCAGGAAACAACTGTTTTACTTCATTTCTGTCATCACCTTCCAACAGATTTCTTTCACATTCCAATTTGGACGAGAGAACTTGGACTTTCTCTCCATAAGTTCTCCATTAACAGTTTCACAGCAACGAGCACTATTGGTTCGCTCTCCTTCCACAGCAATTAGTTACACCAAGCTGCATATTTTGACTTTTATTACAAGCGAACATGTAAAATTGCTGGTATTTACTCCTATCTGCTCCCAGCGCCTCTGTCGCAGGCAGATCAGGGAGATGCTTGCTGACTGTCATTACCTCTGTTTACATCCACTGCCTGGATGCGCGTTGCCAGTTTCTGCTGCTCCTGTCACTGTTATTAACATGTGTTTTATTTACAGTAGGGCTTTTGTTATGTCACTGAGTGTGTTTCGCAGCTGAAGAGAGAGCTCTCACTTCTGCTTGAGCAGGGGCGGGCATATCAAACTCGCCGAGATGGGAGCTTTGCAAGCTGCACAAACGACTGTGCACTAATAAAGCTTGAAAAGCTTGAATTACACTGGAACCCACAAAAATTTTCAAATTAAAATTCCATATTTAGAGGTCCCCTGTGGGTTGTGATTTTATTTAGTTTAATCCCCTCTTGAGGCCAATTAGGTGGACACCCTTCTGCACATGCACGCACCAGCACAAAAAAATCAAACATATAAGACTAGTTAAAAAGGGGAGGTGGTATATCACTCATCCGTTCAAAGACCAAAATTCTTTTCCCTTCTGCTGTCCCTGAAAATAACATGGCTGTCAGAAATCAATAAAAGTACATGCAAAGAGTACTCATTTTATTTTTCTAGGCTGTGCTTTAACTTTCCCTTGCTTCTTTCTGCAACATCTAGTAAATTTTCACTGTTGCATACTGTTTCACCAAATGTATAGTAAGTGCAAAACCTCCAGTGTTACTGGCAGGCAAGGGCCAGATGCCTTGTTTCTTAGCCTTGGAAGTAAAGAGGCGCTGTGAAAATAAATTCCTTGGGCAACTGATTGAAATTTATCATCTCTGCCTAAAGTGCATGTGTGGGGTGGGATGCGCTCCACTTTCCCTAGCTGAATCCCATTAAGTACAATAGGCTTGTCCCGGCAGTGAGCCCATAGAAAGTCGGACTCTATACACACAGATGTAACTCACCCCTTCCCATAACTTTTTCTTTTGCATAAACTGTTGGCAAGGAGCCAGCTTCGTCACTACTGCTCTTTGTATCAGAAGTGCAAACTTTGCCTCCTTTGTACCGTGTAGCAGACACCACATGTCCCGTATGAAAAAGGAGTTAATAAAATGCACGCTGAAAATATGAAAGAAGGTCAGAGGTGATGTTTTGGTAATGAGGACTTCTCCAAGTGGGGAGAACAAAAGATCAAAGTTATTGTAACTGTTACATCTGTCTATAGCAATGGGAAGTAACAAATAAATATTCCCAGTACCCACTTGTGCTTTCACTACCAGAATGGGTTAAGAGTCCAAAATTGTAAGTTCTTAAAACTTTTTCAGATATTTTATATTAAAAGCACCTTTCCTGAAGGTAACACGTTCATACTGAAGTGTTGATTAAAAAGTGTCTCTCCTGTCCAGATAAAATAGCCACCATGGTGTGCCCTGGACCAAGCATCCTTCTTGCCTGGGCACAGGGCTCAGGGCACAGGCAGCACAGGGATCTGCAGGACGGCTCCCAGCATGTTTTGGGGGCAAATATCAGCTACGGCTAGGAGCTGCAGGCTGCCACCACGGTACACAGAGAGCAATCCTGGTATGGAAGAGGAAAACCCAATTTGTGAAATTCAGCAGCTCAAATGAATTTTCAGGATAAGCATCCTTCTGATTATCTGAGGAACTGCATGGGGTCTGTGCTCAGATACACCAACCTAAATCTTAGAGAACAACATAATGAAAACAAGGACTAAGGAAATACGCCTGAAATAAATGTAATTTTACGGCACTTTAAAACAGATTAGGGCAAAAAGTCTATTTTGTTTTACAGGTGCTCTTATCCTGTGCTCATTGATACAGTTTAGGAGCAGCACATAGCATCTCCCATATGTTGTTTATTCTCTCATCTGCCACACAGGGGCAATGCATCTGCAACAACTGTCATGTTTGGGGAGGCTCTAGCTTCGCTTTTTCAGAGATCTCACAGAGGCTTGGTGGGGGACACTTTTACCAGCACGCTTTGTTTGGGATTTGTGTTTGAGAAAGTCAGGTGAAACAGGGAAAGCTTATTAGAAAAATTCTGAAGAAAATTTAACTGTTTATTCCAGACCAAGTGTAACGAGTCCTCATTCAAGTTATAGGTCAGGTAAAAAAAAATCACTTAAGAACAAAGGGAATAATCTTCTAAAAAGACTAAGGTTGTCATAACTATGCAGATACTTAAAAGAATTCAACATGCATACAAAGACAATGTATAGACCCATCTCTCAATCTGATTCAAAGTCTGGGAAAGGATGTTATATTTTAACATAAAATGTGCAACTCTGATTTATTCCAAAACCACAGCAGATCTCTCACCACCCGTTAGGACTGCAGGAACTCAAAGGCTGCAATTTGCAGCCAAACACTGTGCCGGCGTCAAGGTCTGCCAGGGTGCCTGGAGCTGCACGGACACATAGCTCCCACTCCTCTCGTGCTCACAATAGGGCTGGAACACACAACTTACTTGCCTGACTTTGTGACAAAATGCACTTGTACCTAATGATGACTGCATCAGAACAGCTAACTAGAAAAGATGTTCCAGACTTTCTTTGTTTCCCAGCATCTGTAAATTAGGGAGAAAGCAAGCAAGTCCTAAGTCCTTACCCATCCCCCTCCCATGGAGAAATGAACAGGAAACTGCATGCTGAAATACATTGAGTTTCCTCTACCCTACATGTGTTATTCCCCTGTAGGGGAGAATGGGGCCTTTTATACCCCCATAGCTCTGGGCTCTTTGAGTAATGAAGGGAACACATTTATTGGTACAAGGTTTGGTGTTTATTGATGCTACCCATTTTTCACCAGGTTTAGCACTCTGTGGGGAAGGCGCACAGACTTTCCAAAACACGTTTTATAATCAAGCCATTTCAAGGTTTATGCAGTATAATATGTTTAACTGTTAAATTGTAAATAAAAGTCACTGCCCAATGTGTAGCCCCCTTCAAGACATTATAGTCAGCTACATCTTTAGTTATCTGATTTATAAGCAACTCACTAGCACTGTTGCATCTGTTACATGTACCTGCTATTTACCTGGCAGATGTCCCTGTTCATGGCAGGGGGGTTAGGCTAGATGACCTTTGAAGGTTCCTTCTAACCCAAACTACTCTATGATTCTATGTAGTATACAAACTTATCCTAGGAGGGGTTGTGGGTTTAACCTATCCCTGCCTCACCCTTGACTTGGCGAATAGGGGAAAAATTCCTTTCCCACTGTAAACCCAAAACATATTCCTGCCTCAACCTCTGCTGAAGTAGGCCTCCACCTTTTAACAAACCTGTTGACTGATTTGCCTTCTCTGCTGGGTGTTTTTTAAAGAATGCCTTCTTCTGAGGTCTCCTCACCCTTCTCAGCAGCTGCGTTCCTTCCTGTGGCAACACCAACCCCGAGGAAACCCCAAAGCACAGGGAATTTACTCCTAGAGAAGGGCTGGGAATAAAACACAGCTCCACATATGCTAAGGGAAGGTGTTTTAGGAGGCAAAACCACATACATATGCACAAAAGCCTAGGCACCCTCAACCCACACCAGATATTTCCCAGACTCTATTCCTAATATAAATCAGTGGGGAATTGTCTTGCTGAGTGTAAGAAATCTTGTGCTGTAGTTTAGCAGAAGAGACACTGCTGCCCGTCACCCTGCAGGCAGCCCCACATGCACCCAGAAGAGCTCCCCAGCTCTTTCTGGAGGCCTTGCAGAGGGGTCCATTCGATGAGGCATGAGAAGTATTAAATGTTTCCAAAACTCTGCATCTGGTATTGATTTTACAAAGTCTGGACCTGGCAAACACTGTTAGCACAACGAAGGCTTGCAAGAGTGATTGTTCTGCCCTCATTTGCCTTTTGGATGCCTGCACAGCACTACCCGTCGTAATGCCTTTTCATAGACCAGTTGCTGCAAATGGTCCAACTATTTACTTCTCAGTTTGCTATTCTCCACCAAAAAGCAAACCCTTTAATGAAAGAATAAATGAATAAAACCATACCATCTCAGATTTAGGCTGAGAAACAGGTACCCTATCTCTTTTTGTTATTAAATAAAAATTCCCCAAAGATGATGAAGTAGCTCTTATATTTTATGACAGCACACCCAGATCAAACGTTTCTCATGGCAAGACAAAAACCCACAGTGGGGAGCTCTCCTTTGCAGGGATTCATTTGCTATCCGGTATTGATGTGTTACTTAATTTATTGATCCACAGAGGAATGAGAATCCAAAAGCAGTACAAACTGCATTCTGCATAGGTTCTTACAGAGAAAAAGTACTATCTCTTCTTCCTTCTTGTAACTGTTTCTGAAAATGAGCACCCCTGTCGTGGTGTGAGTGTATTGTCATAGCACAAAAAATTTCAGGTCAGGTTCAACAAACCTGAGTTTGTCACTAGAGTTGCACAATAAGCCTTACTCTACAGTACATTCCTGTTGCAGACTTTTCCAGTATAAACTCTGAAGCTGTCAATTGTAATAAATAAATCAAATAATTTGCATGGAAACATGGTCTTTAATCCTGATTGTTCCTTTTAAATTCAAAAAACAGCTAATTTAATGGAAAGGCATTAAGGGGGCAGCCCAGATCATATACATAAAGAATAGATTAATATTTTCCTATGTATTTTTTTACCTTATTTTAGTGCAGATCAGAGATTTCTAACCCATACGTGTGAAGGTTACAGTAAGTTACAGGGGAGACTATAAAAAAGACATACCAAGACAGGGTAAAAGATGGAGATCTCAGCTGAGGCTGTGTTCTACAGACCATGGTTACGAAGGAGGGAAAGGCAGCACAACCTGACCTTAGCCTTAATGCAGAGGGACCCTTTCTCTGGCATCTAACCTTTCTATCCTTTCCAATCCCATAGCTTTTTTTTTCATCATATGTTTGCAAAAACTCATTTCAGGAAGGCACATCACCCTAGAAAAGCTGCTGTTTCCCTATAATCTAGAAAATTAGAAACAAAAATAAAAGAATGTAATTTTTCTACTGAGCAGTAGATTAGTGCAAAACCACCCTCTACCAGTGGAGTCAATTGGATGCTTATGTCTAACCTCAGGGGAGTAAGATCTGGCCAACACTGGGCTTGAATTCATCAGAACTGAGCAGGAGATGTCTTTCTCACCACATACAGTTTTTTCAAGACAGTGGAAAATGAAAGGATCTCATTCTGCATCAGTATGCCACCAAATCCCTGAAATCTTGTCCATGACAAGAAAGTAGCTCAAGGAGAAGACCAACACAATAGCCACTATTTGGGCTGGAACAAGAGAAACAAGTTTAAATGCTTCCATTTCCAGTGTTTTTATATCCAAGACAATGCACTAAGCAATGAGTCAGAATCCAGTTTTGCCTTTTCTGTCTTAATGAAACTTCCTTCACAGAAGTGGGCAATCTTCCCCATGATTGATGTTATAACATTTATCTGGGGGCCAGAAGACTTTGGAGGGCTCAAGAGCTAGGTGTCTCCAACAGTCCATAGGAAAGTTTTAGCCATCAAATTGTTATTTGCTTGGTTTTCTAGTCTCTTTTTCATTTTCAGATCAAATTCTACCCTGTAGCAGAGGTATCATTCTCATCAGAATTGGTACACTCCGATGAAACATCAAGTTCAGTATTTGCTTACTGAAAATTTGTTTAATTTAAAAAATCCCAGCTTGTTCCAGTCTCACAAATGACAGCCGATGATAGCTACTCAGGTTGGCAACTGTGTTGCTAACATCTACATGCTTCTTAATGCCCATTTCTGTAGCTGGCACAGTAGCACCAGGATTTCAGGTTTTACTTTGGGGGAACACGGTGCTTCCACTTCTTGATGTGTTGTGCAGGGTCCCACTGTGCTGAAGCTTGTGACTTATTTCACTCTCCTTAATTTCAGCAACTGCTCCTGTAGGAGGAATACGTGCTATCAGGCAGTGGGGTGTCATCAACACTATCCTACAAGATGCTTCTTTCCTCAGTTCAAAGTCTTCCAACTGAGGCTCCATTTGATCAGAGATTTATTGCTTTCACATTGTCTAAATATCCTGTAGATATCCTCAACTTAGCAGCTGCTGAGAAATTAATATGTAGGCTGAATAAATTATGCCAGACTTTCGCAGTTGTGAAAGATCCAGAACTTCTTTCCACAGTACTGCTCAAAATCTTGAGCCCTTTAGTAAAAACTGGCTAACTAATTAAAAAACCATAAATATTTCTTAAAAGTTGCTACCCGCTGAAGGAGCCCCATTATTTTTATTTCCTACCAAAAAAAATTTTCTCTCAGATTCATGACAGCAAATTTTATGATTGTCCTAAGAAAGTATGAGAACAGAAATACAAAGTCCGCTGAATATGCAAGTAAAAGGGTCTGTTTCTTGAATGTGCACTGTAGAGATTGTTGTCTAGACTCTTCAGCTTATTATTGTTGGACATGACCATGCATCCTTCAGTGTTTCCTGACTTTTTTACTAGTCTTCACAATTCTGCTACTAGAGTTTATTTAAGTCACCCAGACAGTATTGACATCTATTCTCATCTGGGAGGAAGGATGTGTCACAGCAGGAGCTGTCTCCCTCAAGAGACCATGCCAAGTGCAAGCTCCTACACCTGGGTCGGAGCAATCCCAGGCACAGCTACAGGTTGGGCAGAGAAGAGATTCAGAGCAGCCCTGTGGAGGAGGACTTGGGGGAGTTGGTTGATGAGAAAATGAACATGAGCCGGCTTCAGTGTGCGCTCACAGCCCAGAAAGCCAACCGTATCCTGGGCTGCATCAAGAGGAGCGTGACCAGCAGGTCGAAGGAGGTGATCCTGTCCCTCTACTCTGCTCTCGTGAGACCTCACTTGGAGTATTGTGTGCAGTTCTGGTCTCCTCAACATAAAAAGGACATGGAACTGTTGGAACAAGTCCAGAGGAGGGCCACGAGGATGATCAGGGGACTGGAGCACCTCCTGTATGAAGACAGGCTGGGAAAGTTGGGGCTGTTCAACCTGGAGAAGAGAAGGTTGCGTGGAGACCTCATAGCAGCCTTCCAGTATCTGAAGAGGGTCTACAAGGATGCTGGGGAGGGACTATTCATCAGGGACTGCAGTGACAGGACAAGGGGTAACGGGTTCAAACTTAAACAGGGGAAGTTTAGATTGGATCTAAGGAAGAAATTCTTTACTGAGAGGGTGGTGAGGCACTGGAATGGGTTGCCCAGGGAGGTTGTGAATGCTCCATCCTTGGCGGTGTTCAAGGCCAGGTTGGATGAGGCCTTGAGTGGCATGGTTTAGTGTGAGGTGTCCCTGCCCATGGCAGGGGGGTTGGAACTAGATGATCTTAAGGTCTTTTCCAACCCTAACTATTCTATGATTCTAAGACTGATTAACCCTTCAGAAAAAAGGAAACCCAAAAGGTGCACACACTCTTTTCCCACTGTGCGAACCAGGTGCCAGTAAAAGATTCCTGCTTTCTCCTACCTTCTTAACACTTCAGCCAGGTACAAGTGACTAGACCCCAGCTTGTGTACAATGTGTGATGTTTACATGTTCATATGAGAGTGATCCTGGCCTTTGTACAGTTTACCACTCCTACTTGGTGCTGCATGCTTGGAAACACTGGATGCTGAGGACTGAGAGAAGGAAAACGAGAAGAAATCTCACAATCATGCAAACTAATGGCTCCCATTCGTCTCTTTGCTGCCAGCAGTACATTAAACCTCTGAATGCAAGCAAAATGCCTGAGAAACTATTCTTCTGTAATTGTGCACCCTTCTCTTGGTCTCCAGTGATCATTATTAATTGAAGGTTGGACATATGTTTGCATTAAATTGTGCTAGGAAATGGTATGGTCTCCACCCATCTTCAGTGGGATTTCAGGACTATTTATCGGCATGACTATGCTCCCATTTCGCTGAGAGGTAGTTTTTCATTGACTTGAGCAAGGACAGTGTTAGGTCTATACCGAGAGTTTTAAGGGAGAAAAAAAAAATTGCCAATTACAACTGGCTTCAGACAATTATAGTATCACTTTCTTACATACAGAGCAGTAAAGCAAACATAAAACAAACAACACAAAACTGACAAAAAAGGGAGTTCATTCTGAGTTCAGTCCATTAAGAATTACAGCTTGATACTGTTGATTTCCCCCGAGTTCAATGAAGACAAACTCACAAAAAAAAGATCATATCTATCCTTTTCCAAAAGACATTAATGAAGAGAGGTAATAATGAGATCTGACTTTATCTAATCAATGAATAGCCCCAGAAATACAACTTTGTGTCCTGAAGTCATCAAGCTGCTAAGAATCATGGTGCTACATGTAAAACCTTACAAAGCTGCAGTGATAAAAGCCGTTTTTAAATTAGCAGGTAATCAAGGGCATAGAATTATCTTCACACACACATTCAGCACACTGAGGAGTGGTTTCTGTCTGAGATAAATCTTCCAAATGGAAACACCTACAAGCCATTGCCTGTGAGCAAGGGGAGGGTGAGAGCTCCCACTGTACTCCATGGAGATCCTAGTACAGTTGGAGAAGCCTTGGCAGTGATTCATCTCATCCTTAGCTTGTCACTGAGCTCAGTCCAATTGACTAATGTAGATATCTCATGTCACTTGAAATGCTGCATGGTATCCGAGAAACCCTCATGGGGCTGGCAGATCTGACATGGGACCCTGGGGATACCTGTGTCTGTCTTAAGCAGAGCTAAAAGCTGACAGGATACCTGCAGCAATTCAAATAGAATTATATAATTTAAATAGCAATTCAAATACCACCACGCACCTGCATTTAGTCAACTAAACCCCTTTACTGTCCCCCACAAGGACACCTAATTGTAAATGACCAAATTGAGGAGTCTTATTCTTCAACTTAACCGCATCAAAGTCAGTTGGAGATGCCAAAGAAGTCAAAAAGTAAATAAATAACCCTAGCAATGCCCCATTTCTGAAGGCATAACAATTTGGTCCTCCATCAGGCTATAGGTTAAACAGGGAAAACAATCCAGATGCTGTAGTATTTGCAGACACATTGGTAAGTATTTTGTTGCAGTCAGAAAAAAAAACTCCAACATACCCAGCTTTTCAGAATCTGCACTAGATGCGTATGGTTTAGGGAGTAAAGCTGAAAGTGTTATTTTGGCTTTTAGAGCAATTTTTAAACAGAAAAAAGTAAAATCTTAACAGAAAAAGAATTCCAGTGTAAGAAAAACCTTTGTTAATCTTCACTTTTATCAGCAATTCAAATACACCTCCTGCCTCTGACCACAAATTTTTAATGCCTTTGTTAAAGGAGCAGAACGTCCGAGTTCACTTTCCAAAAGATTGATATAAACATCACCTCTGGAAGCTTTTGCTAGTAGATGCTAAACATGATTTGGGTCTTGGAAATTCCTGTTGCTTGTCCCATCAGTTTCCTTCAAGCCAAATTGGGAATAGATTACTAACATACTTGTGCTGTTCCTGTATCTGGTCCACATGTACATGAAGGACTAGTATGTCTCACCATAGAATAATGCTTAAGAATATGTTGGGTTTAAAGATAAAAGCTATGGGTATCCTTTTAGCTTGGAAGATGTTGTTGTAAATAGCGCATATTTGTGGAGTCCACAGAAGCCACCTTTGGCTTATGAAGCCCTTCAGTGGCAACTGGTGAGAGCTGGGATGTATTACTGAGAGGTATCACATAGGCTTCATCTGACACGCTCAACTCCAGGTATGTGGTTTTGGCATTGCTCAAAGACTGACCCAATATGGATGCTTTTTGGCTTTGAAGTTCTTGTATACATTCAAGAACCAGACACAATACTGAAACATGAATAAAACTATAAGGGCTACCTCAAGCAGTCAAGTAAGAGTTAGTAGACCAAAGTTGCCAGTATGTCTGAGAAACTGAGACCCTCATTTGGAGGAAATACAGGTCTGATATAAATACTCCATCTAAAATATACAATGAGTAAGTACTCATGGACAATTAATAAAAGGTGAGAGATTTCTTTCCTAGAAATGGAAAACAAGCTGAAGATAAATTTCCACAGGCATGAGACTTTTTTTTGCAAATCTGGTAAGCATATATTGCATGGCAGAAAGACAAGGACTATTTGCAAAGTAAGCTATTAATCTTTTAATTTAACAATTAGCCAAAGGGATCAGTGCATCATGGATTGTGTGAGTAAAATACATTCACAAGTGACATAAATTAATTAAAATTTAATGTATTATAGAGAATGGAGTCTTCTGCACTTGAACAGCTTGATCCAACTCCTTATGAAGACAAAAGAAATATTCCCATTTGCTTGTGTGAGTGCTGGACCAGACTGATACCAAGAAAACAACCATCCATATGTTTCTGATTCCACTGGTCTTCTGGTGGTGAAGAATAGTCACCTCTTTGACTAAGGAGGTACTATGACTCTCTAAAGAGAGTATCCCTGATTTACACCATTGTGGGAGGAGAGTCTGGTACTTGAGTGCATGCCTTCTTAACCCCTTAACACGTGGGAGTAAGTAAATCCTGCAGAAAAGCTGCTGAACTTGCACATGCAGTGACTTCTAAAGAAAACTCCATGGCTGCCAAAAAGAGCGTAAGTCAGAAATAACTTACAATATGGCAGGTGTTACAGTGCAATAAGGGCATGTCTTAGGTACGTTATAAAACACAAACTAAAGTGGTTCCAGGATCTGAGAGCTAATATGATACAGACTGTGAGGTTGCTATTTAGATGAAATTCCTCCCACCATGTCTTCAAACCACTTTTTTCTCTCTTATTTGCTCCATTCACCACGTTTAGATGCCACCATCTTGGATTTCCTTCTCTTAAAAGGAAATCCTCACTTCTCAGCATGAAACTTGAAAAGCTTTCAGTCTTAGGAGGAGTTGTTGAGCCTACATACTACACGCAGGTAACCCAAGCCATATGGAAATGTGAGCTGTTTGCAACCTTCAAGTCCCCCAAAGTGGGCCAATCTCAGGAGCTAAGCCAGCACCATTAGAACCTGAAGCAGCAGACGGCAGCAGTTACTAGGAAAGTCAGAAGTCAAGGGAGTGGGAAGAGTTGCCAAAGCCACCCAAGAATATGCTTGCATATTCTTGGAAAAGAGATGCTGCAGTAGTTCTTTCTGTGCTGGCGCATCCTTAAGACAATGTTGATCCAGGAGGAAATGCTGACTTTTATCCTGACAGTAAGACTGTCTCCCAGCTACAAGACCTGTCTCTGGTGGTATGCTGCCTCCTGACTAACAAGCCTCATCTCCCATCTCACTGCAGCATTGCTTCCACACAGCAACACAGCCCCTCATCAACTCAGGATGCCCTCAGTGCCTGTGGAAAGCACATCTTTAGGTAGGGCTCTGTAGCCCTAGAAAGGCAGGCTTCAGGGGCACTCTTGATTTAAATCAGGGGGACTTCACAGCTCTAAGAATCTGACTTTTAGTCCCCTTTGAAAAATCTCACACTAAATCTTACAAATCTGGCAGTATTCACAGAAGCATAAATTAGGGTTTCAAAATTACTCCAGGAAGTAAACCCCAGCCTTTCATTAAGCCAAGGCTTCATCCTACAATGGCAATAACCAGGACCATGTTGCCTTGTCTCAAATGCAAGACAAGTTTTGAATACAGCTACAGCCAGGATTTGGCTTCACAAAAGGAAATCAAAGACGGTGGCAGCAAAGTGACAGATTCCTGCCCGTGCTGTTTTATTTCTGCTGAACGTAATGAGATGGTTTAACTAGCCTGGCCTTCACATAAAGTTAGCTCCCACACGCAAACAGCCTCATATTTTCTTGATCAGAAGCACAACTATCATGAGAAACACTTTTCATTTCAGTTTCCCTAGAAGAGTACTAAGAATATGGAATGATAGAGAAATATTTGTCTTCTCAAGCATGGAATTTGTCTCTAATTTATACAAAAGTTTGGGTTTTTTTTTTTCTCACTTTCATGAAAAAGGAATTTTGCTGAGAAATTATGAAAAAGAAATTTTGCTGAGAGGAAAACTTGTATTCCTTCCTCAGATCTTCAGGGTGGGTTTTTTTTTTAGTCTGGGTTTTTTATTTCTCAAGGAAGCAGAACTGCCTCCACTCCTACCCCCAAAAATGAATACAAGGTAGTAAAAAAATGCCACAAGGCTTGTTTGGGGAGTAGGACTGTTTGGGTTTTGAAGCAATTAAGGTGGTCTTTCCTTTCATAGTGCTAACTCTTCCTCCTTGCTGGAGATTATTCTTTGTTGTCATCTCTCTGATAGATCTGCTTTATTTGGTCTCTTCTAACACTTTTTTTTACCCTGCAATGCAGCAAACCACTTAACAGCTGTATCACAGAGTGGAGACATGACTAGCACTAGTGGATGGTTCCCTTCTTATCCAGCATTTCAGCTTCATTTGGTTTGTGATCGTAGTCGTGGACACCCTAAAGCAGAGGTGGACTCTTTTTTGCTCCTTTTCTGCTCATTTTGCCAAAAAAGTTAGTTTGAAAGGTATTTTAGAAGCTTTTTGACTTCAACATTTTTCAAAGTGTCAGGCTGGGACTTCCCCCAAAAATAGCAATAGTTAACTTAGCTAGCTATCATGTTTTAAATGTTTATTATATTTTTAAAGAGTTTTTTTCCTTTCCTTTGAAATGTGCCAGAAATATGGGGTTTCTGTTCCACAAAGTGCTTCCCCTCACTTTTATTTTCTTGTGTTTAGTAGGAAAGTCAATGAATAGTGGTTTAGGAAGATGGCAAAGAGGCAGAGAAAATAGTAAGCACAAATCAAGGAGAATGTCCTTGTTCTTCTCTCAGAAAACCATGTCTCCTTTGTTTCTTGCTTTCTGAAGGAATAGAAAAAACCTGCTGAAGTTAGCATTCCAGCTGGGCAAATGATGTAGTTCACAGCGTGACAATTGAGTATGCTGTGAAAAGAAAACCTGCCCAGCTTAGTGTGACTGTGAGACACTAAGAGGCAAAGGGTTGCCCTGTGCCTGTAAGCAGCTGCATGCAGATGGTGATGCACTGAACTTGCCTGTAAAAGTTTGAACTATAAAGCATACAGTAAATCCATTTCGGATTTTAAACATGTTTGGGTTTTTTTTTTTCACTCATCTTGGCAAATTTTTGCCCTTCATGAGCTTCACAAGTGAAATCAGGCAAGCAATATGCTACTGACTGTTCAGCTCCAAGTAACAAAGGGTGGAGAAAGGATTCATTGTCACACGAAGTTATGGGCAGGGCTGTGCTGTGGATCCCTGAGATTGCACCGTAGTCAGTGGAGAGAGAAGGCAACTCCTGGCTCAAATTGCAGGTATGTGAAAGCACTCTCTGGAAAGCCTCTCTTCTCTCTCCATGGCTTTGGAAAGAGCCCAAGTAATGAAGACAGATATAGATAGGCAACAGCTGTATAAAAAGTGTGCTCTTTTCTTGTTTTTGTCAGTCATTGCTGCAAGGAGGAAAACGCTCTCAGACACACACACTGCTACATTCTGCAGAACAGGAATCAAGTCCCAGGAAATGCAAGATACCTCTGCGAGACCTGGAGTCAGGCCAGAACCCTGGGACTTAAATGTACTACAAGTGCATATATATTTAGATGCTTTACACGGCAAATGTGTAAATGTTTGCACAGTGTCAGAGGCATAAATCAGCTTTGCATTCATACATCACGGTGTTTTTAGAATAAACTTGTGCCCTTGCATTCCAGCCATATGCATGCCGGGAAAACTGTCTCATTTTGGTGCAACTTGCATTAAGTGGGTGTTTAGGAAACTACTGTAGGGAGAAGAGAGCTGTATACTCCAGGCTAATGCTGGGATTATGTGTCATCTGACTCGGCAGGTCTGGGGCATTAACTGACATAGCATATCAGGTTAGGCTAATAATCTACCACTTGGTTCTGCTTGAGCAGATCTGTGCGCTCAAGCAAGAGATCAGTGACAAACACAGAGTCTCAGAGAGAAAGGATTAGTTGCTCTGTGATCAGCAGGATGGCACTTGCACTGCAAGATGTACAGACTTAATGCCTGGATCTGCTGTGAATCAGAAGCTACATCTGGAAAGCAGCAATACAAATCTGACTCTCCAGGAATGCCCACAGCAATGAAAGCAGCCTTGGAAGACAAAATGACAGATAATGGCAACTTGGATGGGATATTACCAGAGTGGGAGAAAAACTTAAAGGATATAAAAATACCTGGTTTTTTTTTAACAAGATGCCCCAAGAGACTAGGAAGACTTTCCCTCACTCCAAAGAAGATGGGAATTACCTTGTAAAATTAACCAACAAGGGCTCCTTTTCTGAGATGATAAAGAGGCTGCACATCACCACAGGGGAGAAGGTAAGCTACTAATGGGTGGGTAACACACACTAGGAATAGCAACTAACCTCACACTAATTTATGTCAGAAAAATTAATACCATTTAATCTGCAACCACAATCGACTCAGTGAATTATCCTCTGAACCTTATCCGCATAAATTAACATCATAAACTGAGTTTGCTACTCATGTATAAACAGTCAAACGTGTGAATATGTATTGAGTGCAATGTTTTTCACAATTATAAAGCAATATACACAACAAAGATATCCTCCTACTGAAAGAGAACAGGATGATGACTTAAGAACAATTTCACTGACAATTAGCATTGAGTAGCTAGTATTTGGCCTTTAAAGCTACAGACAAGCCTTATTGAAAAGCCAGTCACTCCAACAGCAATCATTTATATGGCAGGACACAGATAATATCCATTATCTCTAGCTTAGTCAGGCTAAAATTATGCACAACAAGATGGAAGTGTGGAAGTGTGGAAAGGTGAATTACTAACAAGTGGCTTTTTGATTTTTACTTTTCTTGTGGCTTCAGTAGCTTCACTGGTTGACTAGCTTCCCAGAAAGCAAAGAGTCCAATCCCAGCCCATTATAGCCACTATAGCCTCTTGAGTGGTTTTCAGACCAAGTCAGAAGGGAACATGTTAAAAAAAAATTGATGTGGTACAGTGCAGATGCAGTTACCATTCAAGCATGTAGGGACTTTTCTGCATTTGAGAACATTTTATATATGTGTATTTATAACATAATCAGAGGCATAGATATGACAGACTACAGCCTTCCTGTTTGGCCTTCAAGAGAAATAAAAAGTATATTCTTCTATCAGGAATGTCCCCCTCTGTGATACTGATTATCAAGACCATGTCAAAACCAGCTTCTCATCCATGTCAGCTTGCTCTCCATCCTTTTGAAAATTAATCTGGGTTGCAAAGTTTGTTGCCAGTTTGCATATATCCTGCAATTTAGGTGGGCATAAAAGTCATTGACAAGAGAAAAGCCAAGCAGGATTCCTACATTTTAAAAATAACGAAGCATGAGCTACAGATACACCAGATGATTAAGCACCCCAATGTTTTTTGGTTTTATGAGACCTTAGAGACTGACAACTCCTATTACATGGTGATGGAGCTGTGCTTCAGCGGGGACTTCCTGGACACAATTTGTTACAGAAAGAGGCTGGCAGAAGGGGAAGTAAGGAGATACACCAGACAAATTCTGTCTGCAGTAGAGCAGCACCTGCATTACCAGGGGATTGTTCACAGGTAAGATGCTTCCCCTGTTCCAAACAGTAAGAAAAGAAAGTGTGCAAGAAAGTATTCTTCTTTATCAAGTGCATTTGTGTAATTTCCCCTCGTAAAAGCAGAGATTACAAAGAAATATGACTCTGTTCTTTCAGCCCATCTTAATAAAGCATTTTATTTTTAGTGATGGTAGAAGATAAGCTTAGTTACACACTCCTTGCGAGTAAAGTAACAAAGTCCAGGGGTAAGAACTGATGAGCACAACATATCAGTGCTTTGCCACAATCATCTCAGAATGTCTCAGGTGACAAATGTGTCTCTAATTCAAGTACGTCAGTGTGGCTATGCATATAAATATTTATTTGATTAGTCACAGCATATCGAAATAACCACTCATCACTCAGGACAGAAGACTGAGGAACCACAGCTCACTGATTGTGCAGAGGGCATGGTCCTGTGGGTACAGGTTTGTGGCAGGTCATTAATCTTCCATGATGGCTTTTGCATTATGGGGACAGATCTTGACTTCAGCCACAGCTAGAGGAACTTGAGGAGCTCATGAAAGGAGAGCTGATCTTCTTCCCTGCATCAGGGATCTCGGGCATATGCCAAGAGCAGCAGAATAAGGACTTGCATTTTAGGTGGGAGAATAGGCAAAAAGAAGATTTTCCCACAATTTTTCTGTTTTACTTAAAAATTCACGGTCAATCAGATCATTAATTTTAGATGGCAAACACACTCATCAAGAAAGGCCTCAGGACCTAACAAGTAATACAGTTGACTGTATTGTTACAGCAACCATGAAACAAATAAACTGTGAATGTGATGACTCAGCATTTGCAAATGCTTTGTGACTGGGAAAGCTTGCAACCCTGCACTTAATTATGTTGGATTTGTTAATTAATAAGGAATGGACAAGAAAGCGATAGTATCTGACCTAAAAAAATTAAGCAAACAAAAAAACCCCACCAGAAGATAAACCTAAGGGGCTTCACCCATTTAGTCCAGGTGAACATCCTTGCCTTGCTAGTTCCCTAACTAATCTATTTCACAGCATTTCTTCAGTGCTCATGATCATAACATTTATGTTCTTCCCATGACAACATTCCTCATAAAATTCTCAAGTCGTCTTCTCTTTTTGTCTGGTAACAACTCTTCCAGTGAGCAGGGGAGTAGCCTGATGACTTCCCCTACTTTCATTTTCTGTTGGTAATACTTTGCCAGGAAGGCTCTGCCAGAGAGAAGAATTTTGCTGCACACCCTAAGAAGAGCCAGGTAGCTGTGAGCTCCTCTGGAGCTCACCTGGAGGCTTGCTTTACTATCACCCCCTGCTAACCAAAGGAAAATACATCCCTGGCTCTCAAGTGCCTTGTCAAAGGGTTTATGGAGTTGCATGCTCTAACAGGAGCCCAACCACCTTGCTAGGTCACAAGCATAGGTTCAGTCTGCAGTACCTCAACTTGTGATCTGCTGTTAGCTTTCAGATTCAGAGCTGTGGCCTTGACCTCCTACGAAAAGCAGTTAGGGAAGGATCTGGAAGGACTCACTGCTCAGCTCCAGCTGCAGTGATTTATGACAACTCACTACTGAGGTTAAACTGATGAGGATAATTGTGGGTGTATCCTCTTCTGAAAAGAAGGCATCAATGTTTCCAGAAAGATGAACGCAGAAATAGGAAAGTTACCTCACAAAGTCAATCTGATTTTCTCATCTAACACTGAGCAAAGCTCAGCTGTTTGCATTGCTTTAACACAAGAAAAGGAGGTTTCCCAAGCTGCTTGTTGGGAACAGCTGCTGCTCCATGGGGAGAGTGCTGGTAAAATCACACCAGGTATCGTGGTTCATGAGATGGATAATTATGTGCCAGTGCCTCAGTCTATGCCTGGGGCCCCTTTGTTTTACTAGGATGGAAGTGCCTGGTGATTACAAGGTCTCATTCCTCAGTGATGAGTTTAGGAATCTGCTAATTTAATTTTCTTTTGCTCGGAAGTGTCTTATGGGTATTCCTGCTTCCTAACCCTGGGACATACCTTGAAAAAACAGTATTTTCTGTTGTCTTCATAATGCACGTAATGAAAAACTAGCCAGTTTTGTAACTATTTTAGTCCAAATTTATATTGCTTATCAAAAATCCTGTGCTATGTTTTTACAGCCATTTTGGTTCTTGAGTTTTACTCTTCCTAGTCAGCACTAAAATCAGCACTGATCCAGCAAATACTTATGGCTTAAATTAAGGTTGAATCTACATTTCACAGTAAAGGTAGTGCCTTTCTTGTCCATGCAAGGTCATAGTTGATGTTGATTCCACAGTTGCCAAAATGATCCAGTGTTGGCTCATTTGCTTATTCTCCCAGCACACAGCATTTTACTTTGCTAGATATAAGAAGGTTCAGGCACAAAATCAAGTTCAACAGCTTCACAAGCTAACACTCATCAGCTGAGCTCTGCTAACTATCCCTTTGCCTGGTCTAGACATGTCCAAGTAGTGAGGTAATGCATCTGAGCTTAAAAACCTCAAATAAGGACATATAAGATAAATCACATTACCTCACAATTGGATTGGGCTAGTGCATGCACACAGCTACCAACTCCTAAAGCTGGCACTTGCTAAGTGACAGTAACTTGCTTGTATCTGCAGTTCCTAAATTTTCCTGGATATTTTCCCTTCTCCCATAGAAAATGTCATGTACCCTTTTGAGTCACTACTGAACCAAGGACCTGAAGAAGCATCACGAGCTGCCCTCTAAGCACTCTCTCTGAAATCCCCATGGAAATGAGAAAAAAAGCATGATGTAGCTTAAACTTAAAATATTTCTGGGAAAGTTTCCTTTGGAAAAAAAGAACAAGATGTATCTTTGATGCAAGATAACTTCTGGCACGATGTAAACTTTAATAGTGACCATTATCAGGCTTTTCAGGCAAGAAAGCATACATTTTTATTAACTGTGTGAGCACTCAGCTCAGCCTAGAGAACAGCAGTTGTGGCAATCCCATGTAACATTATTTAATTGTAGTGTAGTAAAAGTCATCAGAGTGCACTGTGGGGTGCTAAATCTGATAGAAATATCAGATTTGCAGTTTCAAACCACACAGTTTTAGTGCACAGGGTTATGTCACAGGGGTAGGCTATGAACAAAATTATCTTAAATCTCCTTATTATCTTAAAGTTATCTTAAACCTCCCAGCTTTTGGGGGCTGGCTTATTCGCCACTCCAGAGAGCATGCTATTCAAATTAAAAACAAATAAAAAGTTATCATTAAAACCATCTCCATCCCGTTCTCAGCCTGGGGCGGCAGAGGGTTTTGAGTTCAATGCTGTCCTATCCAGAACCACAGAGATTAAAGGATGCTTCTATAAAACCACCCATCGGGACCACCAGGTACCCCTCCAAACTTAATCTCCTGCCACAGCACAGTGCTGTTCACACAGCACCGATCCTCCCAGCCCTTGTGCCTGTTCTTGTTCCCATCCCCCAATTCTGTTTTGTCCTCCTGTACACTCTGAGGTTTTGGGGATGACAAAAGCGCTTCACAACTTCAGAGCAGGCGGGAGGGAAATCTACACACCCAGAGCAGCTTCTGAAACTTGCTCTGTCCCCTGCATCTCCCGTGGAGTTGAGAGAAGCCCCCAGCAGCATGTGGGGGGCCGTGATGGGAGTCAGCAAAGCAAAGCATCAGAGGCTCCTGGACCGGCTCCCAACACCCAGATTACACTGGCTGAGGATTGCTTTGCGTTGTGAAAGATTTCGGCTGCCACTTCAGGCACTCCCCACGGTAGAACAATATGCTGTCTTTTCGTTTGAATTTGTGAGGATGTGAATGTTCCCACAATAAGCAAGCAAGCACCCGAGCCAGCTAAAAGCATTTTTTCTGCAGCTCTGAATTACGTCCTCCTCGGAGGGGAGGCTGATTCTGGTTGATCCTGTTCACATAAACATCATTGCAGAGATATCTCCACGTTCAGGGTGTTTGTCCCTGACCCAGATTTGGTACACATCCCCTCTTCCACTAGCAAAGCAGACCTCGCTTTCCAGTTCCTTTCTCACCCTTCACATATCTCAGACACAATTTACTCACAAAGAAAGCAGAAATACTCAGCAGGGCTCAGTACTTCAAACCAAGAAAAAAACAAACCTTTGGTCCAAGTATGTGCAGCTTTTTTGTCTTTTTTTTTTTTTTTTTTTTTTTTTTTTTTACCCAAAAGAAGAAATAAATGCTGGGGAATTTTGGGGGGTACTTTTTTGTTTGTTTCTTGTTTTGGAGATGAGGGGTTGTTTTGTTTTTTTTTTTTTTTTTTTTTAATATATCAGTATAATGAATGTAAAACAATCTACTTAAAATATATACTCACAAAATATTCCCTAAAATACAGAAGGTTTCCACTTCGCCAACTGAAAACTTCAGGAAGGAATAAGAATCTTATTACAATTGTAGGCAGAGCTGTGCAGAACTATTGTTGCTATTTCAATTAAATTTTGCTAAAAACTATCCGCAAGCGGTTAGCTGGGACATCAGGCATCTTAAACTTTGCTTTCTGTTTTCATTTCAAGGACCTAAAAATTAGAAATTTTCTTCTTAATGAGAACAACAACATCAAAGTTGTTGGTAGGTGCATGTTATCTGCAAAGCTTGTTTTCAGCTTTTTATTTTGTGTGGCTTTAAGTGACAGTCCAGCTGCTATTTAAACATATTTTATGAGTGAGCTTGTGATTATTCAATAAACATATTTGAGCTTTTATAATAAATAAAAGTTATGAAGTATAACTTAACAGCTTGTTTATTTGAGCTTTAACTAAAACATATTTTAAGAGAACAAGGAAAACGATTTTGCTTATTGTTTTCCCTTGTGTAGTGCTGGAGAAGCAAGAAACAATTACAGCTTTAACGTGTAGAAAGCTGTTCCTAGCAGAAGTGATTTGTAGACAAGGAAATAAATGTTCTGGGGGGAAACGCAGGTATG
Organism: Psittacula echo; assembly: GCF_963264785.1. NCBI lineage: Eukaryota > Metazoa > Chordata > Aves > Psittaciformes > Psittacidae > Psittacula > Psittacula echo. Next base: position 71,216,595 of record NC_137738.1, on the reverse strand, counting down.
GACACATTAGCTTCTGTCGAGTCATTTCTCCAACTAGAAACTTCATCATTTGGTGTGTGTTAAAAAGAGGAAAAAGACCATTTTGCTCACTAACAGAAATCTTGCTAGGGTTGTGAAGTAAACATTAATAAAAATGAGGGAATTTGCACCAAGCAGTTAACACAGCTCAGAGAAACATTAATTTTATTCTATGAAAACCGCACAGAAAAAACCCCGCAAGGGAAGCTCACTCTTAGAGACGCCACATGTTTAACCCACTGTTTCCCAAACTTTTAAAAGCTTAACACCTCTGAGAAAAAAGGCACCAGCTCTTCACCCCTGTTTTATAGCCAGCCAGTCCTTTACAATCACACCTTTCTCTTCCCTCCCCCTTGCACACATGTACATATACAGAGAAAAAGGCTTAAGTTAGCACATTTTACCCCACATTTACAACAGCCAGCTGAGTTGAAGGCTGTAGCTCACTAAGCCATGATAATGCAGCTGTAGTAGTGTAGCTACAGTACTAGAATATCGTCAACTGGGGCAAACTAAAATAGCTAACCAAAATCAACCAAACCAGACCCATAGCTGGGTAACTTCACTATTACTCCTTTGCTAATTCATGGCACGTCTATTTGAATCCAAACTGGCATCCACAGCTTGAGACATCAACAGATGTTACAGCTGCTGTTTTCATCTTTCTCCTAATTTCAGCCAACTAGTAAAGTCAAAGTATTTTGAGAAGAGACTAAAACTTGCCTTTGTTTTTGTGACTATCAGATTTTGGGCTCAATAATACTGCAAAATTTGAGGGTCTCTCCCAGGAGCACACCAGTGTGGAAGCCCAGCCTATGCTGCCCCAGAACTCCTTGGTCGCAGGAAATATGGTCCACAAGTGAATGTCTGGTCCGCGCAAGTAGGTCTAAAAACAAATATACGTATGCCCACATGCAGGCATCTGATTCAGATGTCTAAAATAGAAGCTTAGCATTCCTATATGCTCAAAAGAGAAAGAGGACTTATATATATATAAATATATAATGTACATTATTTCTCTCAAGAGCTGCTTCTGGCAGACATACTGTATATTAGGGTTTTGACTTAACTATGGTTCTTATACCTCAGCTTCCCCTGAATTTACAGGGTATAAGTAGTACACAAAGTTAAGAATGAAAGCACAAATTCTACCAAATTACTTCACCGTAAGTCTGGATTTCAAGAGTGCTACTCTGAATTTATGCAGACGTAACACAGACAAATCAAATCTAGAGGATGCTATCAACACTTATATAGGATGATTCTTATTTTACATTTCAGATGTCTGAATGAGGGGAAAGAAGTAACCTTAGAACCATTTACTGAGCTCACTCTGTTAATAAACATCACAGAACATGGCCAAGGGCTACATAAAACTTATATATGGCCCTTGGCATTTAACATAGTCATATTCTTCATCTTAGGAATAAAACATATTTATGATTTAATTCTGAATTATTCAAATTATCATAATGAAAATTCAGGTGGGCTAAAATTTTATTCAGAAAGAGAAGTTAATTCTGTTGTCACAGAAGTAAAATATCACAGATCAACTGGACTCTGGAATCAAAAGCAGTGTCGTCAGAAATACTGACTTCATTCAGCAGGGCTGACAAGGAACCAGAAAGCTGTATTCAGTAGAAAGCACATTCAGAAAAACAACCAGATTCAGCTGAAATACAGCTAAGGCTCCTATGAGGCAACAGGAACAGTGGTGCCTGTTTTCCCTGGTCATGACTTTTGTGGATAAGATTTTAAAGATTCTTTGAAGGACTAAAAAAAGACTCATTTTCGTGCACTAACTGAATTGTGGAAACAGTTGCTGTATTCAGATAAACCCAGATAGTTCAGTGGGATAGAGGAGAAGCAGTTTGCTATAGCTAATAAATTTTCAAGTTTAACATACCATCAGATTCCATCTACAATTAACTATTAAATGTGTTACTGTTAACTACCTACAATTTGTGTGTAAGATACTAAAAGAGGTTTTAAGATGGCAGCTCCATCCGCTCCCCATTCAATAGGCTGATGAAAAGAACTATTGCCAGTTTAAAGCACTAAGCATGCATATCATCACCAGCAATTTAAAGCGCATGGTAGCGTTTGCAGTGTTGAAAAGAAAAATGTATTTAATGTGTAATGACATTAGAGATCAATTTGCACTGCATGTTATTCCCATTCATCAGTGACTATTCTAGGGCCCTTCTCTCACTCCAACTCCAGATACATTTAATCCACGTGCTATTATGTATTATAGAATGACAATCCTTGCTACTGCAGTCAACTTATTGCATCATGTCTCCTTTGTATCTCTGGGGTCTTTTTATTCACAGGATTCATCAGGGAAGTTTTGGAAAACACTACATTCAAGGACTAGATTTATCAGGAGGTTAGGTAAAGTGAGAAGAGGTGGATCTCACCTAAACATAGTCATTTAACAACCAGGCACCTGGGTTATATCTGGCAATCGGTATTGTCAGTGTAGGGAGATAGCTCATCTCCTGAGACACTTAACTGTAGCCTAAAATAGCTGTATAACATAGCTGGATGAATCTCTCTTTGAAAGGCCTGTCTCTTTCCATTGATACTAGTGATACCAAGGTTTTAAATGGTTAAAGTGAGGCAAGGTAAGTCCTAGTCGCGAGCAATAAAAAGCATTTATCCCTAGGTTACTGGTTCAAATTCAATCCAATGCAACATTTAGAAATGGTCCTAACATCTTCTCATGGTTTTCCAGTGGTGTTTTCAGCTTCTCATGGTTTTTCAACTATTTGAAAACATTAAGAAAAGATTTCATTTGTGCAAACCATGAACCAATCTGTTTCACAGATAACATTGTCATCATCTGTAGGAATGTACCAACCAGATCAGCTAAATTAGAATTGCCTGTATTCCTAAAATGACAGTGTCAAATGAGTTCAGTAGAGAAACAGCAAAGGATGGCAAAGAGAAATGCCGATGTGACAGCGCAGCTCAGCTGGAGCAAGGAAGTACCATGGAGAGTGTTCAAGGAACCCTCCCTGTTCACAAGCTCGGGACAGCTAAGCAAGTTTTCCAAATGCTAGTACTTCCTCAGACTGAATGGCAAACCTTCACAAAGTTTACTGATCACTGCTAGCAGACTGTTAGTCTTTCACAAGAGTCAAAGTTTTAAGTCTTTAGCCAACAGCAAGCTGTTACCAAACGAATGCCTTCTAGGCGTAAGTCACACCTAATTTAGCAATCTGAGCAAAGCAAGAAGAACTGAATTACTATTTGGAACAAGATCTGTCGCATCAGTCCCAGCTCTGTGTTTTTACTCAGCCTCCAAACCAAAATGCTTTATTCTGATGGGCTGGGTACACTACAGTGACACTCCAATGAGCTTATTTTAAAAATAAACAGCAGGTTTCCACTTTCAACACTGCAGGCTTTCCAGTCACTCACTGTACAGCCTATTTTATACACACTTCCCACAACGTTTTTCTCCTGATAAAATGGCATTTACACAAAGAAAAATTTCGTACAAAGTATATGCAGTGCAAACTACTGCTTAGAGGTAATTTGTCACCTCATTCTTGGTGCTGAAGGCAAATCCCTGAAACCTGAGTCATAGTTTTGTAGGATTTTTTAACAAATACTTATCAGCATTATATGGAGCTTTGATGTTTGACTTTAACAGAGGTGTAAGCATGTTTTGCTATGCTAACCAGCACATTACCCTTCATGGTGGAACCTTTTAATATCAAGCAGCTACATCCAAAGATGTTAATTGGAGAAATCAGCCCCATTCCATCAGATATCTCCTCTGGTAAAGCACTCTAATTTTTTGTAAAGAATTCTGATGTATAAAAGGTCTAACTCATGTAATAAAGTGAATTTAGCAATAACGCAATCTTCCAGAAAATAAGAAGTGCCTTTTCCAGTTACTTTGTTTGCATTTACAACTAACTTTTCTTTTGCCTTATGCAAGATCTCTTTATCTCAGGCTAGCAGGAAAATAAAAGCGTCTCTTCAAAAGACCGCTATTCTTGATTCATGTTTACAGGGGGAATAAAATATACATTGCTTTTACATTAAATGGAGCAGATGCGCAGTAAACGGGAACACTGTCATGTTTACTATGTCCAATGCTGTGTGTCATAGCCAGACATTCTTTCCCATTTTTCTCCAAGATCAGTTATCAAAACCTTAGATAATTTTTCCCTAAGAGCTTATCTTTTGACTACTGACAGAACCCACAACACTGAGATATTAAAGAAATGGAAGGGCTATTTTTGTTGCTTCTGTTCATATCTTTCATGAGAAAGAACTGAAATACAACGTTTTCCAATGAACTTCACTGGCAATCTTTAATGAGGTACAGTCTATGGAGTCTTTTAGGACAACTGGGAAACACAGTTCTTAAAAGCTCTAGCATGGATTACAACATGTGGCTCTAAAACCCAGAAGTCATGTTGGTATATATACAGTTCGCAGTCCAAAATCTACTTCCTCAAAGCTAAAAATCCTGCTGCTTTGCAATGATACCTGTACCCCTCTGGCTTTAGTCCTTGTTTTCTCTCCACCTGTATTAGCATCTTCCCTGTTGACCATCATAGACTTGAGCCCCTTCTCACAGTCGTTATTGTGCAGCTTTATTGACCAAGTCAGAAAGCAGAGCTGAATGTTACACATTTTGCACAGCTATCTACCAGCATAAATTCAGATCTTCCCATCATTTTGAGCAGCTTGGCTCTGACAAGGCAAGAATAAGCCTAGGAAACAAAATTAGCTTCAGTGGCTGCATGCAGTTCAAGTGCTGGGAAGCAGCAGACAGTTCCAGACTACGCTAGTTGAATCTAGACTGGAGTTACAGTATTGAGCTAATGTGATGATTCAATTTCTTTTTCTCCCCCACTAAATGGTATGAGAATATCCACCATAGCTGTCCAGAATGTTTGTGTATTAGTCTCTCATTTATCTATCTTTGAGCTTGGTTGGCAGATAGCAGCTCCATTTTTCTACAAGCCCTCCATAGCTGCGATTATTATATTTCTAGTTTTTCTTATTTATGCGATTGTTATAGTTTCTATTAATGAATGCATTATCTCTGCTTTTCTACAAAGCCCACACAGTTAGTGGAAGATTGTGGATAACTCCATTGTTCCCTTGCCCACTGGGAATTTCATGAGAGAGCATTTGTAAACAAGCTTTGTATACTTTAGGTCTAAATTCTTCTGAAGATTACAAGTGAAAGGAGTAATATGTTCCCAGTTTGATGCTCACTTGCCGTTCTGTTCATCTCAAAACACCCCCAAGGAATATGGAAGAATTCGGCAGAGTTTTTCCAAGAAGAAGAAAAAAAAAGTGAGGGACTTTATGCAGTGTTGAAGCTGAGGGATAGACATACGGGAATGTTTGAGCTTTCTCTGTCTGAACTCCAGCAAGCCAAGCACAACACAGCATCTGAGCACATGGGTCCACCACCTTTCTCGATACAGAGTTTTATCAATGAGGTTAGCTTTTTTCTGTGAGGAACGTAACTTCTGGATAGTCAGCTGGCACAGAAATGTCCCTTCTCAGAGCCTTGATGAAATGTTGAGTGAGCATAAAGGTGAGATTGTTATTCATGCCACAGGCTACATTCACTGAGGTAAATCAAGCAAATTAGGAAACGGGGTCCAGTGCTGTACCTACATCAGCATCCATCAGTCCATAGCATACATCCCGGAATGGTTTGGCCCATGCTACCCACCCTGCTCAGGTGTTCTTAGGGGAAGAGGGTCATCGCAAGGGACCACAGCAGTCTCAGAGGAGAGCCGAAACTGTTTGATTCAGCAGTCAGAGGTAGCCCTAAAGACTGGATTTTAGTTGAGGTTCTTACAATTGTGGAGAAGCAGGGCACATGCCACATTCCTGAAAAAGGAAAATTTTTCACTGCTCAAATGATCAGATATCACTAGTAAACAAGCCATTTCATCTGAATACTGCACAAGGGCTGCACACTTCATGCAGTCCTTACTTGAGCCTGACCCTGATAAGAGACCTGGAGTCAAAAAAGTAATAAAAGAAAAATGGATATTGAAGGCTTCACCGGAAAAAAAAAAAAATACTGAGTGCTGCTACCTACAGGAATAAGTAACAATTTCTACATCTCTCTTTTAGCCTGGTATTTCAGGATTCAGGATTGGGGGGGGGGAAGTGTTAGGGGTTTAGGAATTTTTTTGTTTTGTTTAGGTTTTTTTTAGAAGCTTTTTGTTATCTGTTCAGAGCTGCTCCAAAGTGTCAGAAATTTATTTCAGAAAACACCACATCAACTTTTCTAACCATGGATAAATTTTATGTCAGATGTAGCATCCTTACAGAACTGCTGTAACAATACATATCAATTACTGTATCGGTAATTTTGTTTTCAACATCTCTCAGTAATTTTGTTTTCAACATCTCTCACTGGTGCCACTAATTTCTAGACAGTGTGCTTCTAATCCTTTCCTGCAAAACGAGGTCTCCCATGCCCACCTGAGGGAACAATATGTTTATATTACACTGAAGGTTTTGTTATTCCAATAATTTTTATTCTCATCCATCTTTGTAACACCTTAATTAGTCTCTCACATATCCATAGATACGTGCAATATGTAATATGACATCGCCAACTTTTGAGATGCTGTTCATCTTTCATATAGGCAGGGTGCAAAGTGTACTTTCCATGTCTTTAAGTACTTCATTTCAGTGATGGATCTTTTATATCTTCCTCACAGCTGAAAGTAGGTAGCCATGGGTCAAATACTTTGTGCCCAGACCATTTTATAAATGTTAATACTTTACACTAATTTAAAAAAGCGAGTTATTTGGCCTATGTAACCCGCACCATCTGCAATGGTGTCTACAGGATACATGGCAGGTTTTCCTACAATCCAAGTGATCCACTGCCAGTCACAGCCAAGGGTATTAGAAATCTATGTGCAGTTTGCTCATTTCTCCGAGAATTGTCCACTGTTCCTACCTTTGCCCTCCATCCAGTCCCTCAGATGTGTCTATGCCCATTCATACTGAAGTTTGGAAAAAAGTCTTAGGATCTCAGCATCCAAGGCTGTTACTAGACTTCACTGCTCACAGAAGCCTCTGAATAAAAGAATTATCATTATAACATAACCAGTTTTATTTCACAATCTGATTTATATAAAAATAAAAATCCTCCAGTACTTTCTTTAGGGGTTCTTTTTTGTCCTTTGAGATTTTCCTACCTTTGTGGCTATTCCTGTCTTCTTATGCGCACGCACAGACAATCTGTCTGTTAATGCATTTGAGACTACTGTACTGAGAACCAAAATATACACACTCCATTAAGGTGAGAAAATGCTGGTTTCCATCTTTTACTTTTTCAAACTTCATCCTGGTGTGTGTCCTTTCAAAGTAATCAATTATATCAGCAACAGGATATTTAGTAATGCAGTTACAGAGCCTCAGCCCAGCAGTGAAGTTAGAGTAGCCAGAGGATTCTTGCAGAACTGTGTACCATAATTCAACTGTACAATTGACTTAGCTTACTCCAGCTACATCACAAGAAGTGTGTTGTTCACTTACTGTAAATCCTGACATTGCACCTGGATGCATCATTTGTATTTAAATACTTTTTTCCAAATATTCCAGACTTTGCCTCAGAGAATTGAACACTGTTACGTAAAACTCTATAACAGAAATTACGGAATTCAGGCTTTGAGAAGTTATCAATGTTTTAATAAATAACAGACCCTCTCCTGTCATGGCTTCTGATTGCTTGTAGCTGAAGAAACTGCTTAGATACCAGAAAGACTGAAAAAAACCTGAGGTAAGATATCATGATCATGACAGGCATAACGTGCTCCCTGGATTCTTACAAGGAACATCATGACAGCCACACAGCACATGTGAAAAAGGTAGTTGTCCACAGAATGGAGACACAATTCACTGAAAATAGTAATGAAATTGCAGGTCTGAGTGCAATCTCAAGAAACCTATGTTCTGGCATTCTCAGAGGTGATTATTTTAAGAGATTGTTTTCCCAGAGATAAATATACCCTTTTTTTATGACTAATGAAATTTAAAAATGGGCTGCTGGTTGTAATGGGATTGAGAAGTATTTTTCCTCACATAAAAGATTACTTTTCTATTGGGAAAAGGAGCATTAGCATCTCAGTGACCTCGCCATCCCTTCTGTTTCTGACTGGCCCATGAGAGCCCTATCAAAAGTCTGGAGAGGTGAGTAGGAAACTGTGAAAGCTGTAAAATGTTTTCCCAGCATCTTCTTTTTTGTATTTTCACCACTGTTCCTTACCTTCCTGCTTCAGCTTCAACTCACTTGAGGACATGGGGTGAGATCAGAGGGGACAAAAATGTTAAAAATAAATTCAGAAAATTATGGTAATCGTTGGTAAGGCCACAATTAGTTAAAAAGGCTGTAAGCTTTTTTTACAGCCGTCTCCACTAAGGGCTTCACAGCTCAGTCATAAAAACTTTGCTTCAGGCAGAAACTAGGCAGACAGGAAGCCAAATTCCAGCTTCTAACACACAAGTGCAATGGGAAAAGTTTCAGCTACAAAACAACACACATCAGTGATTAACCTCCCATTCAAAGCCTTCGTCCCAGAGAAGCTGTATTTTGAGAAGGTCCAGTTGACTCCTCTAGAAATTATTCAGATGAGCTTGAGCAGATCCAGATCTTGATCCCAGCAGTTGCAACAGCCTGCAGTGTTCGCAGGCAGAGCCATAACTCAAAAATATGAGATGGGGAGTGTATGTGTGTGTGCATGCGTAGGGGGAGGAGGCTTTCCTTCACATATGTAATTTTTTTCATATTATAATTTTAAATCGGATCTGCTAAATCATAAGTCACTCAAAATGCACCATATTGTGAAGACTATTGACCGGGTTTTTCGAATCTCTGGATATCAAGCTGATTTACAGCCCCTAGAGGTCTAGCCTTAAAGGCAAGTGGTAGCATTTCATGTCTTCTATGACCTCTTTCAGCATCCTACCCAGGTGGAAGAGGGAAGCGATCATGTGCATAAAGTAAGTTACAAGCTGATTAAGGGGCTGCATTGCTTCCTGCCACTCCTGGCATCCAAAATGTCCTCTTAAGGCAGAGAGTCAAGCTGAATTCAAGCACAGACCCCAAAAAACAGCTCAGACCATTTTATATATATATTTCCCAGGCAGGCTGGAGGTTTTTTGATAGAGCAAGCAGGAAAAGAGGGGAAGTTTAACAAAGGAATGACTGACCTTTTCTTTCACCATGTTGACATTTTTTCAGTCACAGGTTTAAACCTAAACAGGTACTGACCCAAAATAACCTAGCCAGCTACAAGCTCAAAACAGTGGCATCTTTCACAGAATCACAGATTGGCTGAGCTTGTCAGGGATCTCTAGAGGTCATCTGGTCCAACCTGCCCGCTAAAGCAGGGCCACCTACAGCTTGTTGTCCAGGACCATGGTCATCCAAAAAATCCAGATGGCTTTTGAATTCCCCAAGAATGGAGACTCCACAATCAGCCTGCATCAGTGCTTAGTCACCCTCGCAGTGAAAAAGTGTTTCCTGATGTTCAGAGCAAACCTCCCGTGTTTCAGTTTGTGCCCGTAGCATCTGGTTCTGTCACTGGGCACCACTGAATGTCCCCTCTGCACCCTTACTTCAGATATTTGTATATATTGATAAGATTCTTCTGAGCCATCTCTTCTCCAGGCTGAATAGTCAGAGCTCTCTTGGCTTTTCTTCATAGGAGAGATAATTCAGTCCCTTAATCTTCTTTTTGGGACTTCACTGGACTCTCTCTAGTACATCTATGTCTTTTTTGCACTGAGGAACCTAGATCTAGACACAGTACTTCAGGTGTAACCTTACCAGTGCTGAGTAGAAGGGCAGCATCTCCTCCCTTGACCTGCTAGCAACACTCCTCCTAATGTAGGCAGGATATCATTTGCCTTCTTTACAGCAAGTGCACACTGCTGGCTCGTGGTCAATGTAATGCCCACCAGGACCCCCAGGGTCTTTCATGCCAAGCCACTTTCCACTTAAATGGCCCCAGCATATGCTGGTGCCTGGGCCTGTTCCTCCCCAGGTGCAGGACTTGCGCTTCCCCTTGCTGAACTAAACCTAGCAGAGACACGTCTAGCCTGTGAACTGGATATGCAGTCTGGGGTCTGTTTAGTTGTATCATACCACAGCTCCCCATTTCTACACCTTCCCTATGTCCCTTTCCACATAGCTCCCAGATGTACAGTTCTTTCTTTTGCACCACAAACCAATTCTGATCTACAAATCTTCACATGGTTCAATGTGGGGACTTCTTAAGTTTGCATTTAAACAGAATCTCCGTCTGACAGCTCTGCAGAGAAATGACTTGCTTTTGGGAGGACATCTTTGTTGAAAAACAGGCAGCAGCTAGATGGCTAAATTTGGCAGAGTGGATTCTACCACAAATAATACCCTCTAATCTCTGTTACTAAGACACAGAAATTAGGAAATTAGAACAGACCAATTTATACCATCTTTCCATGTCATTAAAAGTTTGTTTGCTCTTGTTTGTTAGCACAATGTCTCTAAATGTTACTTTTAAAAACTCATAAACACGAAGCTCGCTACTGGTACCATTGAGAGATTATTCTATTACCAGTGTTTATAAAACTCATAGATTTTTTCCCAGATAGTCACTCTACATCACTTGCTTCTTAATTTTGTTCCTCTGCTTCTTCTTACATTCTTCAGTATTTTGAAAATTGATGTTTCTCACTTGCTAGTAGTTAACAAGTTGCAACTAATAGTTGCTAGGCTCTCCAACTCTTTGTGGTTAATAACAATCATCCCTTAGTTGCTTCTTATTCAAGACATACATACTATATTAACCTGTGCAATCACTCCTCCCAAGGAGCACTTTTAAATCATGGCTATCTGTGCTACCACTTTATGGCAGTTTCTCCAATATTCAGTAATATTCATATTCTCCAGAAAGACAGGGTTTTGGGCAAAAAGAAGGGAGAGAGAAGACAAGGCTGGCTAAGAAATCAAATTGTGCGTTCTTACTCAATGATCTTATTTTTCCAGTATCCTCTGGCCTGTTCTTCAGCAAAAAACTACTTTATGCACAAGCTTACACAACTGCAAAACTTAGCCCTAAGCGTACGCAAAGCATATAGGGAAAAGAAAAGAATGCGTCTCTTGGATCCCAAGGCAGAACCCCACACGGGTGGCATGATGTTTTCTGGCAGAGGCAGAGCCAAGAGCAGCTCCATTCTCCACTTGAGCCTAGCCCACGCTGCGCTGGCATGGCTCGAGGAGGAGGCAGCTGACAGGGCATTATCTTGGGGGAAGGATTCTCTGCTTTGGTCTAAAAGAGGCCGGATTCAACCACATTGGCAGGCTGCAATGCTCTTCTCTGACCACCCGGCCACAAAGAGTTGAAATCGAGGAAGAAAAAAACAATTAACTGAGTGCGAGGGGGAAGTTCCCACTTTTTCTTCATTATCTTGTTGAGATCCTGGTGTTACTGGAGCTTAATTACAACAGCATGGGTATTTGATATTTGTATTATAAATTATGCCAAGGATATTTCAAAATGCATAGATGCTCTTTCTAGTCTGAATAATGCCAACTATTTGCTATTTATTACTAGCAGTGTGTTTACTGTCTTTAAATCACATAATTTCCTTTCAGCTCTCCAGATCTCGCAAATGTTTGCATCTGCTTTAACTTTAAATTTGTGAATAACTGTCAACAAGACAACATGTGTGCACAAAATTGCACCACAGAAATTAACTTTGCATCTAAATTGATGCAAATTTAAATCTAAATGACCAAAGCAAATAAGTAACAACTAATAGTCACAGGTAAAATTAAGTACCCTGAAAACAAATTGCTATTTATTTACATTCTTTCTGCCTAGGACTATAAGGGTTTTGCATAGTCTTGTCTGACTATGAAAACAAATATTTACAGGCAGACAATATTCATAAAGGAGTAAATTTATGTGTAAAAAAATACTCCAGTATTTTTGATCACATTAGAATCCTTCCCTCCCCTCAGTGAATTGTAGAGAAAGTTGGCATCTGGCTCTTCTGAAAATTGTGTCCAAAAAGAACCAAATATATCAAATATCAACACAAACGAAAAAGTAATTACATTCATGACAATGCTCATGAATAACACGCCATAAAATATTCCACCAACACAATCAGCCCAAAACATTGTTTGGAATTCAAACACATATTCACAAACCACCACATTCAACTCATTCCAGGCAGCAGATTACGCTGTGAGTTTTCACACAATATCGAAGAAACATACAATTTCCTGGAGACAAATTTTCAGCAGAACTTCTAATCTACAAGTACAAGAGAAGTCACTGATGTGTGTTGTTTTGTAGTCTGTACAAAATCCCTGTGTTTGAAAAACCAGTGCGAGTCATTGTATTTGCAACTCCTCCTTGTATACACAACTTAACATTTATACATGCAAATAACAGTTTTGGTGGATGCAAACAGATGTGATTCTCATTTTTCTGGGTGCAATTAGAGAAGTCTGCTGAAAGCTTGACCCTGAAAAAAGCATAAGATCCTTTCCATGTTCAAATTTGAGCCATAAGTCATTGGACAAACTTAAAACACAGCCTGTCCTTTTATGCATCGTAATTTCTCCAAGCAATGTATTTACATTTTATGTGTTCTGTTGTAGAGGAGGGAGCCTTAATGATTACAATTTGCCATCCAGAACTTTATGGCTAGTCCTTGCAGAAAATAGCATTTCTGCCAAAAAGCTTCCTGCCCAGGTGCTTAACCAATTAGCTCTTTAGAGGTCTGGCAGTAAAACCAGTCATGGCAAGTTTTCTGATATACTGTATATAAGGTGACAGCTTGCAAAATGTAAGATGAAAATTTGTTTTCTTAACTAGCAGTGTGTAAAATCCTGGGAGACTCTTTGATTGCATAGCCTAAAATGCTTATGACATCTCGAATTCCCAATTGATTTAGTGTGGTTTCAGCAATATGTTGTCAACTTAAACATATTGTGTTTCTTTTTATAAATACTTTAAAAATAATTTCCTTAATTGTGATTGGGTGTTGCAAATATGTAGGAAGGATGGAGTAACCCCACAAGTTTGAGGTTTGGGGCCCTTCAAATTTTTCCAAACATTTTTGCTAACTCACAAAATACATGAAGCTTTCAAAAGTACCTTTTCTCCACAAATTACACCCACTTTTTATAATGGTACATTAGATTAAAACCATATTTTTTTCACAAGGGGAGTACTTTGCAATGCAAAGAATAGAGGAAAACCATGAAAGATAAATATACCATAGTAAAACAAATGAATTCTCTGATTCTGGAAACTAAACATTTGTATTATGTGGGGATGGCAGTGAAAAGATCAAAACTCACTACTTGAAGTCATAGCTGCATAATGACAGAGCAGGTTGGTCAAAGATAATATAGGGAATGTGCAGAAAATCTTGGTATTGAAGCAGAATATCCATGTGAGTAGTTAATACATTTCAGGAATTTCATTCTCAGGATTGCCAAATCTGAAAGAAGATAGTCTTTGGCAGAAGCAGCACACAGAGCAGGCAGCTCAACACAGGACTTAGTACTGTAGGAAGGGATTTATTTCACTGAAGCCCTTGCCTATCCACAAGGTTTTGATATCTGAAACTCAGCATGCATGAGGCTACCACAGTGAGGACTCTGAAAACTTGGATCATGGGATAGACAAGCGTCCTACATATAAGAACATGCTCTCATGTGCATGTAGGATGCATGCAGGAGTAAGGATGCAGCAGGAATGAGTCCTGGAGCCCATGCTCTTGTTAGGATGCAGAGTCCTGTTACCATAGCTCCATGAAGGTCCTCCTGCTGCAATCAGACTGCAAAACCTTCCCAGATCTGCTCTAGCCTTGTGCTGACTGCCTGCCCTCACAGCAGACGGCAATAGCCCCATGATAATCTTCCTCTGGGGCTGGGGGTGGTGAATTCACAGCATTCTGTAATGCTTTCACTTTGCTGCATGAGCTCTGTGATACCCTGGTCTCCCTCTGACATCTGTTAGCAGACTCCACGAGCCATAAGCCTCAAAGGAAGTGCTACAGGCTCTCCAAAGACAGCATTCCAGTCTCCAGTGGATTTTCATTAAAACTTGCTCCCAATGGCCTGTGTGGTAAAAGGCAGGGTCTGCCAGACCATGTGCAGCTGAGTTTCGGGAAGAACCTCTGGCATGGGCTCTGCTCAGATGAAAAGTTGATGTGTGCAACTAAGGCTTGTGTGAAACAAGATTTCCCATTGCACGTTTCACTGTGATTTCCTTTGAAGTTCAAGGTGTTTTTTTGTTCCATACTAGTTGAATGATGTCTGATCATTTTGAAGAGGGAAAATGAAGTAGAAAACCAGAACATTAATTCTGATAAACATTTGAATAAGGAGTCAGAAATTCAACTTTCTTACAAGGCTGAAATGGACGCTATGGAAAACTAGGAATTGTGGCAATAGGGCATTTCCTTCTGTACTAACTCTGGCAGTTCCAGATGCTATTCAAGAAGATGAGACTGCATTTACTCTAGAAAACCAAGAAAACTTGCCAGAAGGCACTGTTTTGAAATCTAGTCTTGGCATATTAGTCTGAAAGGCTACTAGGGTATCTGTCTGGGGAAAAAAGGGAACACAATTCCTGAAAATCCTATAGAAATACCCTTCCACTTTTACTACAAGTATTTTGAGCAGTTGTTTCCTAACCCCACATTTGGTAATTGATTTAATTTTGAACAGATTTACATCTGATCCACTCTGCAGGTACTGATTATAAATAACTGTTCTGTGTCATTGTGCAGGTTAGTTCCTTTATGAGTCACCCTGGGATGGTACTAGTACCGTTAAGGCACTTCCAAGAATAGACATTTATGAGTAAAAAAAGGAAATTATTTACATTCCCACGATGAATGTAAGCATGGTGAAAATGTCACAATGTCACTATACTCAGGAAGAGGTTACACTCACGTCCATTGTTCTCCATAGTCTCAAAAATACAGAAGATGTGCAGTACTGGACAATCAAACTCCAGATCTGAACTTAGACTTGTTTGTGCTCCAGTTGTTGCATGCCCATAGCTATTCACATATGTGGCATGGTTAAATTAATGTGATAAATAGCCCCAGAGGCATAAATGAATAATAGTCATTAAAATTAAGCCAGGCAACCTTATGCTGTGATACTCATTTACGACTGTTCCAAAAAAAGTTTTGCAAATGCCTACCTGCAGATCACCATTTACTTTAAATCCTTGGTTCAAAATTTCTTTTTATGTCAAGTTCCACTTTCATTTATGCCTTTACAAGTATTGATTTTTTTTATTATTATTATGGGATGCAGCTGTTCTGACAACAACATGCTATTTTTCTTGACAATGCCATTCCAGCAGAAGCTGATTTGATTTATTTTATATTCTATTTTGTTTCCAAATTTGCAGGCAGAGGTCCACTTTGGACATTCTAAGTCATCAAGCAAAAGTATGCCACGTGGGCCCACGTGTCAGACACTTTTGGACTTTTAGGATAATTTGAATGGTTTTGAAGACTTGACTGAAGCCAGAAAACCATATCTTCATGAGAAATTGCCATCCACACCAGCAAATAACCAACCTCCCTCTTCAAACATCCAAGCAATGATGTGTGCAAGCAAAGCACCCCTTCAGTCCCTAATGGAAAACAAAATTCTTGCCAGGACTAATTTGCTACATCAGGACATGAGGTTTAAAGACCTTCTGAAGGCAGTAGATAACAATATTTGCATCCCAACGCTGGCATCTTGATAAAGAATGCACTGACCTCCTCATGATTGACTCTGCCTAGCTGTTGCCTAGGTAGAAAGATGTCCTGGCTGGGAGCATCACAGCAACACACAAACATCTGCCCTCTGGGTTTAGTCAATAGTTCAAAACCACGAGCTGTCCCCATGTACCAACAGCAAACATTTACCATAAGAAGTATGAGGCAGTCTAAAGAAAACCCAACTTATTTTTTCAACAAGAAAACTAAGAAAAACTTTCTACAACTCAGACACACATATAAAACTACATAAATAAATCTTCATGTTTCATCTCTGTGCCAAATCAGGTCGAGGAAAAAACAGAGATTCTAAGGTTAAATTTTGCATAAATAAAGCACCTGCAGAGCTTCATAAGAAAATAGGACAAAGGGGCAGGAAAGAAACAAAGATGGACAGAAACAGAGAGCAGAAAAAGGAAAGCAGAAGAGATTAATCCAGTCTTAAAATGAGATACCTACAATCTTAAAATGAAACACAAAGAAGGGTGATACGATTTAAGCTGTGTATCTTCTCATATCCATCAAACATTGGACTACACATTTTGTAGAGCACAGCAAACATGCAGAAGAACAGATACCACTATAACAGAACAACATCAATCATATTTAGGCAAAAAAGTAGACACTGTGGGCAGAAGATATTATTTTAAATGGTTTGTTACCACCCTCACTGATGGGCTCAGCCATGGCCGAGTTGATCCATCTTGGAGCCATCTGGCATTGGCTTCGTTGGACCTAGGGGAAGGTGCTAGCAGCTTCTCACAGAAGCCACCCCTGTAGCTCCCCGCTACCAAAACCTTGCTAAAGAAACCCCCTACAGGTTTCTATTTCCAGGAGTGGTTTACTACGAAGCAAGTGAACTTCCCTGCTTCTGTCTTGTCTGGCCCTTTAAAGGTTTCCAAAGAAACATTTTCTGAACATTTAGCTACTTCATTAAATCTATAGCAGTCACTTGCACAAACAAACTTCACATAGAGTCTCTGCTGGGACTCCCACTGGATCTTTAGGTCCTTCAAGTCAGTCTCTATGAGCAGATCCTGCTACTTGCATGGTCTGTCAATGCAATCATGAGAGATTCCCAGCCCTTCATTTCATAGGTTTTCCATTTACACATAGGAAATGGCACCTTTTACTTCTATCCTGTTTCTGAGCCATATTAATAAGTTCAACTGCTTTATGTATTATCAGTTTCAATACTGTTCTGCTTTTCAAATCACAACTATTTTCATGTTAGCAAAAGAATTTCAAACCAAAGGAAATTCTGGGGATGAAGTAAAAATATACACTTAGGAAGAGCTATCAGGAAACAGAATCAAACCTACAGTTGGAAAAATATGAAAAATAATGTTCCTACTTTCATGCTGCACTTTCAATTTCATAATTTTTAAACACATAAAAGAGCAAGATTAATAATTCAGCCAGTAAAAGAATGTCTGTTTAATCTCTGAAGAAACACTGGATAATTCAGAAGTTCTGACATTAGATAGCCTTTGTCATGCTCATCCATCCACCCTGGGTAAAACGTTGAAGACAGATCAAAGTGACTGACCCATTATCTCACAGCCCTCTCACATTACAGCTTATGAACAACAAAACTCTGCAGATGGAAAGCTTACAAAAACAGAGAAGGCAGGTCATGTTAACCTGTTGTCTATTCCAGCAAGATGATTAGAAAAGGCAAGCAGGAGCATTTTGCTCATTCCTTATAAACATTGTGTTAAAACTGCAACACCTTATCGGCAGCCCAAGAAAAGTAATTTCTTCAACTCCCCTGTGGTTTAGTCATAGGGTATGTGAAAGGTTTGAGAAATTCAGAAGATATTCATCATACAAAAGCCCTTTTCAAAGAAATCAGTGTTTGCCAAACTGAAATATATAAACACACATATTTTGTGGCTAATCCATTAGTGAGAAAGTGAGAGAAGGCTTTCAGGAAAGAGCTATACCAGCTAAGAAGGAGCTATCACTCGGGAGAGTGACCAGAGAAGCAAAGGGAACAAGTAGAGCAAAACACCATGAGGAACACTCAGGGTGAGATTTTGAGGAGCAATGGGATCCTGCAGCAGGACATCGCTTGCCCAGTGTTAAGCAGAGGAGACATCTCTGACTATGGTCGGTGTCTCAACTCCTTTGTAGCCAGTGGAGATTATGAACATCTGGAAAAGGAGAGTAAATTAGTTGTGGAGGTCCTTGAACAGAATCTTCAAAGGCTGTCCAACTGCACTGTCATAAGGACAACTTGATCCAATATTTCAGTCTTTGAGTTTCCACAGACTGGGGAGTAAGAACAGGGCATTCATCTCATGAACATTATAGCTGGCAGGTCTCTTTCCTGACCTCCACAGGAGCACAGCAGTAAGAGTTTTAAGTCTTTATCTGGAGGATATACCAAAGGCTTAGAAAGGTAGAAGGGAGGATCAAATGGATCCTTAAACTTAATCAGTTGCTTCTAGGCAGGCAAATATTTTACTAGGGACATTTGTATTCAGTAACCGTAACAGCCTTCTAGTGCCAGCAAGCCACTTTTTACAAATCCTTTCTTAGAAAGCAAGTCTTCTGTAAAGCAGAAAGTGAGTATTCCCCTATTTAGACAAAAGAAGGACTTAAATATCAAGCCTATCCATTATAGCAGCTCAAGCAGGCAATGAAA
Organism: Psittacula echo; assembly: GCF_963264785.1. NCBI lineage: Eukaryota > Metazoa > Chordata > Aves > Psittaciformes > Psittacidae > Psittacula > Psittacula echo. The sequence goes on along the minus strand of NC_137738.1, from coordinate 71,198,123 downwards.
AGCATGAGGAACTATGTTACACAAGTCTTTTCTATGCTAATAAATACTTAACTCACATCAGCAGTTTCTACAGTACACTTCAATGGGACCAAAAAGGAAAGCAAATGTTCCTCCAGGAAAGGAGCCCTTTAGTTCAGGCCTTCAGAGTGTTTTTCCAGTGAAGTCCTGTAAACAATCTACCAGTATTTCAGTCTACCAAGAGGTTTCTTTCACAGAACACAGCCTATACATCTGCCAGAAAGCCAGTCCTTACCAGCCTACCCCCTTCTAGCATGACTGTGAATTCCCACATTACAGAGACCCTGCTTTTTCTAGGCATTTCTACTTGCTGCTTCCCCTATGCTTTAATAGCTCAGTGTCTCTGCTGCAACTAAATCAGAAAAATAACTCCCTGAGATGATTGACATATAAGCCACGTACATTTAGAGGCCTTTACATGTAGGGTAACCTAGAGAGGATATGCTGCTGAGGAGAATATGCTGTTGCATGATGGATATGAAAGGTCAAATGACACATTCTGTGTTTGTCCTTAATGCCTCTCTTTTATTGCTACAAGACCTCCTCAGGCATCCAGTGAGATGGACAAGTCAGAGACGATGAATCGGTACATCTCAAACTGTTTTGTTATGATAGTCTCCTAAAGAAAGAAAACCATGTTCCAGTCACTTCACTGCTTTCATCAGGAGTAAGTAGGTGAATGATCCAATCCTGCAGCTGAGAGGAAAATTTATGTTTCAGAAAACCCTCCCCAAATTGTCAGAAGCACTCTAAGAATACCCTGCTCTGATGAGCCTGATTCTCTACCATTAAGTTAATTATTTTCCTTCCACAAAAAAGCAAGCAAGCATCCCATTTGTTCCTGAGGGCAATCCTTTGAGAACAATGGACATCTGAGAGACTTCTGTGCTCATGCAATACATAGTAAAGAAAGCAGAATTCCCCAGAAAGCCTGAAAAGAACTTAGCAGTGACTGAAAGTCAGTGAAATCATGATTGTCATATAGCAATTATCTTATCCTAATAGATATCTGTATGTGAAAATATCAATTATTGAACATCTGAGCTCAAAAGTCACAGCCTGTGACTACAGATCATATATTATACATCCTTATGCAATACCAGAAAGAATTCATACGCTGCCCTTTCTTGCTGCTTTCTCTGCATGAGTCTCTGCTTCTACATCTCATTCTGCTTTTGCCCAGCGGATAGAAGAAATGCCAAGCACAGATTTCAATGTATAAACATATTATGTGGCATGGTATTATATTCCAGTTTTGAAGTACTGACCCAGATTTGGCTTAGCAATAAGTAACAGCTGGGAGTTTTGCTCACTCCAGTGACTGAGCATACTCACTGTGCTTCATGTCCTCATACCCTGTGGTTTCTACGTATTTGTTCACATTAATTTGTCTTCAAAAATGAACACCTGCCTGATGTATCCTTGCTTTTGCTTCCTGTGTCTATCACTGACCCAGAATTTAAATGCTGGAAAAACCAAGATCAGTATCTGAAATTAAAATAAAATCTCCCTTCAAAAGGCATAAAGTTGCTTAAAAATGTTAATCTGCCTCATTTTTATGATGTGTTTAAAACTGAATGTTCCCATATGTGTACAACAGGGCAAACCACGTCCTTCCATTTAAATAGCCTGTTTACTTTAAAACCTGAAACTAGCTACAAATTTAAAACTTTTTTGGTTTTGTCCACCTGGAAAAAATTATCAGATTCTTAAGTATGCATTGTAATAGGAGCAAACACTGAGGAGTGTGAATTCTTAGGTTTCAATATCTATTTTTAAATTGTTTTTCATGTAAGCTTTTAATTTAGATTTAATAAGATTCTAATTGCATTTTTTAAAAAATGCCAGTTGATTATTGAAGACATATTTCCATAGGATTAACTTACACAGCTTAGACTTTTAAAATATTGTTTAAAATAATAATTTGGTATTTTATGATTTATGCTACCAAATCTAAATATAGTTAGTATAAAATAATTATGGAATGATGGCAAGAAACAAACTTACTGAGGATTATCCATTTCATAAGAGACACACATCGCCTATGTAATCATTCAATGTCAGTAAGTGTCTTCAGAAATCTGTTGGTAATTAATGTGTGATGAGCACTCAGTTATATTTTAACATATTGTGTAATTGAAGCCAATTGAAAGTTTTGCCATTTGCCATACATCTCGGAAACAGGAAGAAAATGTATTAACCTGCTAAATGAAATGAGCTGTGCAGCTTTGTTCGCAGGTCTGCTCCAGCTGCTTTTTGCCGCTTCAGTGGTGCAAAATAGCCAGAGACCCAGCAGTCTTGCTCTCCTGATGGCTCTTCATCAGGGAAAATGCAGAGTAATTAAAGCAGGAATAGTGGCTGTGTGCCACCTTCCCTTCTTCAGCTAGAGGGTGTAGTATCGATACCACATTCCACTCTTGCTGCCAGACACAATCTTTGGGCTCACAGGTAGCCAAGATTAATTTATAATAGTTTTACAGCAGCCTAAAGATCTACAAAGTAATTTTTGCCTCACTAATCTGGCACTGCCTGCTATAGCGGATCTGGGCCTTCAAGCCCAGGAAGGTCTTATTTAACTGTTGTCTTAAGCTAACTGTAGGCTTTAGACCTGGATTGAAAAGGCATTAAAGTCATCTGGAATCCGTCCCTCACCCTCACTGCAAGTCGCATAGGCCCTCAGCGTGTTTCATGCTCCATGGAAACACCACTCTCCTGGCAGGCAAAAAATCTCCTGGAATAGTTATTACAATGGATATTTTAGGAAGATTACAATGGATGTTATAGGAAGGACTGCACTGGCAGAGAGGTTAATGAGATAAACTATTTCTTCTTTTTCAATGATTTATTTTTATATCCTCATAAATAGCAGTTCTCATTACCACTCACTAGCATCATAACCAACACCATTCCTCATTGCACCACCCAAATATTATTTAGAGGAGTCTTTTTAGGACTTTCAGGATAGAAATACTTTCCTGCCTTGTTTTCTTTGGGTTGAGTCACTTATTTTGATTTTTCCCATAACCTTGATGTATAAAACCTGAGAAAAATTGTCCATCCAACAGCACAGCCCAACATTCAACAGGCATTGAGCACTGAAAGAACCCATAAAGGTAACATCTGCCTTGACAGTGTGCCTCCTGTGGTTAAAAATGCCCCTATACCAAAAGAGTTGTGTAACAACAGTAGAAGAACAATTTCTCCATGTAGATGAATCTTCATTTAAGTGCTTTTAAATACCTTACACACATCTTCTCTACCACCTTTCTTTAGTGTTAGCTCATAAGATAAAGTAATCTTTGACATCTTTATTTGACTTAATACCATTTATGTCAAAAGTTACACCTTACAAAACTGCTGTATGTAGCAAGCAAGCCAAGTGTATGTCGCCCTGATGAGCTGGAAGACTTCTGGTGATCCACATCATCACAGGCTAAGTAACTGCATGAGACTGCAAAGATCATGGAGCTGTGTTTTTCTGCCATGAATCACTCTTCAAGTAATTAAAAACAGTATACTAAGTCAGAATACAACGAAGAATAAAAGCCTGAAAACCCTGATTTTGATGCTTGCTCAAAGCCCTTGCTCCTTGTGCAATGTGGTGGCAATACCTTGCTGAGCTGCTAAAGGCAGCTATCAACCAGAGCAAACATGCCACCAGCCCAGGCTGTACCAGCTCAGTTCAGGTTGGTAATGGCAAGTCAATCACAAAACAAAGGTTTATCTGAGCCTGAAATATGATTCAAATAATTTATTTTTAGGCTTTTGAACATAAGCAAAGACTAAACTAATCAGCTAGCTCTGTCTTTATATTTACTGAAGAGAGATATGTCTAATGTGAAGAAGGATAATGTGAATATAGGCTCTGTTCAGTGGAGCAAGGGTCTAAGTGACAACAGGCATGGAAAAGGCTGACGTACTCCATGTTTTCTGCTTTTCCCTCAGTTTTCATTGGGCAGATGTGTCCTCAGGCATTCCAGCCCCTGAAAGCTACTGGCAGAGTCTATGGGAACGACACCGTACTTGCAGGAGAAGAAGGTGGGTCAGGGATCACTTATGCAAACCGATGACCTGCAACCCGTGGGAGAAGATCAGATAGATCTGAGGCTGCTGAGGGAACTGACTGACATCACTGCAAAAGAGCCATCATCTTTGTAAAGTCACTGCAGTCAGGGGAGGTAAAAGGTAAACATCATATCCATCTTCAGAAAAGGGCAGGCAGGATGACTCAGGTCAGTCAGCCTCACCTCAGCCCCTGGGCAGATTATGGAGCAAATCCTCTGGGAAGCCATTTCTGATCACACAAAAAGCAATGCTGTGGTTTAGACCCAGCCAGTAACTCAGCACCACGCAGCCACTCGCTCACAGCTCCCCTTTTCCTGCCTCCCCAGGACAGGATGGTGAGGAGAATTGAAAAATGCAAACCCCACAGGCTGAGATAAGAACAGTTTAATACCTAAAGTATAATATAAAACTACTACTGATGCTACTACTAATAACACTAATAAGGGAAATAACAAGGGGAGAAAATTAAAAATTAAAAGGGGAAAAGGAAAAGAAAACAATAAACACAAGTAATGCACAATACAATTGCTCACCACTTGCTGACTGATACCCAGCACAACCTGAGCAGTGATTTGGGCCTTCCAGGTGACTACCCCAGTTTATATGCTGGGCATGACGTGCTGTGGTATGGAATACACTTTTGGCTAGTTTGAGTCAGGTGTCCTGTCTCTGTTTCCTCCTGGCTTCTTGTGTTCCTCCTCCCTGGCAGAGCATGAGACTCACAAAGTCCTTGGTCAGAGTAAACATTACTTAGCAACAACTGAAACATGGGTGTGTTATCAGCATTGTTCTCAGACTAAAGCCAAAACACAGCACTGTACCAGCTACTAGGAAGGAGAAAAATAACTGTTACAGCTGAAACCAGAACAGACAAGAAGCTGATGGGGAATCTAGCAAGGGCAAATCATGCCTGAGCAATCTGATGGGTTCTATGATGATACGACCAGCTCCATGGAAAAGGAAGAACAAAAGGTGTTGCACATCTTCGTCTCAGCAAGGCTGATACTGTTTAGTCTTTACCAGTGAGCGGACATGCTCAGTCTCTTCATGGGTGATACTAAATAGGGGGAGCAGTCAGTATGTCCTGACAGTATGTCCAGGGGGACCTGACATGCTGGAGAAATAGGCTGACAGAAATCTCATGAGGGCTAAGGCAGATAAAGTCCTGTATCTGTAAGGGATTATCTTCATACAGCAATAAAGGCTGGGGCTCAACCATCTGGAAAACAGCTAGGCAGAAAAGGACCAGGGCATCCTGATGGACAATATGTTGAATGTAAGTCAGCAGTACTCCTTTGCAGCAAAGAGGGCCAGCTGAACTGTATTAGCAAGAGTTTAGCCTGCAGGTCAAGTGTTTCTTTGCCTCTATGTGGCCCTTGTGAGACTGCATCTGGACTACTGCACCCAGTTTTAGGTTACTTGGTATGACAAAGACATGAAGACGCTGGAGTTGAGCCCAGTGACAGGGCACCAAGATGAGCAGGAGGCCAACTCATAGGATGCATGACAAGAGGCTGCATGAGCTGGGTTTGTTCAGTCTTTGAACAAAAGGCTTAGGGTGACCTTATTGCTGTCTGTACCTACCTTGCAGAGATGGGAGTATAAAAGACTTCCCAGAGGTGCACAGGCATAAAATAAGATGCAAGAGATGCAAGGTGGATCAGAAATTCCAATCACATAAGAGGAAAATACTTTTTATTCTGAGGGTGACCAAACACTGGAATGGCTTTCCCAGGAGATTTTCAAAACCAGGCTGGACAGTTCCCTGACCAACTGACCCATCTTTGAACTGGGAACAGGACTAGCTGAGCTCCAGAGCTTGCTTCTAAACTGCACAATTCTGTGATTTAGGAAAACAGGACCAGGTGCATTTGCCCCATCGAATGTCCACTTTTTTCCATATATGGAGAAGAAGCTGATGACAACCCATTTTTAGATGGTTAATTTACATGATAGAAATATCACTTTTAGAATAGAAAATAACAGTAAAATAGAGACAAAGTAAAAGCATAGTGCCGCATATTAAATGCTAGCAGAGCATTAGTGTTTAGTAAGATTATGTCAGTACCTCTAGATATTGTTATCCTTGAACAAGTTCTTAGTTTATTAGAAGTAGAAGCTTTAACTCTTAGGTTTTTTCTTATCTCCTATATTTCACTTGATACAGGAGAATTCAGTGGTAGAATGGGCTTGCCAAAGCCAGAAATATGTTTGAAAAATATAATACATAATTATGTGGTTTATAAGTACACATACAATCCACAGAATTGTGCATATACAAAATACAGAAATATACATGCTGAATTGTGGGTTCAAAACAATTTTCTATACAGTTCTTTTAAGTGTCATCTTTAAAAAGCAGTAATTCCATCACAAACATGACTGGATCCCAAGTTAAATAAGAAAGAATCATACTAGATAACAGGAGATTTTAAGAAAGAAAATTTTGATGTTGAAGTTTTCTTTCCTCCCTTTGCTTCCAGAGCCTGATTTTACTTACTTTTAGGTCTGTTGTACATCAGTAAGCATTTCCCTAAAGAATGCCGCCGCAGTGAGGCTGACTGACTAGGAGAGGAGTGTGAGACAGATTCAGCTTGTGTGGTTTGAGCAGCCTATTAAAGTTTGCATGTTAGGTTAGCTGGTAAATTGCACCTTTTTTTCTGATTTCCATATACAGGCTTGATTTGAGGAAGGAGGCAAAACTAGTTTCTATCAACATGACAGTATAGACTTTAAGACCTATATTGCCTTTTAGTGGTGTTCATCACTTTCCATTGACTGTAGAGAACTTCTTGTTCATTATTTAAGCATTTCAACTAGGTACTGAAAGCAAAGTAGGATAAACCAGGCCCTCCAAGTTTATGTGGCAGTGTATTATGATTTTATGCATTACGGAGTTGTGACATGGTGCCATTTTATTGCATTTCCTTTGATGATATTTTTGAAAGGGACAACAGGGAGGATGTTAGTGCACACCACTTTGAATATCCAACTTGGACCATTTCACAGACCACTAAACACTTTCTAGACTTGAGTACCGTTTTCTCCATGACGTCTCTTTGCGCTTCCTGACGACACAGGATTGAAGTACCGAGGAATCCACAAATCATTTATGATGTACTTACAGCTCCCCACTGCTCCTCTCCTCCCCGATAATTGAGTATTCTAAACACAACTTAAAAATAAATAACTTGTTACATTATTTTGCAGGCTTTGCACCTTGCCATGCTATTTTTATGTTAGGACGGTTTTGAATTGATGGTATTTTACAAGTGAAGCTTAGTTAGTTCAGAAGAAATTTAGGGTACACAGGCAAGGAGCTGGTGAAAACTGTATCGCACTTCTCCCGCTTCTGGATTTTTCAAACTTAGTCTACGTAGACCACAGAGCTCCAGTTGGTGCAAATCAGCACAGCACCACTGCAACCATCTTTACCAGTGGCTGGGACTCTGGCATGGACAAAGCCTCCTTTCTTGTCAAATTAATAATACTTCCTCTTGTCAGCATCTTCCTCCCAGGCAGTTGTTCTCAAGAGCACTGATTATGGCTGCTCAAATATTTTTTTAACTAGAGGACTAGATTAATAATGACAGGCCACACAGCAGCCATATTTCTTTCATCAGTTTTGTCTTCTTTTTGTTAAAAGGAACAGGTGCACCCAGGTTCCAGTCCCATATTTCATCAACTTTGTCACTCAAAGTAGCAAAAAAACCAACACTTAATCCTCCTGAGAAGCCTGAAAATCAAAATAAAGCAGTTCTGAAAATAGGAAAAGCCTTCATTCAGAATTGCTTTGTAAATACTGGAATAGACTTCCTGTAGAAAGTACAGCCTCTTTGGTGGAAGTTCTTGATAACAGGAAAGATGAGCTCATCAGTAGCAACAGAGCTATACTGCATCTACTGCTAGGCAGAATGAGGGACTGGGTGATGTCTTAGATCATTCCTGACTTACTTTTCTGATTCAGTAACACTTCCAATTAGTGCATGCAAATACTACATCTCTTTCCTACATACCATGTCAAAACACACCATTTACATCTCTTCCTGCCATTGTGATATCTCATTTAGTCCTTATTTGCAGTTGGTTGTTGTACACAAATATGTGATATCTAATTTACGGCATTTCTCCTAAAATTTCTAAATAGCAAAAATTTTTTAATTCAAGCTTTCAAACAGTCCAAAATGTTGTTTGAATTTATCCACAATGAAAAACATATTACAAAACACCAAATTATCAGATGCAAGTCAGCAATGCTTGAATTGGAATCCATGGCTAGCTGTGTATGTGTCCACAGATAATGTAACAGAGAGGGAATGACTCAGCCTCCCTCTGGAGGATTTCTGCACAATTCTGGGTATTTCAATACCAGAAAAAGAGCAACAGAATGATGGGTATGTGGAAAAAAAGCCATAAAAATGACTGAACAGCTGGAGGGGCTGATTTATGAGGAGAGATTAAAGGAATGATGTTTGATTGTCTGCACAATGTCCAACAGCCGTATGTTAACCACTTCAAGTATCTGAAGAGTGTAAACACCAAGGAAGGGAATAAATAACCAGGCTGGAGCAAGAAGGTGTAACTAAAAATGCAGAAAATCAATATACAAGGGGAAATTCTTAACAATGAGCTTTGTTAACCCGTGATAACTATCTGAAGAAGAGCAGCAGGAGTCTTATTGTTCCTATTAACTTTGAGAACAAACTGAACAAATCGCTGAAAAAAATCCATTAGGTATCTATCTGAGGCTGGTTGGCAAGAGAGCCTGCCAGCTATTATTGTCTGATGATTCCTTCCTTTATGATATTTATAAGTCAAAATGCAAAAAACAAGTGATGACTCATCCAAGTTAACTAGCCACTTACCTCACTTAACCTCATTTGCCTAAAATGTTAAAGCAAACAATATGCTAGCCTTATGATACTCTACTCATAAACACTGGTTATTTTCTGACAGATATATCTGACAGATAAAAATCATAGTGCTGCGCATTAAAAAAAAACCAACAAAATCCCTGCAAAAAAACCCCCAAACAAACAAAAGCATTGAAAATATTTTTCCTAAATAATTGTTTAGGAAGCAAAATTGGAATTACTAACAGAAAACCACCATCTTTGCTATGTCATTCTCATGTCTCTACCTACTGAAAGTATAAACCACTATAGTTGTAATCCAGAATTCTGGGATTCCAATTTTCCTCTGCAGCTTCAGAAAATATTATTTTGTACTTCTTCCTTGCTGGTCAGCCTTCCTGTTATAACAAGAAAAGTTTGTTTCTTGTCAAAAAGCTGGAATTCCCATTTATTTGCAAAAGAGGAACTCGATATTCCCACTACTCTTACACAAAGCCATATCATTATTTATTAATTCCCTCTAAGTCTTGCTTCTGTGTTTTAGAGATGGATTAGAAGGTGCAAAAGATAAAAATGTACTCAAGGTGAACTCCAGGGAAAATTCACCTCAAAAAACATACTCTATGCATGTATCTGTTTTGGAAATAATTAGATTCAAACTCAGCCATATAAAGGACATAGGATCATAGAATAGTTTGGGTTGGAAGGGACTTTCAAAGGTCACCTAGCCCAACTCCCCTGAAATGAGCAGGGACGTCTTCCACCAGACCAGGTTTCTCAGAGCCCCATCCAACCTGATCTCGAATATTTCCAGGGATGGGGCATCTCCTTCTGGGGAACCTGTTCCAGTGTTTCACTATTTGCATCATAAAAAAAATGCTTCCTTATATCTCTTTTAGCTTAAAATCATTACCCCATCAAATCCAAATTATCCCATCTCTCTCCCATTTACAGAGAAGGATGCTGTGGAGGACCATGTCAAAGGCCTTACAGAAGTCCATAGGGGCATCAACTTCAATGCTAATCAATTAGCTACTCAACTATGCAGGAAAGGATATATCAAGAGCCGGTTTATTAGAGAAAAAAGCCCAGGAGTAAAACAATGCCTCTAAAGCTGGAAACCAGGGTCCACAGTCAAAAGGAACAAGCCAAATGAACTGTGCTGACATGCTGATATGGCCTAGAGTACATGCTCATAGCTTCATCTAAGGAATACAGATGCCAAAATGCAAAATGCTTATAAAAGTAGCTAACACAGAAAGGGGAAAAAAGTTCTAATTTAAGTTGAGAATTATTGTCTCAATCCAATTATCAAGATTACAGCTCTCAACATTCTCCATTCAAAGCATTTCCAAAAAGTAGAGGTCACTTTCCCAAATTGAAATATTTTTGCAGTGTTCCTATTTTTTAGGGGAAAAAAATTAAATTTTATATTTTTGTATTAAAAATTATTTTTAATTTTTTTCCTTTTTTTTTTCTTACTTTCCTGCTTGCTTTCTTTTCCATGTCATCCTTGAAGGAAGGAAACTAGAAAGCAAGAGAAGGAGAAGTGGAAACAAAAGGAGAAAGAGAAAGATCTGAGGGAGAGAGAGAAAAAATAAAAATAAAATAAAATTTTTTTTAAAAAAGTTTATCATTGGAAATACATTTCAAAATCTCAGAAAAACCAAAAAAAAATGGAGAGCTCTCATCAGGACCCAATGGGGATCTTTCAGTTTACTATGAATGGACGTACCCCATCCCCTGGTAAAACTAGTTGCATCAAACTATCAAAACCTCAGCAGAACAATTAGTCAGCAATGAAGCAATCAGGTGGAAATCCAGGCCTGTGAGTGAGAATCCGTCCTGCCAAGCTGGCATCACCCACATGACCTGCTAAAGCTGTCTGCAAGGCTTTAAGCTCACATCCTTAAAAGCAGTTAGTGCACTTAATATGAGTCAGTGGAAATGAAGCATCTACATAATGGTTAGTCACCTAAATACCTTTCCAGATCAAGGTCTTATTTCAAAGAAGGGCATTACTGACCATTTCTTGTCAGGGTAATCGGGACTTGCCACAATACCAGTGACAGAAATTGCTGCAGAAGGTCTCCAGCTGAGCAGCTTTATTTGGAAATGACCATGCCTACGGCAGCAGTCACTTTTGTGAGCAAATGTGCATGTTTACTGTTAGTTCACAGGGAAACATTTAGAAGAACCCTGAAATATGGAAAGATTTTTGCCATATCATGTGTTTTCATAATAGAAAGTTTGTCCACAAACACAGTCCTCCAAAAGAGAAGAAAGAAGTGTGACTCAAGGAGAAGAGCATCCAGGTCAGAACAGAAAGTGAGCTGACAGCCCTGTGAACCCAAAACAGCCCCCAAGAAGATCTGTCTGCCAGCAGAGCCAGCCATGGCGTCAGCCAAAGAAGTCAGCCACAAATCCAGACACGGCTGCTGGAAAAACACATTCCAGGTCCTATACACGGCTGCCAAGTCCACCCCATGATTATAGCCACGGACTTTAGAGAACCCAGAGGAAGAAGGTGAAAAGGAATAGGATCAACATTGCCTGCGCTGGGAAGAGGCAGTGCCAAGGCAACACTGAAATTACCAGTAAGTCCCATTTTACTTTGTTCTTCCACTATTTTAAAGCAGAGTCTAGCTAAAGCCTTTCAGAGTTTAAAGGAGATTTTGTCATTTTTGGCAGCAAATGCAGCCTTCTTAACAAACATGATAATGGCCTTACATTACATGGCCTTGTGCCCCAAAGGATTCCAAAGCATTTTACAAACCTAAGCTGATACATGGCCAATGTACACAGGGACCTCTTCATCCACCACTGAAATGTACTCAGCCTCTACAACAACCTGTCATAAATGCTCAGCAAAGCACAGAAGCTCTCTGCAGTATTTTAGGTTAGGATGTGATGACTGCTTTTCTTACTGAATCTGAATGAGAAGGTGGAACATAATTATGTGAGCAGAAATTCAGTTGCACACAACACTTCAACTCATACTCCTTCAGCTCTCACCTACTCTTGAAACTCTTGCTACAGTGCCTTTTAGTGCTACAGTTTGATGACAACCTTCATTTTCAAAAGCCTCCTTCAGTAATGTCCTCAGGTACATTTCTGGATTCTCCTTCCTCTCCAACTGGTGCATTGACTGGATCCACACCAATGCTTATTCCTTCACACAGGTGTCCCACCACAGTTTCCCAACCAAATTCAACTTCTCATACAGCAATATATCAAGGCCAGTAAAATTCTGGGTGAAGTCTTGCAGATCTCTTTCCTTTCAGTTATTTACTGCACAGCGATAATCTGCCACATATGATGCTTTCTTTCATAAGCATTGCTGGATTTTAACTCTCTCTTCAACAAAAAAAAAACCAACTTTGTACTGCATTTCACAAGCAGCACAAAGTTTTCAGGCCCAGTGTCTACCTGTCTATACTAGGAGCACTACTCTCAGCCATAATTTGCTTCCTTTTCCTAATTCAACAATAAAAATGGTCATTCTCACTCTAATATCTGTATTAAGCCTTTCCAAAGTCAGAACACCAAATTACTTAATCCTTTAAAAAACACTTCACACAGTTCAGCAAATTTGTGCAAATGCCTACAGAGACTGAGGGATTTTGAAGTGCAACAAACCATTTAATAAAGGTTTTCAGACTGAAAGCCATCCCAACTTCATGCAATGCTGACTGTGGCTGCTATTTTAAAAGCATCAGCAGAATTCCATGCTTTCAAACTTCACCTCCAACACAGGAATACAGGCACCTATTTCTGCTAGTAAATGTTAGTTAAAAAAAAAAAAAAAAAAGCTTTCTAATTCCAATTGCTTTCAAATTTCTCTTTTCCCTGTCTATCTTCCTATATTCTCTGGTAACAGGACTGATCTTTACAACTGTCACTCTTGCTGCATGCAATTCTTGCCCCTCCAGGCCACCATGGACTTCTTTCAGAATAATCAGAGTAAGTTTTTTAAACCAGATAGTATCTTCTAAATGTAAAATGTTTCTGTCCACATGTAACAAATATTAGCTGCCTGTCTGACTCTGAAGCTTCCGTCCTAACTAATACTCAGCAGACAGTCCCATCCATTTCAGTACACCTGAATGTGTCACACAGTCTGCACCCAAGTCTACATTGTGCATCCTAGAACAAATCCAGGCCTTCTTTGATAGCTGAGGAACTGTCACTTCATACGGATCAGGCAGGAAATCTGTTATGCTCTAGCACAAGTGAGAAAAATATAACAAAATTGACTATAGTTGCCTTAGGAAACTTCTATAAACTAGGTACAAGCTAGGCTTGAGAAACTGCTTTCAAAAGCTCACACACCTTAAGAGACTTGAAATAAGACTATTTATTATACCTTGCAACTACGTCATTACACATCTAGTAAAAGTGAGCAGACGTAATAGAGTTGAGCCTGTCAATCTCAAGCTAGGCTGAATTTCAGTGCTCTTATTTTCCTTACAAAGCTTCTCACGTTCAAAAAGTGAAGAGAATGTGCTAGAACTGAATCACTTAGTCTTCTTTCTTGGGTCTTTAAATCACACCCAGTTACTCCTGTGATGGGCCCAGCAAGGTGAGCTTAGCTAAGGCATCTGCGACTGGTGCTAGTGAGTCCAGCACACAGATCTAGCGCCGGGGGGTCTGGTTTGATTTGAAGATGTCCAGAGATGGAGACATTAACATTCCCCACAGTGGTATTTTCCAAAGGCTAATCTTTTCCCTGTTAAAAACTTGCATCTTATTTCCAATATGACTTTGTCTGGCTTCAGTTTCAGGCCATTGGTTTTCATTATTCCTTGGACATATAAACCTGTTCATAATCATACACATATACAGAGAGCCCTGACAGTGCTATCCTGTCTTCTCTATGCTCCGAATAGAAGGCAGACTAGCTTGTGTGTTGAAAACTGGAAAGCCCAGCTAGGGATAAGATTGCAATACAAAAAAACCGCTAAACTTCTTTTTTTTTTTTTAAGAAGACAACATCATCCACAAACACATGCAGTACTTTGGGACTGCAGTCCTTCCTTGAACTTCTCACCACCAGCTCCTTGCTGGAGAGCTGCCTCCGCAGAATCCCTACCCACAGCAGCTAGTGGTGAAAATACTTTTCCTGCTCCAGTTTTTCTTGATGGGGGATCCAGATTTATTCCTCAGTTTGCCACATTTCAAAGAGAAACATACAGTGCCAATCTCTTCCAGTGCTTCTTTGTCGGACTGCCACTCTCATCTGAGGTGGCTGCAGAAAATCACACCAGCATTTTAATGAGGAATTCAGAGAAGTTAAAAGACCTTTCCATTGGTGTTTAAATCTCACACAAACAGCAGGCTGCAGCTGTAGCCTTTGCTGCCTATGGATAAATGTATTATTTTAGAACATGGCCAAGACCTCCTTGTAGGAGGTCCCGCAGGAGTCGAGCCAACAAGTGATTATAAAAGGCAGCCTGAAGAACATTTGACACTGTTTTCTGCCTACGCTTAACAAGCACCTCGTAGTTTGGGCTGCAGTTTGCACGACTTTGGCTTTTAGAAAATATGAAACACCTTAGTAGATGGATTTTACGTCTAGGAGATTCCATCTGAGGCACTGAACCCACCCAATTTTATTACTTATACTTTCAAAAGGTTGGGAAAAGCTTCAAAGTTGCATCTGAAGAATTCATGAACTTACCCTAAAAAACATACCTGGAACTCTGGCGTCCATGCACTTTTTTAAAAAATAAACAGACAAAATACCTACTCTTCAAATAAATCTCACCAGACTTGTTTCTTAAGCAAAAATTAGTGACTTTTATTCATTATTATGTATTTCATTTCCTTTGAATAAACAAGCCTTTATTTACTACCTCTTGAGATATCATTCAGTGTGTCCCACACAGTTCTAGTCTGCCTTGTGATTCAGTCACTGGGATGGAAGAACCTGACAGCAACTGAGAACATTTGAGACAAACAAAAGCAAAGAGCAGAAGATGCTGACTGGGCAGAGCTACAAAGGTGAAGAGAAGGGCATCTTCCATTTCAGGACAGAAGTTGAGACCACGGTTAGGAACTCACTTCTTTCTGAGGACTAGAGATGATGGCCTCCTTCTCAACTTCTTTTATCATTATTTTAAAAAGACACCCAGGGCTCAACCTACAAATGGACTCAGATAAGTGATGACAAACACTTCAATGTCTATCTTATACACTGCATCGTCATTAGTCTCAAATTCACAGCACTGAAGAGCCACTGGTGTTCTCTACACTGTGCACAAGACTACCAGGCAGGTGAGCAATAGATGGATAACTGGGACCATACTGGGAAACCAATAGAAAACGTTACAGAGAAGTCTCTTATACCCTATCCATTTGGGATTTTACTTTTGGGTAAAACAGTACAAACAGACCTGCAAAAATTTATTAGAGATGAGCTCTGGTCTTCCCCAAGTAGTGCTCACTTCTTTCTATACAAAGTAATCTCTCAAGGTCCATGAAACCTGAATTTATTTCTACAGAGCAGCCCAGCTTCAAAAAGCAGATTGGAAACTGCCCCTTTTCGCCATAAGCCAGTGAATACTCTTCTCCTTCAGTGCTCTTTTGAGGGAAAAACTGACCCAGGTCTCCCATTCCCTAGCAGTAACTAACACCTTGTTTGTAAAGTGGTGCTGACAGCTGGTTTTGGTCCTGACCTCACTAGTATTGTTTTGTGTTGGATGTGGCTTAGACACACTTCCTAGGTTGGCTGACTCCAATGTGTTCATCAGAGGAGCACCACCAAGTCTGAAGATCCTAAAGTAATGGAGATGATGAACCCAAACAGAAAAAGTAGAAAGGGTGGAGAATCTAAGGGTTTCACTTGTAAATTTTGACCACTGCACTGTACAGTCTGTGTTGATGTGCTGTTCTTACTGACTGCTTTTAGACATATCGGAGTTGCTTGCAAAGGTGTTTTCTGCAGCATTGCCTGCTGCTTGCAGCTTTAGCCCAGAGGGACTATAGGTACCAGTGTATCAGAGGAACAGTAAGGAACTAAAAGCCTTTTACAACATGCTGCCTTGGTGCCTCAGAAAAACAGGTGTTCATTCACAGGAGGAGATCAATAGGAGTATGGGGGCAGGGGACAAAAGAGATGAAGGAAAGAGGGGAAGGAAGCAGAAAGTAGGAAGAAGGGGGGAAATGTTGGAACTAGATGATCTTAAGGTCCTTTCCAACCCTAACTATTCTATGATTCTATGATACACAGATCATAACAAGCTTCCACACAAGCTTCTTGCCACAAATGAGAAAAGAAGAAATTAGAAGCTCCCTCTGAGACCATTAAGGAAGAGAGAGCCTGGATAAACAATCTAATGCATGAGAGGAAAGGCTGGACTTGTACAGGTCTTCAGCATTTAATTAGGAATGGAGCAGCTTGACTCTATCCAAGAAAGAGCTCTGAGGCTAAAAAAAGAGGATGGGGGACAATATATACCATGGAGTCCTGTAGGATTTACTAGCCTTCCTTTCAGAGGTTTGAGCCTGGCAGCAGATATCTAGGGAATCAAACACCTCAAGGACAACGTGCACAAGAGAGCAAGACTGCTGCAAGGCCAGCTACTAAGGAGAACTCCAGACTAAGAAAAGTCAGTGAGCCAGATGATGATGTGAGGAAAGAGCTCAACCTCGCCCACATGTAATGAAAACAGTAACATCACATTTTGTTGGGCTCGTCAGCTTCCCAGCTTTGCAACACTCCTTGTCCTCTGGTCTGCAGCATCAGATAATATGTCTAATTCAACAAATTAAGGCAAAGAACAATCTCGTTTGGCGCTGCTGTTTCTAAAAGTCTGCATTGCTAAATTAAGAGTGCAGCTTTTCAACAAAGCTGCTGTGCTACTCAACCTGGAAAATGAATTATTGAAAAAATACCCGCAAGAACCAGGTAGTGATTCCCACCACCCTACTGCAAAGCCTGCAATTTTCAGGGCTTGGCTTAGTTAGTCAATTATTCAGGTTAGCCCAGGAACAGGTTAGCTCTACACTGCTTTAAATCGTTGTTCTAGAATTCAAATACAAGATTCAGCAATTTGTTTCTGCTCTGCTTTCCTTGGATGTGTTGCTAAACATATTACAGCTGAAAATAAACTAAAACAACTGCTAGGCTGTGGCGGTGAAACTAAAAGCAACTGAGCATGTCTTCCAAAGTAAGGTAAATAATACATGGAGCAAGTTAGGTCAAGTATGCTTGATGATTCTCAGTTGTGGTGCTCAGGCTGTTACTTGTTACACTGTTCACAACTGTTAACTGCCAGCTTACCTTGTTCTCTCCTCTTTATTTACTTTTTTCACTTGATGTGGAATATCAGGATAGGTAGTGTTTTCAAGTTCAGAGAGAGGGATGACAGTGTTCTTTTCTTAAAATGTTCTTTTTTGTGCATGTACGTAATGCCTAAAGCAGGACTGTAATGGAAATTATGGTTAAAATATTTTCTAGAGGAAAAGGTCAGCTTAAGTAAAAAAGAAGGATGATCTCATATTTCTGACAGTTCAGATACAAGCAAATCTTAGCACCAATAAGTTATGTCATCTGTTAAATTCATGTAAGCAGAATGCCTCTGTACATTTTGCACTGTTATGACAAGGCTGTACAGAACAAGGGTAAATATTCCATATGAAATAGCTATCTAGACAGGGTTACTTGTATCTATTCTTATCTTAAAATAAATAAAAATTAAAGCCGGCATGGTTTTCTGTTCTGTCTGCAGAGACCTAAGCTCTGCCACATTAAACAACATAGTAAGCATAAATTTATAATTGGCCAGAATGACGCTGAATATTATACCTTAGTATCTTACTCATTGAGATACCATCCATCCTGACCTTGGCTATAGCTTTATATTTTACACACCATTACTGTCATAGTAACAGACAGAGCCAACAATAATTTGCTCATACAATTTACAATACATTGTCTCCCAGCCACACTGAGGGCTCTTTAACCATCAGCAGATGTCTCATATTAGCTATACTTGAACAAAGCAGAATCTATTCGGCCCTGAAGTCCCTATGCCTGCTTGGCTGTGACTTGAGCTTAGCGCATGGCTAATTTAGTGTTCATACCACTGTAACTAATTACAGCATGGCTGAGGAGTTTCAGAAGTTTCAGCTCACAACCTGCTGCCTGAATTTCACTCGTTTCTTCCATCCCCAGCATCTGAGTTTTAGGAGTCCATCCTCAGAGAGGCTGACCAGCAGCTAATACTGTAGCTGCTCTGTGATGTTCTGTCCTCTGAATTGTTTCAATGTAAATACTATCCAAAGTTTCTTTCACCACACCCTTACAAACATTAAAGGTCACTTTGTAAGTGGTCAGTATTTCTGCTTCATTATTGAGTCACAAAATCTTGAAGTCTATATATTCATGTTAACATTCCTAAAATAGAAACTAAAGTAAAGGAGATATGACATCACTGCTGTCCCACATGAAAGACAGAAGAGCTATGCTGTAGGCATGGATGTACCCCTGGAGGCAAAGGCACTAAAGAAAGAGGAAAGCAAATTGAAAAAGAGGCAGCTCTTTAGTTCCAGGTTTAACTTCCAATATAGCAATTCAAATGTATCTGGCACAGTGCAATAAAGAACACAGCTATCATTATATGTTTTCTGTGTATAAAGCCACCTTGACCTGGTGAAAACTCTCAGGTAGGATCAACAAATGACTAAATGCAGTTGTCCATGAACTCAAATCCATTTTGGCAGAAAAGCTATGCGACTGTGTAGACTAAGAGCTACAATTACTATTTTTAACAGCTGAAGCTGGCAAATAATTGTCTTTCCAGAAAGCTCCCTAACCAACTTTTGCTTCATATCAAAAGGATATGAAGAAAAAAGAAACAGCTTAGAATATGTAACAAGTTGGGGGTTTTGGTTTTGTTGTTGTTGTTGTTGCTGCTGCTGCTAATTTTTGCTCCTTTACCTTTCAGAATAAGAACTAGAGGACAAGAAACAAGGCAAGACTGAAACAGATGGAGTTGACTTAGGCAGCCTGTATTTTCCTCTGCCTAAGTGCCCCTTCTTCTATCAGTAGTTCCTTGCATGTTTTACCCAGTGTACAGCCTTGTCTTTTTAATACTTGCATCCTGTCATTTGTTTCCCTTCCCAAGATCCATAATATCCCTCCTGCCATCTAGCTGTTAAACCTGCTGTGGAAACACAATGTAGAACATGGGGTTTATAAAGCTCATTGCCTGTTTTGATGGTGTGGCTCCGTAGGCCAAAGATTACGCTTTTAAGTCTGACATTGCCAACCTGCAAGGCAGTTGTATAGCTGTAAAGAAGTGCTATTATGCTCACTAGAGAACAAGAATTTAGGTTCAGAATTTCCCTTTCTTCTTCTTACTGCTTCCATAAGAGATAGTATTTCTCTAAGCTGATCCCCAGCTGCTTTATTAGCCCCTTGAGTCCATTGCCAGATAATACATAACCCCAAACAGCCTTAAGTTTTCTGGAAGTTCCTCCAAGGGTCTGGATGCAGGAACACTGCATCCCAGAAAAAGGCAGCCTTACACTTCCTCCCCTGGGTGTTTTTTTTTTGGCTCCTTGGACATAGTAGAGCATCCGGACTTTGCATTTCATTTTTTTTCTCACTGCTTCCCTTTCTGCAGTCCTGATGCATGTCAGGCCTCCTGCCTTTTTGCAAAATCCAGGTGAATTTGCTGTAAAGTTAGATGTTGGTCTAATTACTGCAGACTGGATGTTTAATCCTTCTGCTGCTTCTCTTTGAAAGATCACAATGCCTGAACCACCAAGCACTGGCAATGCTTCTCTGGGAACTTTTTTGTTCTTATATAATAATACCCATATTAGTTGTGATGGTTATGAAATGAAGGACCTTATCCCTCTTCCTAAGCTGGTTTTGCTTAGCTCTAACGTGCCTCCAAATTTTCTGAACTTCAGGGTAGTAATTGTCATCAAAATAGATAATTTTGTTCTTATACAGCTCTTCATTGTTCTTCCCAGCTGCCTGTAAAAAATTGTTGCTGAGTTTGATAATTCTGGAAACAGAAAACTACATATCTTAGCTGGATCTGGGGATGTTTGTGCTTCTGCTCTATAAGGTCTTTATATAATACTATCAAACTGCAAGGATTGTGTAAGTGACAGAGGCAACATTCCCACATTTTTGTTATTTTCTGCATTTTTAGGAATGCCATAAATCCTGTCATTGCTTCTCCTTTGAGCATTTTCTAAATCACCATATTTTGCTCTTTGGAGCCTGTTCTGTTTTACCAGGAAAAATGAGATGTGTGTTCCCTGCACAAGGTTAATCGATAAAATCTTTACAATCTCTTCTCATCTGGCCAGCTTCACTTTAATTTCAGTAACAGGGCTAGTCAACTCACTCAGAGAAGCAGTTTAATCTTTCTGAAGCCATTTTACTTCATTTCCCCATTCTTTTACTCTTTGTTGCTAACCCGTTTGACTCTATTATCAAGGCTTCTGATAGCCAGTGGTTTCGACAAAGCTGAAGCCCTTCAAGTCAAGTTATCTGGTGAAAATCTCAGCTTTTAAGAGGGTCTGTTATTCCTCAAGTGTGTGGAAGAAAACTTTGAAAATATGTCATAATTTACAGTAAAGATTGAAAAAACAGGATACAAACACCTGCAAATGTGTACTGTTTCTAAAAATTCTTCTTTTCTTCTTAACCTTGCGATTTCTGGGGCTTGATTCATGATTTTGGAATGCCTGAGACTGGCAGTACTATCTGTTACCAAAAGTACAACAGATTTTATGTTTGGCCAGCTGAGTACTTCAGGAGAGTTCTGGACAAGAGTTATCCCACATCTTGCTGCTTGAGCCAACTACCTTCCCCAGCAGTGTTTACCGAATACCATACTTTCTTTCCTCTTCCTTTCTGATGTGAAAGACCCTTACACAGTTTCCCGAGTCCTTTCACATCTTTTCTCCAGCATCTAAGTGTTCAAGTGGATGAAGTGAGGCAGGCAACCTTTATTTTAAAAACATACAATACCACAATTATATTTACACGTTTATCTTTTCAGCTTATGTACAGAAAAACATCAGGAAACTGGGTGATCAGGCACCAGCGCAGCAGTGAATGCTCAAAGACAGGTAGTGTTTGTTCCTGCCAAGCTATTCGGTGCTTGTGCCAAATACCTCACCATGGCCTGAGATGTGATGAAGCTGAATTTTTCTGAGAATATTGAGGAAGGCTGCAACATTACCCTTAAAATTAAAAGGGTGCATTAAGTATTATTTTTAATTTTCTGATTCTGAGAAAAGTGAGCCATTTATGCAGGGTAATCTTAATGACTGTAATAGATTTTTTTTCTTTAATTGGCACTTTCACTGTACTTTATTTTTCCAGACATATCTGCCAAATTGTAAGGAACAGGAACTGATATGGTGCAGAAACCTGCAGCAGGGTACCAGAGTTGTTTCCATCTGTAATATTGGTGTACTAAAAATATCTACACTTTTTTCAGTCCTTACACCATAATATTTGAGAACCTGAGATTTTGTAGTCATAGCATACTAGTTTTTATAAAATAAGATTAAATTATGGACGTTAGAAACAACAAAACAAGGACAGTGAAAAATAGCTAATCAAACATAAGTCAAAGCGAAACTTCTTTTTATCATGGCCTAAAGATTACTGCATAGGCAGGTAACTTAAGTGTGTTACAGGGTTTTCAAATAAAAATTGCTCTAGACAGACCTGAAGAGCAGAAAGTTGGGTTGTTAAACACTGAAAACAGCGCAAACCAGAAAGCATGAAAAGTTATCTTAGATAAGTCTGTAAATAGTATTTTGAAATACATCCTAAAGAGAACTGGGAATCATTGCAGAGATTTGCAAGGTAGGTTAGGCTGGTTTATCCTGAAAAATTCAGGTGACTGCACAAGTCTGAGTAACATGAAAGGTTCAACTATGCATTGCAACTTCCACTACAAAGAGCTAGGAGCCATCAGAGCTAGTAACTGTAGTTACATTTGAAACAGACAAGGTGGCAGCAGTCTGTTGAACTTCTGCAGCTCCTTGACAAAGGATATTGCAAATAAGGCACATGTACATCATCACAGGAAGAGAGGGGAAGGTACAACACATACTGGACATACTCACTGAAGATTACAAAATAGCCAAACTACAACGGATCCAGGAAATCTCCTGAGATGATAGGACAGTTGATTCTGGGAGAGCTGGGGCACTACCAACACATCCTTGTCCTGTTCCTGATCATTCCTTGCACCTGCTTACAGCCACTGCTGGAGCCAGGATAATGGTAAAAGGGGCCTTTGCTGGTAAAGCAAATCTAATGGTTTAATGACTTGAACACAGATATTATGCATTTGTATCAGCCTACTGGGCCCCTGAGCAATCCACTGCAGTGATTTTGCCAAATGACTTCTAATTGGAATGAATATCCAACAACTTTTAGACTCCACAGCATCACCTGCCCAAATTTTTATTAAAAGACATCATTATTGAACAGTCATAGATTCGACCTTTTAAAAGAAAGAATTTTTATTCCCAAAATATTCCTTTTGGAGAACATCTTTGAATTAAAAGAAGACCTCAAAATGAAAGTCCTTCTTCAAGTAAATAACAAATTTTAAGGAGATTAGGAGTATCGTATTTTTTAAAAAAATACCAGCTTGGTGTGTTAAATAACAAATACATAATACAAGAATAGATATTTTTATGTTTCCAATTGCCTGAAAGTAATGTAAAAAATGTTTTTAAACAGCCGGATTAAAATACTGCACATTAGCTATTACACTGTTAGCAGCTGCACTATCCTTTGCAAGCTTAGCTTTTCCAAATGGTTAGAGCTATATATTACAAAATCATGCTTTGTTTACTTTTCTATCTAATATCTTTAATTGGCTTTTGGTTCCAACTTAAATAATAGCAGGTCTTGAAGCTGTACCCATAAGCACTTTAATCATGTGCTATATGGAACAAGTTCTAAATAATGAGAATATGAGCTCTACCGGCTAAATAAAAGGCTGTGATCCAGGCAATACTTCTTTGCAAACACAAAATCTCACTCTCTGTATGACCTTGAGCAAGCTACTTGATCTTTTTGTGCTTTGTCAAGACAATTATTAAAAATTGGACTTCTCTGACTAACAGATGTTACTGTACATCCACACAGAGAATACTAGAGTAAATGAATTACTGAAAATATTCATGACAAAAAAATGATGTGGAACCAAATTTCTTTCATTCCCTGTGATTTGTGTCTTCATAATTCTTACTGCATTCACTAACAAAGCCATTTAAACCATGAGATCACTTGTTTTCGAACAAGTTAAGTCCCAGTATTTGCCAATCATTCTGCTTCAGAGGTCAAGGAAGAAAAGTCCTGCTCTTACTTGCATAGATCCTAAAGACCATCAGAATTACATCTATTTGAGAAAGTGTTCACAAAGCTAACAAGTTCCAAATGTTTCCCGTTCTTAAAAGCATGTTTGTTTCAAATCACATGGTTTTAATCTGTGTAAACTACCCACTTCTTATTTATCTCAAGTGTATGCTGTCCAAGAGATACCATGACTAATACAAGTTGTGCAGATACTTTTGAATCACTTATCAACACAGACTGTTAAGCAAGAGGGAAAAACATTCCATTTTCATGAACAGGTTATGAAACCTGTAGCACCAGTAAGTAAAATACTAATTATGGAGAGTATCATTATTAAAGCTTATTAATTAAAATAGGCCTAGCCATAATTAAGACTAAATACACCACAATAATAGGTTTGAATACCTTGGAGTTAAAATTGAGTTTGCCTAAACAATGTAAGTCCATTACATGCCATCTCCAGGTGATCATTCAAAGGTTAAATGCTTATTCAAAACTCATCTTAAATTTTAGCTGCAGTGAAGGGAGGGAGGAAAATGCCTCTAAGGATGGGACATCTCACTCTAGACCACCTGTTTAAAGTGAGCAAGATGAAACATGACAGTGCCTGTCTCAGTGATAGAGGTAGTTTAGACTAAACTCCTAGTTGAGTTTTGAGGCTGAATAACCAAATTCAGGTGAGAAAACCCCAGCCAAAAGTAGGACAATCTTTTCAATGGTGCCAGTCAAAGCATGTAGAAATGAACCAAAACCAACTAGTGTATCTAACAGCAAAATACTTCTAGGTCCCTACTTCTTTTAGATGCATTGCTTAGTCATTCTAACTTGGAAGAAAGGGCTTTGCAGCATTTAAAAAATTATGTGTCTTGGTTTAAATTTGTGTTAAAATTAATATGCTTTATATAATTATGACTTCATAAAAGAACATAGAGAAATAATATGCTTCAACGTGTGCCCAAGAGTTCTATCGTAGAAAGAAAAGTTTTGAAAGAGACAATGTGAAAAACACGGTAGAAAAAAACACTAAATTTCAAACTCAAGAGGAGCACTATTCCACAAGTAGTGTGACCTCTGGTAGATGCAGATTATTACTATTTAGTAATAGTAGTAGTATTACTATTTAGCAATATTACCATTTAGGTAAATGACCAAGAAACACCCGTTAGTGGTTGCAGACTCAAGATTATTATAGATTCTGGTCATTAGTTTATTTTCATAGCATTGATGAGCTTTTTTCCTTGGGGCAGTTAAAATACAAGTGTTTAAACAGGGGTTGGGTTTGAAGAGTTTTGAGGGGATATTTTCACTGTCCTCATGGACTGGTTAACAGTGAAATGTTCAGTAAAAATTATCACTTTCATGTAGGGCTATTTTATGTGAACCTGTGTCTTCCTAAGGATGCATTCTAGATTGTTTAACAATTACAATTTGAAAAATTAGTCCAGGTAAAATGGGGATAAACCAGAGTCTCTCTTGTGTCTCAGATTGATTCCAGAAGGTCATCCAACAATAGCAATGATGTATTTATTTACACATTAAATATGTGGCATCTTGTCATATCACAGCAATAAATTATTTCATATCAAATGGAATTTGAAGAGGTTTTAGTGAGAAAACAAGAGAATCTCAGGACATGTAAGCTGACACGGCTCTGGTGGAACCCATTCTTCCAATGAATTCACGGGTGTGAACTCTAATGGGGTTTCCCAAAGAAAGTGGGAAATCATTTCTTTTGCAGTCCTATTGAAATAGCTTCAGCAATTTTGCACTTGGCTCTTGCTGCAGAGTCCTGAGTTTCTCTCTGTTCTTATCTGATTCTTAGAGACATTAAAAACCTAACTATGCCAAGTGCTTGAAAGATGTCTTCACAAGACAGATTCTGGCACATAACATTGTCAAGGCTGTCTGGTCTCTCACCCATTGTTATGCAGTGAATGAAATGCTGACATGTAAAGATATTAATTCGAGAAGCATTTTTTCACTTACAGGTTAAAAGAATCTTAGAATCAAACCCTGCTGTATGTCAATATCACACAGGCAGCTGTCATTACAACCAGCTCTGTCCAGAGCTGGTTTTTACTGTGATCAGAGCCTGATAGGAAACCTGAAGCCTTTTGCCCTACCTCTCAAGAAAAGAGGGGGGGGGGGGGGAAGACAACAAAAAACTTACTTACTTACTTGGGTTTCCCAAAGATGTAACTGCAGAGTTATAGTAGTCAGCAAGTTTCTAATGAACATTATATGTAATTAATCAGTTCCCTCTAAGCAAAACAAATCTTTGGACTGTAAAGGTAACATTGTTGATTACAGGAAGAGTTGGGTTTGGGGTGGCTTTTTTTTGAGACAGTAGGAGTGGAAAACCACAGGGACTGTTCCTGTGGAGTGCCATCACCTTGCTGTACATGGAACTACAACATACAATTCTTTCCTGCACAAAGAAGTCCAAAATTAAATGTAACATTTTTTTCCTCTGAGAGCCCTATTAGAAGGCAGCTTTCATCAAGTCATGGGACCTCTTCTCAACAATCTCCTCCTGGGCCTGGCCAGACTGGACCCCCAGGTCCACAGAAGGAGGATATGTGATAGCAAGGATCCCAAGTTGCAGGCTGTGCCTTCCTTCCAGAGGTAGGTAAGAGTGAGTAGTTTCCAACTGTGTTTATTCTCTATCCCCCTTACTCACAAAATATAAACCATCCATGCCCCTTCTCTACCTTCACACTCAGGCTAACTAGCAAATTTTTTGAGTCTGCCCTCCTAGATCTGGCTTCCTCTTCCACCATTCTCTGCACCTGTTCCAGTTTGAATCTTTTTGGGGCTTTTTTTTTAACACAGATAAAATTGTGTAAGAATTCAGCTAAGGTCATATTGGTACCACGCAGAAGAATTCCTCTTTTGTTCAATGCCTCTGCTAGCAATACTTTGGTTGAGATTTATATTTACTCTTTTTTCCCAGCTGTGCCACATCCTTGGCTGAGTCAGAAACTTTTGTCTTTCCCTGCTTTCAACTGCAGCTTCCGGCTTCACATAAAATTTAGGAGAAGCTATGGCAATGAATTGAAATGTGTTTAATAACTTCTTGCTTCACTTAATTTACTCATAATGAAGATTGAATGTTATTTATAGTGCTATTTTACTTGTTTAGGTTAGAAGAATTTCTTATTCTTGAAATTCCAATAACTCAAAAATTATGCCAACAATTATATACCAAACGCAGGGTGAAAAGCAGGCATCTGTGCCAGGGTCTGGGGCTGCAGTTCCAGAAGCTTCAGCTTTGCTACTGTCAGCTTCAAAGCCTGACTACAGTTTCAAAGATGTCATCATCTCCCTACAAAACTTAAGGCTATTTTAAGAGATTCCCTGGCTGTTTATACAATTCAGATCTCAGTACAGTCAACTTAAGAGGTGGGAGCACACATCTGAGGACATCTTTGAACTCCTCAGACATACACTGGGCTATCGCTCAGTGCAAGTTCATCATCGTGTAGAGCCTGAGAATTATCATGTAAATTAGCAATTACTTGAGCACAGAAAGCCACAGTCACACTAACATAACTCTGCCATGATAGTTGAAACATGGGGTTTTTTGTTTTGTCCTATTCCTTGAAAAGGTCATGGCAAAACAACTGATTTACAGATAGATAATCTTTCTCCGGCTGTTGCCTTTGTTGCCCTTTGTTTGATATGGCCAGTTAAGCCAGCATTGTGGCTGTGGAGCATCAGCAGAGGTCAAGGCATTCTACAGATTATAAAGCCAGATAGATATTCTGATTTCCTTTAGAACAGAACCAAGAGAAGTTCTCAAATCTATGTATTTTGCAGGGGAAGTAGCTTTGTCAGTGTTATTTAGCTCCTCCAGAAAACGCATTATTTCCTCTCTTGTTTTTCTGGCTCACGTTGCTGATCATTGGAGTGTGTGCACATTACAAAACTGGCCTTACAGGGCACGATCTCAATTCTGGCTTTTTTATTTTAATTCAACAACTTGCCATTGGATAAAACAACTGAGCCCGAGAGCATGGTCTGGAATTCCAATTCTGCCCTTGGTCACAGCCCAGAATGCAGGACTAGAGTCAGGTTCCCTCCTGCATCCTGCTCTCCATCTCCATCTTCCCAGGTGAGTGTTTTCATCACTTGCCAGTCATGCAAAAGGCAAATGACAGCATTTCAGATGATGACAGTTGCTTTCCTGACCATATCCAGTACCAGATTGCCTAGAATTTGAATATCAGGACAGTGCTAAGCAGGAAGTGAACTCCTCTCTTGAGTGTGTGAGAAATAGTCTCAAGACCAGACATGAGCAGCTAGAGTGTTCAGGCTGTCTGGGATGGTGTCTAACAAATCTACAAGTCTATGGGGTTGTCAGGCAAAAACTAGGCAGATTGGATCACTGCTTGGCACATTCCAGAATGTTTCTGCCTTTAACCACTCCACTGCAAGGGTTAATATGATAGGGGCTGTAATGAGCTGGCCAGCTCCTGACATGAACAGAATCTGATTGATTATATGCATAGTACACTAACTCTCTGCAGATGATAATGGCCATCCATGTATCATGCATTCAGCAATCATCAACATCTTTAATACAGATGTAAACCTTTGTATTGATGCCAGTTAAGCTACAATGAAGAGAGAAAGAATGTCAGAAAACATTCATTTTGTTTCAAAGGGTCACTCCCAGCAGTGCAGCATGCCATTTTCTGGTGCCGTTGTTTCTCAGAAACATAATTCTCAGGAATGTACTGTTCCTAGTTTCAGAAGTAGGGACAAAATTAAACTAAGAATTATTGCAAACAGATAAAATACATTGAAGCACAGCTCTCATCCTTTATGTAATGGCCCTTTGAGTTTGTGACAAGGCAACAGGGAGAAGATGATGACCGCCATGCCCCACTGGACTAGATGTGATGAGTTAGCCATAAAATGAGTTTCAGTACGTTTTTCTCACCTTCACTTCACAAAATCCATTTTCAGGTATAGGACTCTGGAGTTTTCAGAGGTTCTGAATAACATCAGACCCCCTTGGATTTAATGGAAGACACAGGCAGATATCACAAAACAAATACGCAAGGAGAAATTTGTGAAGGGAATGGAAAAGTATTTTAAGAGGTATGGGTGGAAAAGAGAATAATGGGCAAAGGCAACAAGAAATGTCATACAGCAAAAGAAAGGAAAGAGTAGTGAGACACCTGCATTTCCTAGTTCTCAGTATGGTGGTATCACATTTATGCATGCACAACAGACTGGAAAGCAGGGGAAAGGACGGCAGGGGAAATGACAGCAGGGGTACATGGGATGGGTCATAACACAGACATCTGAAATTGCTGGGATAAGTAGATTGAGCTGAAAAGAGAGGAGAGCAAGACAATGGATTCAAAGGATATGTTTCTATCCAATACAAGCTGAGATGAGTATTCCTAAGTGCAAGCTCTACATCAGATTGGTAAGTCCTAACTTCATGTTGATCACAGTCTACTGCTAGAGGTGGCCTGCCCAGACCCTGTCCTTGCTCAGTGTCAACCTGTTTTGCTCTATGGTCGATTCTTTTCTCCCCTGTGCTAACACAAGCGTTCAGGCAGCGACACCCCAAGAGCACACCTGGATGAAATGTAAGAAGCAAAACACAGCCATTCCTCACCTGCCTCTCTTTCGTGATCTAATTCAGTAGGAGCCATTGCAGATGGTCCTGTCAGCATAACACAGGACTTCAGCAGGCAGAGACTGGCATGAAGAATGAGTGTTTATGGAATGGGCACAGATACATGCAATGAATTACACCCTTAATTTTATGTTTGCTGTTTCTGCTTCATATCTGAAAGAGGGCTTGTATGCCTGAAAGCTTTTCTGTGCTAGTTTATCAGTTAGTCTAATAAAAAACAATAACAGAGAAGGCTCAGAATTAAGTTTTGGAGCAAAACCATCTCTATTTTGTAACTAAAATAGTTGCTTCCTTAAATAATTAGTTTCACAGAGTTACCTCTGCTTCGTCTGTGTGGTTCTGTAGACTATAATCCAAATTTTGGAGCAGTTAGAATTATATCACAGAAATTGGATTGGTTAGAAAACGAATGACAAAGTAGAGTAGCTTAAAGGTCAAAGCCCCAAAGAGCTAAGTATTCTTTGAGGAACATTTCCATTCCCTGATGTAGATGGGTGTAACTTTCAAGCTTGAAGTCACTGCTAGGAGTGGCTGATTGCATCAGGTCCATGAATATTGGCCCCAAGAGTGCCAAGTATCCCATGACATCAAATTAAATAAAATGGGAGGCCTGCTTTCTGTTCCACTCTCTTCCTGGTACCTCTTGATTCCTTTCTCTCTCTCTCTACCATCCACCAAATGTGTAAGTCACTTCCTTTTCATGCCAAAATGTTCAATGGAGCTGCTTATCCTTCCAAGACAAGCTCACACCTTCTGATGTGCCATCTCAAATAACATGGAAGACGTTTAGCAGATCCTCATGTGCTTACCCTATATTTAGCCAACATTTTCACAGTGGTCATTTAAAACTGGAACAAGTGAGATGTTCTTAGGTGTATTATATAAATGCGAAGAAACATATTTGGCACGATTATTTTTATAGATAGGTCATTATCAATCATATATCTAGAAGACAAAGTAGTTACCAGTTCAGCTTATTTAGCAGTTCTTGCTGTATTAAGACACTAAGAAAAAATAAATGAGAAAAAGAAAATTTCATGGGCTAGAAAAGAACAGCCCAAGACTCCAGAAAGACAAAAGAAATGAAAGTTCACTTAAAGTATAAGCAATTCACCTCAGCTTACATTGGGAATTAATTTGACTTCTTCCCATAAAGTGAAAAGAACGCAAACCAAAAAGTATACCTGGTGAACATATCAAGAAACATCAAACCTTTCACAGGCACAAGTCAGGAGCTCAATTTAGTTGGCAAAACACAATTAAAGAAAACAGATTTAAAGGCTTATTGGATTTCTCTGTGTATATAGCCAATTCCTGGATCTGTGAACAACCTTTCAAAAACTATTTGGCCCCAAAACTTCGTATAGAATCACAGAATAGAATCATAGAATAGTTAGGATTGGAAAGGACCTTAAGATCATCTGGTTCCAACCCCCTGCCATGGGCAGGGACACCTCACACTAAACCATGCCACCCAAGGCCTCATCCAACCTGGCCTTGAGCACCGCCAAGGATGGAGCATTCACAACCTCCCTGGGCAACCCATTCCAATGCAAATATGTACAAATCAGTTAGAATTAAGTAGCCCTTTGGTCATAAAGATGTTGTTTCAGGACACTGAGCTTCAGCATTTCAACTGCTCAGCTAAAGCATTTAAAATAAATTAATTTTCCTGACTTCTTCTAGAGCAGATTATTGAAAATAAGATAAGTTGCTAACTAAAAAAAAAAGAAAAAAAAAAAAAAAATCTACTATGGGAATTTCAGACTTCGGTGTTTCCTCCCCAGGAAAGTGTCCCATCCAAACCTGGAATTCTGGTAGGAGTCCAGACTGTCATCTCTTCCACTCAAGTGAAGACAGATGTAGCCATAAAGTTACCCAGAAATCAGCTGAACACAGACATCAGGAACATATATAGCACACCTATATAAAAGGAAACACTGTTGGTGAACTTCCCTTTTTCTCCTGATCCAGAATTAATCACACAGAAACTGATGACAATACTGCCCCCTGATGATGGTGACAGTTCAGTGTGGTTACCCAAACCCAGATTCATCTGGTCGGGTGCAGACAAACCGTGCTGTCCAAGGTAGGTATTTCTTGAGCAAATTCTATCTTGTAGGATAAGCCTCTAAAATACGGAATGATTTGTATGACCTTAGTTGTCTACTTCTCTTGACCTTCAGTGACTAGTTGAGATGCAGGTATCTAGAACAACCTAAAAATAAGACATAGATTCAGTGCTTGGGATCCCAGTCAGTGGCGGATTTCCTTGGAGCTCACACTGTTATTTTTCAGTGGCAATCCCACCCTCCCCAAAACAGTGAGCAGCAGAACCCACACTGAGGTCTCTAAAATAACAGTGACGTGGAAGATTGTTCCTCCGCTCTGCCATATCCAAGAGTGCCAATGGAAAGCTCCCTTACCTACTGTAGAATTTGCTGAGCATCTCTTGTAGATCATTTTCAGCTCTATATATTAAAACTTCAAGCTCAAATGCAGCTTCTGAGCACCAGTATGATGTCTTACTGTAACAGCCATCCTCACCACTACAACTTTCTCGTCTAAATAGAAGGCAGAAATGTCCACAACCAAAAGAGACCTTAGGTAGAATTTAGACAGGATTCCTGCCAGCCCCAAATATGCTTACTTGTCCCATGAACCCACGTGTCTAAAATCCACAGTTCCCTCTGCCCTTCAAACTTCATTTCTGGTCAACCACTAGGAAACACCCCAGGATGAACTGCCTGAACAGCTCAACACCTCCCAAAGGCCTGAACCTTGTTCAGAGCCACAAACCAAGCACTTCCTGTCAATCTCTCTTGAGACATTCAATGCAGCAAGTACTTTCAGAAACACTCAAAATGCAGCAGCAGCTGCCATCCTTTTTTCAAAGCAGCTCAGTTTAACCAATATCATTCTCTCTCCCTCTCTTGCTGCCAGCTATGGAGACCTACCCTTCCTTTTCACCAGCTCTTGCATTTATTTGACGCCTTAGAAAGTGAATTCAGCTCACTAAACTGGCAGAAATCTAACCCAACAAAACAAAACAAATCAAGAAAAAGTGAACAGTTTTCACCACTTTAGTGAGCTAATAGATCAGACACATCCCAGAGATGACAGAAGGGAGACAAATGGAGCATGTGCCCAGGAAGCAGCCTGCCCCTTTCACCATCAGCAAGTTCGTGGGCTGACTCAGCTGCTTCTTGAAGCCTCACCCACAGGAGAGGAGAAAGGCTGTTGGGGAGGCCAGATATACTAAAGAGGTCTAGGAGAGATATAGTGAGCTCTTTCCAGTCCAGTATCAGAGCAAGACAGCCCAATCCGCTAGGAAAGCAGGGCTAGCTAAGCTAATTCTTCTCAGAGAAGTGCTTTGACACCATCTGGCTTCAAGTTTGGTTACCCATCAGCTCAGAAATGGAAGGAAAAGCAGGAAAGGCAAGGGAGGTTGTCAAAACCTATCAGTTCCCGCAGAAGGGGTACTGCTGGACTAGTCGTGCCTTTGAAAGGGTAATGCTACAGTTGGCTATGAGATGTGTCCTATAATAAGAAAATTAAGGAGCAATCACATCAAAGTTTACCATAATGACTGAGGACATTAAGGACTAAGCTGAAAGAAAATCCGATCTAATACAGCAAAACTGGATGACTTGCAACATTTTCTGGTCAGTATATACAATTGGGAAACATCAGAGAGCAAGAAGCCTGGGTTGACAAAGCTAGTAAATAATTTGTCAAAGAGAAGAACCTGCCCCGTGTTATATCCGTGTATGGATATAATTGACCACATTTCATCTTAGGAGAAAAGAAAAGTTGTGGCCAACTTCAAAGGGAACTGAACAAAAGTATCTCTAATGATTAATGAATTAGCATCGTTGAGTAAATGAGCTATTCTGAATGTTTGCCCAGAGGCAGTCATGGGAAAGTTTCCAGAACTATTGTCATTTTTCCTGGAACTCATTGACTTTAAGGACTCCACAGCTGCAAGAATTGTGTGAGCATTTCAAGACTGTCAATTTCACCACTGATTTTCTGAAAAATTCTTCCTGAACTGATTTTTATTGTTTTCAGCTGGGGAATCCATTGCAACCCAGCCAGGAAATGCCACATGCCTCCTAAGCTACTGCTCTATTCTTCTTGCACTGATGCTATCAGAGACTCAAATTCACTGCAGGGAGAATACTGGGGGCCAAATTTGCCCTCTGATGTATGCACACAGCTCCCATAGAGCTAATGCAGAATTTTTTCGCCTTTGATGACTCTTATAAAATGCAGTTTTAAGAAGCCTGGAAGTATTGCATTAGAACAGGGAGTTCACACTATTGGTGGTCCCCATTGTCATTAACACAGTTAGTGGCATTCCAGTGAAAAATGCAGAACAACTCTTTTGTTTGTTTTATAAGCAGATCTTTCAGGGTGGGATCCAGCTTGCTCAAATCCTGTCGAAGATGGAACTTCAGCATCTAAACCCCGTGTACCCCAACAATGATCCTCTCTGCCTGCTTTCCAGAACTGCCTAACCTTTTAGGCGCCTGAATTCATCAGGCACTCCTGTCCTCTGCCTGAAAACTCCCCAGGCAACTAATTTACAGTTACATGTTCAGCAGAGCCAACTGAGCACACTCCCAAAAGGAGTTAGAGGGTGTCTCACTCCTCTTCCCTCTCTTGCTCTGAGCCACACAATGCCCTCCCTTCTCTTGTGCTAGCTGTGACACTCATGGGACCCTTCCTCTGGCAATTTAACTCACTACACCGAGCAAAATCA
Source organism: Psittacula echo (assembly GCF_963264785.1). Lineage (NCBI taxonomy): Eukaryota > Metazoa > Chordata > Aves > Psittaciformes > Psittacidae > Psittacula > Psittacula echo. The sequence goes on along the minus strand of NC_137738.1, from coordinate 71,164,410 downwards.
TCTGCTTCTTCGCTGGGCTTGTTTTCTGACACTTAAGTTAGTTGAATCAGCTCCCAGTAGGGTCCCAGTCTCACAGCCAGCCCAGGGTAACAGCAGCACTCAGACAGGGAGTGCAACGGGGACTACTTCATTAGTGGTTCTGTTTCATGAAGCTGGTTGCTCAATTGCCAGTTCACGTTCAGAAGCTCCTTTTCTGAGGAGAGAAGGGCTCACTCCAGCTGAGATACCTGCTGCAACCTGTAAGCAGGAAACTACCCAGGACCCACCTCTAGCCCCAGCAAAATCTGGAATATTAAATAAGGCCAAAGCTACAGCTAATGTCAATCACTAACTCTAGGAAAACCTACGGGCAGGTTAGCTCAGCTGTCTTGGCTTTTTCTTTGATACACAGTTTAGATTTTTTAAGTCCCACAAAGACAAATTAGAGTACATTGTTAAAGCAAATTAGATACATATAAACATAATTTCACATTGAAGGAAACTTAGAAGACATATAACTTGGAGCAGAACTGAAATCCACGCCCGCCAGCTGCGCTCAGCTCACCTCCACCCTCCCCCGGGGAGCATGCACCCGGGGTGTGCTGCTCTGTGGAAGTGCCTCCATTCTCTGTCCAGACTCTCATTTTCAGTAGAGTTGGGAAGCTTTGATCCCATTTCCTTCCTGAATGCATTCTTGTGTGCTTGAGCAGCCATGTGAGGGCCATTGGTGGAACTGAGTGCTGAGAGCAGCAACAGAAACTATTTAGTTTGATGTGACAAAACTGCTCCTCAAATGCTCCGTGGTGGTCCCATGGTAGGAACATGTGCAGAAGGCCTTGCTGAAGTAGTAATACTGAAGTAATTTCGTGCCTCCACCCACTTCCAGGCTTTCTTTAATGCAAACCCTGGAAATTTGTCATCCTCAGCTGGCATAAATGGGTGCAGCTTCTCTGCCTTCAGAGAAGCCATGTTACTTTACCTTTCAAATTTGCTGAGGATCTGGGCCTCATGGTCTTACAGTAAACTAACTTAAGGAGCTTTATATTTTCAACCTGTCTCAAGTCACAAAAATGTTTTTTTCTCGTATGTGATTAGAGAGTAGACTTACATATTATCTGTGTTTATAAATATCTAAATACTTAAAATTTCTTGTTTCCCAAAATTAGGGACCAAGTTCTGTAGGAGACATACTATAGAAGCATTCTTCTCCAGAGCTACAACTAGGCTTCTGGCTTGAATACCTACAAATCTGATATCCATAAACTACAGAGAAGCACCATTAACACCTAAAGCAAGGAAATCAAGGTGTGAACTTCTACATTACTTTCTAAAGTGCTACTACTTTGAACACTTGAATTCGAATTCTTATGAGCTGATTTGTTAAACAAATAGCTCTATCACTTGCGTACTACCATCAGTAACCTCCCCTTCATTGAATCATATATACACACCTCATTCTTGGCAGTCTACTAAACCACTGGCAGCATTTCCCAGCAGGTCCAGCAGTTTTTCAAGCACGGAGAGGGTCTATATCTCTATGGCTGCCACTGGTACAGAAGAAGAGAGGAAATGGCAGACTCCTCTTATAACAAAAGACACCAGCAGTGCATACACCAGAAGTCTTGAGCAAATAAGACTCTCAGGTAAGCTTAGACCTGACCTGAGTGGTATGATGGATCACTTCTGAAAGCACTCAGAATGCAACATGAAGAGTTACAAAGAGCTTGATGTGACACGTAGGCTGAGACTGCAAATAGCTTTGTCTCTTCACAAGAAGGGGCCAGTATAGTCCCATACCTTACTCACAAATCCAATATTTGAACAACTGCCTGAAATTCTGAAATTGATGCAGAGAGTTAAACCTGTTAAGCTGTTTAAGTCTGATGGGATGCATTAGGTGGGGCCAGCTCTCTAGTAAATGGATATTAACTGAAATATATTGAAACACTGCTTAACAGCTATTTTATTTAATGAAGTACAATCACAACCAGGTTTGCCATTTTTCTGAGTCCAGTGGAAAAAATGAGTGCGTAAGGGAATTTCATTGCCTGCCTAGAACACGACATTTCACACTGGAGCAGGATGGAAATCACATAGATCACTGCCAGCCGTGCAGATTTGTTCTTATAAGATCTCTCAGGCTCCAAGTAATTTTAAAATGAAGAAATACTCTGCTTCAAATTACTCGGCAGTACAAAATTTCCAGTGACAAACTTCTACTGTTGTCTTTTATATTGCATATCCACTTTCAAGTTCCTCACTACTACACTGTCAAGTTCTCTAAGCATCAGCACACTGTGAGACTGTGAACAAACCACACACACACACAAAACCTACAATCTTGCTAAAATAAAGCTGGTTTGTTAGGATTTTTTTCCTGTGAGCTCACTAACATTTTTTAGAACTAATATTTTATTCTATTTTATTTCATTTTAGTGAAGAGGCTTGCCAGAACTGCAAAAATTTGGACAGAAACTTGATTTTTAGTTTTGCCCTTCAAACTTCTGCTCAGAAATACTTTCAAAGTCAAACAGGTTTAGGCTTGTGTTTTGACCTTTTCTGTGGACTACCACCCTAATATCTTCCCTCACATCCTAAAATTCTTCTGCTGACATGATGAGCAAAACCAAAACTGGTGGACATTAAATTTAAATTCTCAAGGAAACATTAAATGAGGATAGCCTGCAGAGGACACTTAAAATCATAACAGGTAAAGTTATATTAAAGTTATAGAAGGCTAAAGGAGGATGGAGGTCAATGAACTGCATCTTTGCCATGAATGAAGGGGAAAAAAAGAGCATTAAGCCTAGTCTTATCCCAAGATTAGAATTTTAATTTCATTGGCACAAGAATCCCTTGGACAGCATATAGAACTGGCATACTTATAGGAGGTTACAGTTCATTCAAGCAGGAAGGAGAGGAAGTCTTGCATATTAAGCACACACATACTTTTTTCGAGGTCTAAACTGAAAGAGTCCTGCTGCTTTAAGGTGTTTGGACCATGTTAAAAGGGGTAAAGGACTATTGGGGCTGTCCTGGAGTAGAGCACAGCATAATATCACATTGGGAAATCCACATGGCAAGGCTTGTGATGATTGTAATCAAAATTACCACAACTGTATAATTTGATGGTTTTAATTTTAATTTCCCAACCTTTAGTTAAAAAAGCAATATTGCAAGGCCTGTCTCATCCAAGATGGTCAAATACTCAAACACCCTTATATTCAATGAAGAGATATTTGACAAGAATTATTTAATCCTAGGCTGATATTGTAAATGGAGTCAGCCACTCCTGGATGTGCCTATATGTATTCACTGTCTGGAGAGACAGCCTGGACATCTGGCCTGGGTACTTAATGTCTAGATGTCTACAATATGTGAGCTGACTCCTCCCCAGCACATTCTTGAAATGTATTCATCCTGGGATGATAAGGAGAGGACTTATCTGGACTCCCCTCCTCCTATGGAAGGACTCTGTAAAGAAGATGGGAATGTAATTGTGACACTGGATTCTTTAGAAAAGAGGCAAAGAGCAAAAAGGATGCCAGGCTTCAGGAAAACAGTCAAGAAATGCCATTGTAACAGGTTAGGAGAAAAAAGAGTCCATGAGAACTGGCAGTTCTTTAAAGAAGCAACGAGGGCATTGTCAAAAAGCAATCATTCTTCCACTGCATGTCTCATTGTCAGATGGTGGCAAAGCACTTCATGAAAGATGATGCGCTCCTGGGGAGTCTGAAGAAGATGTCTAGAAGTATGAGGAAAATTACAAATTAACTGAAGGAGCTCAATCTCAATCAGTCTAGCAAATAAAAAAACCAGACTGATTTGCAAAATTATGACAGTACTTTAAAGAAAAGGTAGTGAAAAGTGAACAGGATTAACCAGTTAGTATGGTTTTGAATTGGACAAAAATACTCTGAACTTAGAGCAAAAGAGATTTAGGTTAAACATTAGAGACTTCTTTCCCTGGCAAGACCTGTGAGGTGGTGCAGTGGAAATTCAATAGTCCCAATCTATTAAATAAAGAGCTTTAAGAACAGCTTTCATCAGTGCCTGCAATAAATGTAGATAATTGCCCTGGAGTAAGTGGTGGAGTAGATGAGGTCTCACAGTCATTTCCTATAGCAGACTATTACTCCAGGACTCAGGAAGGCTAATTTTAGCCTACAGATGCTAATTCCTCTTGACTCTCTCCATAGTCAGTACAGAACAGCTTCTCTAGATGCAGATTCAGACCAGGACTATCCTCTCCGGCTCAACTAACATGAATATACCAAATAGTTCCCTAAATCTCAGTACACCCATCCTGATCCCCTCCCTCCACTACTGCCACAAATAGCTTCATGCTCCTTCATTCCACTGATGATCTCCCCTTCCTGATCTCTTCAAATGTCAGACACCAACCTGTGAATCCCATACAGATCTGCATTCCTTTTCACTGTTATGCCTGCCCCTTATTTCCTAATTTTGAATCAGCACAATTTATCTAGAACTTTTACAAAACATCTCAGACTGACAGGGTTGTCTCTAAGGAATGCCATGGTCTTAATCACAGCCAGGCCTATTATTCAGGAAGTGCAATTACAGTATCACGAGTGTGTCCTTCATCTCCAATCATTTTAATCAACGCTAACTGATTGGCAGATACTGGTGCTCTCTGCAATATCCCCTCAGGTTTGAAAAGTAGCCACCAGTCAGCAGTCATTCTCAAATACTTGCACAGGAAAACATGTGGCCTCTTCACCTTCCAAAAAAACCTCAGAACTACAGATTAGTAGGGCACATTGCCCAATAGTAAAAACAAAACAAAAATATAATCCCTGACAGACAGAGGTCAACAATAACAACAGGCCCACAGCCACTCTCAGGTTTCTACCAGTGATAGGGTTCGGCTTTCACTGTGCAGGTTTCTTGCAGGTTCAGTGACCATAGAACCTGACCTTGAGCCACCCGCTTTCCTAAGAGTAGGCTGGCTGCAAAGAGTTTCGCCTAATCCCATTGCGCGCAGATACTACGATCTCTACTCCACATGCAGGACTGACAAGTGACAGAGATAATTCAGTATGAGACCACAGGCACCACCTGAATCTCAGATGCACGCATGCACCACGCGCACACACACATATCACTTCTTAAGAAACAAGGGAAAAAAAACCAGTGCCCACCTGGTAATTTCATTAATTACTTGGTTTTTTTAAATTTCATGAATCTGCTTGTTAGGACGCTCTTGGAAATCCATTTCTGAAACAACCGTCATTTCAGAAATCAAGGTTATATCTAAAGTCTCATAAGATAAAGAATAGTACAAGGTGATTCAAAGAAACATGCAGGTTTTGAAACCATTAGAAGAGTTAACAGCTAAGTCTCAGCTACTGGTCAACCTTTAATATCATGGTTTGCTAACCCCAAAGTTACTCAGCTTCAGGTCCTCTCTGTCATTTGCTTCTCTCTTATAAACTACCACGCTGTGAGTCCCTGGATGAATGGCAACAGATGAAGTGATAAGACAAGGCCACAGACTCATATCAACAGAGACAGAATAACCCCAGTACTGGATCCAGCTAATTTACTATTACATTCCCACTAGTCTGCTACAGGATAAGAACTCTGGATATGATATACTAGTGGAGGTTGTAATGATTTGGAAGGAAGCAAAATAGATGTTTATACTGTCATAGAGGTCCATAGGTCATGAGTTCTTCCTTGGGAGATACTAAGCAGTATCAACCGTTGGGCTGAAGTGATGTTGGCAGGAGAGACTTGAGGTTTGGCAGAAGAACTCAGCTATTCAAGAACTGTAAAGTGAGCAGAGTGAATGAACAGCTACAAACTCACTCACACAAAAACATTAATTCTGTGTTAGATACCATGCAGAGGTAAAACAGCATATCTGCTCAGAATCAGACAACCCTACTATACCATAAGGAAACGCATTAAGAGCCTGAAAATAACAGAGAGAGTACATGCGGAGAGAGCACTCTGTGTAAAGAGCAGAATGAAAGACAGGAGTGATGGTTTGCTGAAAGTAATGAGACAATGGCCAGAGAGAAGGAACTTGCTAAGACAGAAAAGCAGAGCAGCACTTGCTGAGGAGAAGGTACAGGCAGTGGCCATTTTTATAAGTGCCAGAACTAAGGCTCAAATAAGGAAGACGCAAGAGATTAATGAAACAGTCCCTTTAACCCCCCTCAGCCAGGAACTGGAGACTGTTCAAGAAAAACGTAAGAACAGTAGAAAGACACAAAACATATTAGCAAAATAAACAGACCAGCAGATGTCATTCAACAGACACACCTAGTTTACTTTTCTGCTCATTGAATTGAACTTAGTTAAAAAAGTTAAAATTGTGATAAACATTAAGACCCATTCTGCCTAAGAAAACCAACAATGTATTAACAAAAGCCACAGCAGAAGAATACTGAATGCTCCATAAGAATGCTACTGAATAAGAATGAATAAGAAATATTGAATTCTCAGAGATTATCATCTTAATGATGCTTCTTATTCATGTCATGATCAGAGCTGAACATTTCCATAGAGTAGCTTTCCGCACCTCCCAGAAAACTTCTGTTTCTTTCCTATTTCAAATTGTAAAGTTTTGTCTCAGTGTTGTAAAAAAGGTTAATACTTCTTCCTAAGGTATATGATCAGTCATTCACCCTTATGTAAAATATTCATCATATTTATGTTTTTATAACTAAATTATTTTAGAGCAATTTCAGATGCTGGTCTACGGTTTTCCACACATAAATTCTGGATACAAATAGCAGCAGGATCAAATACTGTACTGGCATTTCCAGTAGTCCATAGATATCAGATTGGCAACATTACTGCAATGCCACCTGGACATAAAAATAGAGTGTCAGTTTGTTTCTGAATGTGAACGCTACAGAGCAAACTGTTGCAGTCCCTTTTCTGAGGTGATTTGGACTTGTAAAAAACAAATTTCTCATGAGTTCTCATAAAGTATGCAGACAATTGAATGTTAGCCAAAGCTCCAACACAAAGGTAGGTTAAAGCACAGGAAGAGAAGTGTAATAGTAGCAATATATAATTTATTCCAACATCCCAGTTACACTTGTATCTGCTTTCATCTCCACCCAGATATTTTCCTTCACCTTATAAAGAAATGTCAAGCACATTCCTAATCTGGTGTTGAATGTAATCCGACATTTGGAAAAGTTTGGTAACTAGAAGGTAAGGTCACATATACCCCTGAGACAATCTGGATACTTCAAAGGATGAAGTTACCAAAGCAAGCAGGAACTATTTTTGCAACTTGCACCACAATACTAAGATCACATCTTTCTCCATTATTACTGGATGGAAAATAATCCTTATTCAAATACCGATCTTCAAACATAGGCAGCCAGTGGTCTCCAGCAGACAGCAGGGCCTTTTCACTTAGCACTCAAAAACATGAAAAAACATTAAAGAATACTGGGTACACTTCTAAAAGAGGAGGAAGAGAGGTTCTCCATACAATACCCCAAATAATGAGCTATGTAGGAGGGGAAGAATGGCTGTTTACGTTGGCAGAATAGTCCAGCTCCTTCCAGTGGGACCACAGAAATCTCAGTAGGTCTATAGTCTTCTCCTGATTCGCCCTCCCCACATCCATGCCTGACCAGCAACAGTTGCTGTGGTCCTCACCTTTAACCCAGCACCAGGCTCCTGCTGTCTTTTCCCTGAATACAGACTCCAGCCTCCCTCCTTCAGCCCCTGGCGTGGGGACTTCTGGTACATTAATGTTCAGTCTGTCTTTCAGCTTCCACAAGCATGCCATACTCCTCCTCCATAGTGCCTCTCACAGCACCATGGACCTTCCTTTGCCTCTTTTCTATCAAAGGCCAGCTCTACACAGACTCCCTCAACTTTTCTTACCCTTCTCGCTCTTCTGCCCTTTGTGAAAGACCCCTATCCCGCTTGTTGAGAGTAAATCATTCAGTCATCACTATTTCTAGCTTATCCTTACATAGAGATCACATCACCTCCCCCTGCTCTTCCACAGCTTCATTTCCATTCTCCTCTTCCCTGCTCATAATTTCTTTTGCACAGCAGGCAGCTTCAAACCTCATTTTTACCACCTGGCAGAGAAGACAGCATGCTTTGAAGGTTTTCCTCCACCATATTTAGTCCAAATCCTTCGGCCTTCTAGGGATGACCTGCTTTTGTGAGTAATTCAAGTAATTAGAGCACAAACATAGTGTTTAACTGAGCCAAGCTGTTACTGAGCTTTCCCCAGTAAAATTCCTGTCCTAAATCACAACCCCCTGGTTTTTAGGAGGTAATTCCCCTCCCAACTCTCTCTGCTTTACAACCAGGATGGAATCAGTGTCTTACACCTGCCAAATAGATCACAAGATCCAGAGGGTTCAAAAGCTTCTAACAAGAGGGCTTGCAAAGATGAGCAGTGCCAGCCAGCTATAGGAATTCTAATTAATTAGATCAGTCCAATTAATAATGGCCCTTATCATTTTCTATTTGGATCGACCCCTTTAGAAGATGAAAAATTCTTTTCAGGAAAGATATTCCCAACTTCTGGTTTGGAGTTGGACCCTTTAGTTAATATTTTTCTTTAAATTCCATGGCCTGCTTGCCTTCATTCCTGAAAACCTTTTTTTTCTCCCCCAAAGCCCACAAAAGCTATTATTAAGCTTTCATCCCAACACACACATTAGACCTTGTGCACTGCCTTCTAGCAGAATGCTTTTAATTGAAAGGAAAACCCTGACTCCTGCTAGGTTTGGGTGGGCTGCAATTAGTTCCATACTAGTTAGTTTTGCCAGAAAGTCATATAACTCTTCTACACAGGCATTCCCACTCTGGTTCAGCTGCAAACAATATGCTGAGTCAGCAAAATAAGGAGGCAGAAGGAATTTTTCATTGAATTAAGAATCCCATCTGTCCTGAAATCTTGTAAAATGTGTGTTGGATTCCATCTGCCCTGGAAGATCCCCACTCTGATCATGCCAGCTACTGGCACTTGCACGGGATCTGTGTGCCTGCAACAATACTGCAAACTGCCCCGTCACAGGGAGACTTTGGACTCCATTGACCAGGAGGAACACCTTGCAAGCTAATGATGTTGGCCTGTGAGGGCAGTAAAATACAAATGCCCCCTTATGCCTTAACCGCAATGCTTTGGTGAAAAAAACGTCTCTTCTGTTCCTTACTTGCAAGGAAAACAGAATCCACTGCCCTACCAGCTAGATGCAGTGACTGAAGCCAAGAGCAAAGTGTGCAGAACATCTGAATTCTGGCAAATTCAGATGCAGACAAATGAAAGTTGGAGGAAACTTTTTTTCTGGGTACTTCTGGTTTATTTGAAGCCAATGAAGCATGAAATGGTCTTAACAGTTTGTTATGTTTTGGTGTAACATGAGGATCTAGAATCTCTTGACAAGTAGAGTAGGAGCTTGAGTTTCAGTTCACTGATTGGTGGTTTTCTGGATTCATCCAAGGAATGTATTTAAACAGCATGTGCAGCAGAAACCAGTTTTAGTCATAAATGTTTAATGGTAAGCATCTGAAAGTGGACATCAGATAATAAAAACAACAGGTAATTAATTCTTTATAATTTCCAAAGACAATTGTTAGAACTAGGAGATGATTATCCTTTTATACATGCCTAGGTAACTGCTAAGATTATCTTATGTTTTAACAGAAATCCATGAGCTGCATGGACATTCAGGAGCTCTCATTTGTGTTTATTAAACCTAAGAAATGCTCACCTTGAGACCCATGAATTTGGGGAGTTTCACATCCATGACCGAAATCAGTGCAGTCTTCTAATACAATGACTGTTGCATAAAAATTCAAAACAGTGAGCCCATATTTAGGTTATTCTTTCACAGGCTTCCCTTGGTAGTAGTAAAAGACAACAGGTAAACTCTGCATTGTTAACTATAAGCAAATGGAAAAACTCTTTTTCATGTGGGAAATGTTTTACGGGAAAAAAATCTTTATTTGAACTTTTTTCTTTGAAATTGTAGGTTTTCATCATGGGAAATTTTTGAGACTTTTAAAGGAATGGTTTAGTTTCACTTTGACTTCAAATATCATTCTTCTTTCTTTTTCACCCAAGCCCCTAACATGCTAAACTGATTCAAAAATAGTAATTCTGAAACATTGATTCAATATGAAAATCATTTTTTGATGTATTTGCTGCAGGGAAATTGAAAATTTCCAGTGGAAATAAAGTAACACTATAAAAAAATCAGCTTAAACAAAATAGCATTTTTGGTAGAGAAATTTTTCTGCACTAAATACCGTGGCCAACAGTAATTACAGCTTGTCCAAAAGTCTGGGAAAGCTACAGTGGATTTTTGGAACCTTCAAAATATCCCACCTAATGCGGCAATAATGTTGCACAGTGAAAGAGTGTGAAAGGATTATAGTGAAAGGTCTGTATCCCAAAGCACCTGAACATAAACAATATGTTTGTTTAACTGACAACAGCTTCATCCATCCATGATTTTAAATTTGCAGAAAACTATAAATAGATAGCACTTTCACTGAAAGCATTAAATTAGCCAATTGGGTACTTGACTTTGTAATGTGGAGCAATGTGGAGTGATAATGAACACCATGTGTGTGTGATAATGGGGGTTGTAGAAAATAGATCTGGCCAGCTGAGTGAAAAGGAAATGCTAAAGAAATAAAAAATCTGAAGTCCAAGCCAAAACAAGTGACCTAGAGAAGCAAGTAAAGGTTTGTATCTGGGGCAGGCTGGAGGCCTGAGAGAGATCAGCAATTCAGCAGGGTATTTTTAAGCATATGCTCAAGGCCCTCTTTATTCGGCAGGAAACTTAAGCATATGCTCGGAGGTTAAGCATCAGCTAAAGTCTCATTGATGTCAATGGGTCTTAAACACATGCCTAGAGGTACATATGTGCTGAAGTGCTTTCACAAATAAGAATGGACTGGGGATCAGGGCCTCAGTCCCCTGGTATTTCAAAGCAGGCTAACCCTGCAACCTCCTGGCTTTCCAAATTCTTCGGACTAGATCTCATTTATTGCACACACAGGACCAGACTTAAGCGTGTAAGAACTTGCATTACTGTACATAACTGCCATTGGCCCTTTGGTACCGAAATAAATAGGAAAGTACAGATACATATATAAAACACCAGTAAATTCTACTGTAATTTGACTGAAGATTTCTCAAAATTATAACAATGAAAGCTTAAACTAAGCAGAAATGCAACTTTTGAGCATTTCCATTACTTGGTCAAGAATGAATTTAAAGATAAAACTGAATCTTAACTGAAACCGGGCTTGAAGTTTGTGCAATCAATGGATCTGTATTTCATTGTGACTTTCTGTGCCTGAGTAGTCACTCATCAACAGCGTATTTGACTGGGCATCACTGTAACAACAGCAAAGCCACTTTCTTTGCCAATCCAACTTCAAGTAGGCAAACTGCAAAGCACTAATCTGCATTGACAGAAATTCAGAAACCCACAGTGACTCTCTGAATCTGAGATGACAGGTTAACATTATGAAAAAACCTCAAAATTTTTAGAGAAGTTCTGTCAGACTCAAGTATGGCTTCTTCTTCTTTCTCCTTCTCTAAAACTTCTGGAAAATATACTGTTAAGTGGCAAAGGGAATTATATGGTCAGATTACTAATGATATTAAATATTTTTTCCATGCAGTTAATATGGGATTTGAAATTATCAGTAAAAATCCTTCCTGTGCATTTCAGTGAACCTGAACAACCACTTGGTCTCTGCATTTCATAATTCTCCAAGGATAAATATGCGGCAGAGGAAATGGTCATAAAGACGCGCTGCAGGGCCAGCTGAAAACTCCTCAAGGTGGAATCTGTAAATGATGGCTCATTTTAAAACACTCTTCATGTAACAGGAGCAAACTGGGGTTTGCTCAGATTGCTCAGGAGCAGCGGGACATTGCCAGAGTACTGCCATGTGCAACCACTGCGCTGCTGTTCTCCACTGATGCCGCAGCAGCAGTTATCACCCTGCATAAATTGTACCAGAAGGCTGACTTCAACAAACAAACGAAAAAGTTAATTCCTTCATTTAAATTTATTAAAGTGGGCAGAAAACATACTGCAAAAGCCCAGTAATCAGATTTACACATGCATTTTCCTTCTGTCACGACTCCAGTGTTTTAAACTGGAGAGCATTACCGTTTGGCATTTCCTGCAAATGCACTGAGGAAAAGCCGCAGCAATACAGTATTTCTTGCATAGATGTTAACATTCAAAGACTCATAGAAGTGGCTAACGTTCAATTTCTGGTCAAAATTTGCTCACTTTCTTGCTTTGTTTTTTCAGATGAAGACAACCTGGTGAAAGCGATCCCACATTCATATTAGCACTTTTGTCTTGACAAAACTTAGCTGACATAGGCAAATTCAAGTTCTAAAACCATGCATCTTAGTCTAACGGTGTTTCAAGTTTCTGCCTCCTTATTAACGATGGAAGAGCACCTCTTCCTTCTTGCCTGAGCTGCTGCTTATCATTCCCATGCCTGCAGTCGGTCGAGTAACACGACGCTGGCCTAGCATAAATACAAAACAGGTTCCAATGGAATCTGAAATACTGTTTGTACATCCTACCACTGACCACAGCGGAACAATGGTGTGCCAACGAATTGGAAAAAAATAACTCTATTTGCTCGCTCTTTCTGTGCCTCTGTCTGAAACATACCTAGCTCCAAAGCTATTATTTATAGTTATGAGGTGACAACTGAGAGCTAGCAGTCTGCTGAGTGAAAAAATGTTTGCGTTTATCCTTTTTAGAGATATCCTCTATATATATATACATACATACACATGCAGCAGCTATTCATGCTGGATAAGAAGGATCCAATCAACTACAGTGCTTATTCAGTGGTATGAAAAGTTCTTTATTTCATGTGAATTAAGTGACAAAATTTCATTTTTAAAGATTATTTGAAACAAAAATCATTTTTAATCAAAACCTCCAGCTGCACTAGCATTGTTTAAAACACAGAGAGGCAGTGTTGTAAGTGTTCTGTGATCACTTTTGCCGACAGTTTTTAATAGAGAAATCACCTCTTCTAAGTTGCTTGCAAACAGTATGTTATTTTAAAATCAAACTTCAGCAAAATCTTTACACTGTTCACACAATCACTGAAATGTTGATGTTGAGGGCGGTCTTCTGGAGGCCATCTAGTCCAGCTGCCTGCCTGCAGGACTGCCACCAGCATCAGACCAAATCAGACATGGCTTTGTTTAGTCAAGTCCTGAAAGCTTTTGGGGCTACATATTTCATCCCTTCTCTGGGTACTGTGTTCCAATCCTGCACTACCCCCCATGAGAAAAAATCACTCCTAATTTCCATTCTAACCTTCAAAGCCACAACTTGGTGCTGTGGCCCCTTTTTGCTATTTGAAACTAGCAAATAGGATTTGGCTTCATCATCTCTGTACCTTGCCTTCAAGCAGTTGCAGGCTATGAGACTGCCCCATAGCTAACTCTTCTTTGAGCTCTACCAGCACAGCACCCTTCACCTTTCCCTACTGGGCATGTCCTCCAGGCCTCTAAGCACCTTGGTGGCTCTCCATCACGCTTTCTCCAGCCTCTCTACACTCCCAACATTTCACCCAACCTGACACATCCCTTCTGTAGTACTGATAAATAGGACAACCTCAGCTTTATCAGGGTTGCTTGGAAGATTGTCACTGAATAACCTCTTTACCCTCCTTGGGCTCTATGGATCAGCTTTGTCAGGCACAGCTGAGGCAAAGACACCAGTGCTCCATGGTGTGCCTCTCCCCAGTCTCAGATGGAGGAGGGACTGGGGAGAGGCACACCTATGCTAGGTGGCAGAAACTGATGTGCCCCAACACCTCTATTCAGCTACCTCTGCTCTGCAGGCAGCAGAGGGTAGCAGACTGTGAGCCTCTAATGGCTGCCATCACATCTAAATCCCTTTAAGTCCATTTTTGGATGGACTTTACCTCTGAATTTCAAACAACCTCATTATTTGTGAATCATTTTTCCCCACAAATGGATCATTTCAAGGAAATATAAAAACCAGTTCTATGATCAGATCAGTGTAAGCCCTATGACTGCTGCCCTTGATTTAAGAGGAGCAGAAATCCCTGCAGAACCATTTTCAGCAGGCGGGCATTTAATAAATTTTATGAAAGTGTGAGGAAAATACAAAAGAAAGGATACACTGATAAGAAAAATACTTTTGAAATGGACAGTCAACACCAGACATTTTATTGTAATTTTCTAGCCAAGTAACAATTGCTCTTTGTCATAATTTCCCATGGGTGAAAAAAAAAAAAGTCAAAACCAAATACACAGTAATCTGTGAGTCTGAACCACAGAAAACCTGTTGTACTGTTCTTCTAAGGGAACGTTAGAAGTGATGTCAATACAGGAGGGATGGGCTTTTCCAAACCCACAAAGCTTAATTGTCCACATCAGTTCTTGGCCCCTGACCACACTGATCTTGAGATCTGTTGGGTATTGAACCTCTCATGAGTAGCATGACTGGCTTTGGCCTCTTCATCAGCAGTTCAGCTGTGAACTTCCCTCCATAAGGTGGGAGAGACAACTACTTAACATAGGAATCATATTCTAATAGACTCAATTCCACACAAATCTCCGTTCTCTTCACATGAGGACATTTAGTCCATGTTTCCTATTGACAAAACCCAACTTCTCTGCCCTATTCTTTTAAGTATGTTCCTGCTCATTGTCTTATTTAGACTCACTGGGTTGTTCTCCAGAAGCCATCAAAACTGCCCAACTCTCCCCATAGGCTGGACAGAGGAGCTGAGATGGGATTTGGGTATCCGACCAGGGCCTAAAGCAAGGAGTCCAGGTATCCTGCCAACAGGTGACAATTGCTTGGCTCTGCTTACCTTAGCCATCATGCATCCTTGATGGAAGCAAAGCTTCACCCTGTCCAGGGGCTATCTGTGCCTACAAGCTTCTAGTAAACCTTTGGGAGAGCAGCGCATACACGCACAGTCCTCAGGCAGCTACCCAGTAGTATAACAGGCCATTAAAAATATTTCTTGTTCGCAGCTTGGAAACATTGGACCTGCTGAAGAGAAATCAGCTTTTGGCATGTCTTCCCTTCAGCCTTCCCAACCCACACTTTTGTTTTCATATCCTTTGCTATCAGCGAAGACATTTTAACAAGCCACATTAAAGTTGTGGATGAATTTGCTTAGTTAGAAGCACTTCTGAATTTAGACTGTAAACAGAGAGCTGACTCAACAGCAGTACTTCCTAAAATCCCAAGTACTCGACAGTAAGTTACATATACAGGAAACAAGATGTTTTAGTCCTAACAACTCTTATGCTCATATTGGGCATTTCTGTCATCTATATCAGAGACAGTAATAAGTAACCAGACCTCTTTTATGTTATTTCCCATTGCTTTACCATGCAAATGAATTCTAGAATACTGAAATTTAATTTAATAAACCTATGGTGACAATTTCAAGAAGACGACTTCCCCTTTTGCACTCCAGACAACTTGAACACTCTCTTTGAAACTGCCTCTATTGTTAGTTTCCCAGCCATCAGCTGACACTGAATGGCAGTGGCAAAAGCCAGCAAATTCTCTCCATAACTCTTCTGGAGACACACTGATTTGGGTTGGGATTTTGGGTCAAGCTAGATGTCAACCCAGCCTGTACCATCACGGCAGCATGGAGCAATTTCAACTCTGTTGAAGCCACTCGGTTGTTGATGAAGCTCAAACAGCTGGGTACTGGAGCTAAACTGAATGCCACAACACATCTGTGCACACACAGTCCAAACCTGTCTCCCCCCAGAAAGATGCAACAGAATCTACCCATTAAAATGGAAATCTTTTGCTGGATTCAAGCACCAGCATCGCTGTCAGATAAAACACAGAGAACACTAGGACAAATACAGATCCCAGAGACAAAAAAAATCCTATCCGTGAGGTGTTGGATCGTACATGTAAGCAGTGCCTGCTGTTTCCTCTGCTTCTTATATACCCCTCTTTGCAGTCTTGACACTGTTACAAGGAAAGTGTGCATAACCAATTGCATGAGGTTGCCTATTCTCACAGCTAATATGCTGTGGGGAAAAAAAGAAAGGTACGACAGGTACCCCCAATTTATATGGCTGTCTTAGAGCCAGGGGTTGCCATCAGGGCATAGGGGAAAAAAAACATCCCACAACATTTTGGTAGTTTGTTTACTGGTTTTGTGAGCATTCTGTTACAAAGTCAGAAAAGAAAGAAAGAAAAAGAAATGCAGGACTGTTTCTCACAGGAAAAAAAAAATACTCCTACAAAAGGACATATAAGGCAAAATTCACAGGGGTGTAAGACCATATGAAAGGAAATATTAAAGCTTACCACACTCCTCTGCTAATCACACACGTAACCTGTCTGACTGCCTCTCCTCCCACATACAGCCAAAGAAGCTGCTGCTAGGTGAATGTCAGCAAGAACATACTGTACTATACCAAACACAGCATCCTGACCCAGACTAACACTCTTATATGGATGCTAAGGACATTGCTAAAGAAACACAGACCCTATTGTTAATCACTTCTTTTAGAAAACTTCCTTCACAGCCTGAGCTAAGTACTATATTAAATTGTGAAGAAATCGCTAGAACTACTATGCTGCAAGTGACTTTTAAATCAAGTGCATGAGTTATACGGTATTTAGCACTGTGCTGTAAAGAGTGGTAAATGGAGGTGTCATAAATATCCGACTTTATCATCTGTTGACTCATAATCCAGATGCCAATGGGATATAAATCATGTAAAGCATGTTTCCAGATTAGGAAATTCTGACGGTTCACTATTGTTCTAGCAAACCACATTAATTCTTCGTAGGTTCAGGAGTGCCCTCTGATGGTTAGTATCTATTACTGAGAAATAAGAGTTGACTGGAAAGTGGTACATCCTAAATCGTCTATGCAATACAAAACATCTTCACTTCGTGCACTATACATTTACAGTCATCTGTATGCTTAAATATTTTGATAACCAGCTTGCTTTGCTGGAAATAATTTTTCTGCATATTTCTCTTTCTGTTTCAGTTCTTTCTATTGATATTTAAGGGTACACACACACACATATTAGGGATGTAATCCCTAAATTAAGCTTATGCATACATCTATTTTTAGAAGTTGAAGGAAATTTCAGATAAATTAGAGGTTTTCTACAACGGAATGTGAGAAATGCCTTGAAAGCCTCTGACAAATTCAGACACCTGGAAATTCAGATATTCAGCTGAGTATCAGAAAACAGGATATAACTGGAAAAAAACAGTCAACTTCTTAATATGTGCTTAAGTGCCCACGAGATTATACGTAATTTTCCAGCTATATAAGCTAACCTAATAAAATACGTTAAATCTCTCTACAAAGCTTGATTCACTTGCATCCTTAGAACACCACATCTACAACAGAACTGTGAGAAAATAGGAAATCAATTTATTTCCCCACCACCACCTGTGATTTTACCTTCAGGTATTCAGCAACTGAGGATTACTTATCATTTTAAATTTTATCACATATAATATCCACTGCCCTTCCAAAATAGCTGGAAGAGGGCACAGACTTGGAGCTTTCTGTGAAGACAATCACTATGCCCACTAGATAATAGATTCACATCTCTCCCTTCAACTGAATGAGTAGTAGGACTGAGGGAAAGCAGAAGATAACAGTTTAGGATGAAAGAGACCACTAGCAAGCCTTTTCTGTGACAGCTTTGACTCTAGTTTTACATCTACTGCAGGACCCTAGATATACTGAAATGCAGCAGTACTTGGGAATTATGATTGGAGTATCCCTTTTCCACCTGGGGCTGCAATCGGCTGAGATTCAGACTGGGATTATCTCAACACCGACCCGGAGTATGAGGCCCCTCCTTGGCACCATGCGTTTCTAGAGATGTTCTGCCCTCTTTTGTGCTGCCCAGCAGCGGAGCGAGCCCCAACATGACAGGGCATGCTGCCAGGAGTTTCCCGGACCCCTGAGGCTCCCTTGCTGACAGAGGTTCCTACCGCTAGTCTTGCCTCCCGAAGGGAAAGCTGATTAATCCCGTTATGATTATACATATAATGAGGTGCATATAGTATCTATATTATGAGAGGTTTTCTCCATCCCGGAGGATGCCAAGGGGATGCTGCAGGCAAGGAGCTCCCGCCGCTTGTCGCCCCAGGTCCGCCTCCATGCAGAGGCTGCTGTGCCCCGGCATCAGCCCCCCAAGAAGGGAGCAGCAATTCCCCCGCTAGCGACAGGAAAGGGGAAACCTACTGCTGTTTCCCTCAATTAGCTAAGTACCGCCTAATCAGGTGCCACGCTAACGCTCCCGCCTGTTACCCCGTTCAAAAGCTTCAGCCTCCGCCCGGGCTACAGGAAGGAGGCCGCGGTGGGAATCCCGAGCCACAAGAAGAGCCGGAGCCCCTTCTCATGGAGGTCGGGGGAAAGGCTGCCGGCGAGGTGGGCGCTCCCGCCGCCGCCCGCCCGGGTGCTGCGGTGCGGCTCGGAGCCGCGATGCGCCGCGTCCCGCAGGGAGACGACTTTCCCCAGGCGCACAGCACTCCGCCCCGCCGCTGCCAGGTGGGGCTCGGGGGCTGCGCTGTGGAGTGGCGGGGAGGCAGCAGGTGGGATGCAGGTGCGCGCAGGGGGCGGCGGAGATGAGCGAGGGCCGAGGACAGCGGAGGGAGCCTTAGCAGCACCTTGCACACACGAAGCGTGCCTAGACATCAACGGGAGCTGGAGCTCGCCATGGCGTTGCCTGGAGCGCTCAGTGCCCTCAACACCAAAAAAGGCTGGAAAACGGCCTGGGAGGGAACTGCCAAAGGGCCCCCATTTTGAAGATGTTGGGGTGCTGTGCCAAGCCTGGGGGCTTTTCAGTGCCCCTGGCACGTCCCGGGACTTGTTCCAAGTCCATCTGAGTCCAGATCTTGCCTCGTGGCCTGGCTGCTTCTCCACATTTGTTTTGTACTCTCTCTCATTCATCCGAAGTGGGGTTGTTGTCACTCACAGGACAGCCCACCCCTTGCATTGTAGATGTTCAGGAAGGGTTTATAGCACAAAACTGGAGGTCCCCCTCTAAAACCAGTCAAAAAGGCAATGCTCTAAACATTTTTGTGAGTCAGTAATCTGAATAGAAAATAAGCCAGGTCCACTTACAAATGCAAAGGATGTTTTATTTTTACCTTAACACCTTTCCACCCATTTCAGCATAAATTAGCTAAAATTCCAAATGAATGTGCACTTCCAACATATTTTTTTAAGTATCAATTTAAAATGTGAAATGGGTTATGGTAGTAACTCTTAGCGTCTTCCCAACACACTTTTCAGTCAAGATTAATGAAATCTTGAAGCATGACTTAATGAAAACTGATCCTTTAAGCATGACATTTTGATCTAAAAGTCATAATTGTCTAGTGGAATAATAACAACAACAATAATAATGTCACCAAACCTATCTGGCATCACAAGTACCAAGATATCCCAGTTCAATTCTGAAATCCCAGTGTCTCAGGTATACACATCCATCAGTGTGCAATACGTACTGTTACTGTTTAGCTACAGCAGTAACATCTCAAAAGTCAGAATAAGTACATAGCTGCTTAATAAAAATTGTTTCCGAAATGCGAGGTGGATGGTGAAAGGGATGAGCTAAGGGGAAATACTTGTAATTTTCTAAGAGGAGCCTTCTGGCAGTCATGCTAAGCTGTATGGGAATAGCTCAGAAACAGCAGCTGGTTTATGAATGTGCAAAATAATATGGCAAAGGAAGAGGTCTACTAGGTCCTGCCTGTGTTTATGGCCTTTGGGGACAGGAAAGTGCTTATGTTGTGAACAGCATCAGAAGGAAGGTACCAGAGCTGGAGCCAGGGAAAGAATTACTGATTTTTGAGGTTGTCCTATAGTGAGATTTTTCTTGCTTGAAATGGTCCTGGGTTTCTGTTGAATAAAATACTGCCTTTTGTCGCTGTACAGCACTATGGGAACAAAATTTAAAACATTTGTACTTTTTATACAGCTAAGTAGTGTGATACCATTCCTGTGTGAACACGTAGTTAAATATTTTAATTCAAAATTTGATTGGACTTGCTCTTTATAGGTGAGGCCTTTCAGATCCTTCATCCCCATCTCTGCCATAAATAAGGAGTCAGAAGTGCAGTACTGTACTTTTGTTTTGCTTGTCATTCCACTGATAGAATCCTCTTTCGCTTTGCTGACAATTCAGGTCAAACAGAAATCAAATGCGTATCATTAGACAGGATAAATAGAGAATTAAACACAGTTCAGAAACAGAACTCCATGGACTGAAAGGTAGTAAATTCCCTAGCCACTGGGATAGATGGACCTTAATTTGTCGATAGTTCATCGTGCTATGGAGAAGAAGTGTCAATAATGAAATGGTATGAAAATACCAGCCTTGTTGCTTTATGGACAAATCGACCTATCCAGTCCAACACCTTGAATGAGGGGAGACTGACATGCAAACCACGGCCTACACATCTTTACCCTTCAGGCATGCCGAGGTGATGGCAAGATCAAAGAGGCTTTTGAAATGCCAAGTTCTGAGAAAGGAAATTGGGAAATATAACTCCAGAGTTAGCTGGAGGGGGCAGGGATGAGGGTCATGTTAGAAGGTGTTAACCACTGTAGAAAGAAGGGAGACTCTTATCCCAGATGGTGCAGACATTTCATTGTTAAAATACAACTGCAACCAGCCCATGTTACAAGGTAATGAAATCTGTCACAACTTGAACATCAAAAGTGGTCACAGGCTATAAAGGAATGGTGTTTGTGGGATCAGTAGGGACAAGAAACGTTGGACACTAGAGGCTGTGTCTCTGAGAAGCTGTAGTCAAGAGGATCAGAAAGGAGAGGAAGGAAGAGATTGTCTTGCTCACATCTGCCCGAGGATAGGAGCAGAGGACAAGTAAGATATTGCTTCCTTTATAATGAATCCAAGATGTACCTCCCTAGCCTGACATTTGCTGAGTAAACCGAGTTAGTTACTCAGACAAGTCCTTTTGGTCCACTCCAGTTTTCCTGTACATTCTTAGTACATTCTGTTTTAATTAGACCAGTTGAGTCCTTGACTGTTTGCAAATTTCATGCAGACTTTTCCTTAGCGGTGCTTCTAAGGAAGTGGAGCTACAGAAAGATGCCTGGAGCCTATCATAGTTGGGATGTTTGGTCAAAGGGGCATGGACTGTGGAGACCTCTCTCACAAGAGATGGCACTTGCAGAACCGAGGTCTGGTAAGCACAAAGGAAACACCTGGATGGCCAAATGTACTTCCACTCCTTCATCTTTTTTTTCTTCCACTAATTTTCTTATATCTTAGGATTTGAGTATAATGGAAGCCAAATTAGAAAAAGGGATGTCAGCTTTCATGAAAACGAATGCTGCAAAGTAGAAATGATTTGTGCTAAAACTGTACTTGTACTGAAAAGTGCTGAATACAAACTAATTGCTGGAAAACAGGGAAGACTGAAAAATGCAAGTGGCGGAACTAGACACATCCAGCAGAGTGCAGCATCCCCCAGGCGAACAGCGCCTGAGCGCGGCGGCTTGAGCCGTTTGCCTTCTGAATGAATAATAGGCGCTGGCTGCTAATAAGCAAAGCCCTCCAAAAAGGAATGACACCTTTCCACTTACGTATTTTGAATAACACTCAGATACTCTTAAGATATTGGCTGTATTTTTCAATATAAATGTTTTGGCGTGGAAAGTCGGGGAAAGAATCTGGGGCTGGAATTGGAAGCGGGAGCTAGAAAGTTTCAGGCCAGACACGTGGTGAGGAGTGGAGGGTTAGCTGAAGAAATAGTGAGTTGACTGGTAGCCTGGTGGTAGGGCAGGACAGTGAGATCAAATGAACTCACAGGATTGAAGGAGCAGAGAATGAAATGAGAGGCAGCACAGGCAAAGACAAAGGGATTAGTACCTGGAGCCAGAGACAGGGAGGGGGGGAAACAAAAAAAAACATGCTGGAAGAGATGAGACAGGAGGGAACAAAGAGGGAAGGAACAAGCAGAAAGGGCATTCTGTTAATCAGTGAAGCCTATCTCTCTACAGAGGCCTTGGGATGTTTATGTGACATTGTTCTGCTTCCTGCAAGTCTCTGTGTAACCCCATGTCTGACCTAGTATCTGACCTTGCATCTCAAAGGATGAAAACATGCTATCACCATCTGTCATCTTGGCAGAAGTCAGCATGAAGAGGCCTATACTGTGGGTTTAGAGGTTCCAAACCAACTGTGGTACCACAACATGATGCCACTTGATAGAACTTTTGGTTTTGTTTCGTTCTCATTTGCTTTTTAAAAAACCCTAGGATATTACAGACAAAATGATTTTTAAAATCCTTCTTAAGGTCATACAGTCAAATAAAAAAAAAAGCAGGCAATGCCAGCATTAAAATTGGTTTTACCCAGTCCCCTGTGAAAAAGTGTTATGGTTGGGTCTCGGAATACATGACTACCTGCTGTTTCTCCTCTGCAATTCTGTTTCATCCTTGTACAGGAACAGCTTGTTTTGGGTGTGATCAAGTTTGTGAAGTGAAGAAGGGTGCTTTCCTTCCCTTCATACCTCATCTGTTGCAGAAGTATAAATGACATTCTGTCAGTGAAGGCTAACATGGCCATCTTTGACAACAGATCAAATTTGACTAGAGTACAAATGAGACCCCACTGAAGGGTGAGTTGAGTCAGTCCTCCTCAGAGCAGTGGGTCTGCAGTCAGTGGCTCTCCCCTTCGGTTAGGATGCTGCCCAAGGTAATTCCTCAAGGTTAAGATCCCTCACCTTACTGAGTGAATGTGCATTTTGGGCTACCCTTCTAAAATGCGAAGAATTCTTAAGTCAGTTGTGTTGTAATGGTTACATCTGACATCCCGAATCTGTGGTCCACCAAATCTTGATGGGGCTTTAATTTGTTTTGTAAAATTAAGTATATTATTTGTCTCACTCCATTCATAAATCTCAATGCCACCTTCACACTACATGAATCAAAAGTCCAATTGAAAAGCATATTTTATGATTTTATAATTAAAACACGATCATAACACATATGCACAGTGAAATCAAATTAAGATTGTATAGCCATCTTTGGCTGTGAGATTTCCTGCATTTTAACATCTTCATTTGTAATTTTATATACCACTAGGATGCATGTTGTGTGTGTGTATGATTGCATGTGTTTGTTGAAAGGTATGATTACATCACGTATGCACATGGAACTTGCCTGACCTAATTTCAACCATCTAGACTTGCTCCAGTCAACAGAGATTTTACTCTAAAGTAGGTGCCCATGAGAGGTAGGATGCCTGTTTCTCTGCTATGACAACTTGTTAGCTATTTCCTCATGGGAAATGTATTTAAGAGCTAGTTATTTTGCATTGTGGCATAAAAAAGATCATGATATTTCACACTGTTAGTGACAAGCAACTTACTTAGTTAATGGCAGGTGCAAAATACGCAACTACCCAATTTAACAGGTCAGGCAAGAAGAGACACAGTCTGTGGATTTGATTTCCAAACTGTGTTTTCTGACAGAACAATGAAAGTGTAAGTAAAATCCAACTCTGATCACAAAATTTATTTTAGATTTCTACGTTATCTTTCCCAGGCCCTTTTTGCATCTGATACTTTTACCTGCCCAGTATTTTGATTAACAGTCTGCTCCATGTACTCTTAATTTGGACTATAAACTCTGGCCTAAGGGCTCTTTTTTATGTCCTGTTTCAGTAACACCAAACATCTGATACACTTCTTGGGCTGGAATCTAAGCACTTCTGGAGAATAGGCAATAAATACTCACCAGTATCATCATGGTTTCCAGTCAGGTAAAAATTAATTGCTTTATACCTGAAATACACCTTTGAATCTAGGCACTGCACCCAGGAGGTCCAGGCAATACTGGTGATAACAATTAGTGATCTCAAGAAAAGAAAGAAATGTAGTTGCATCAAAAGGGAATGAGTCTGTTCGGACTAAGCATTACAATTAAAATTCATACTTGTAATACGTATGAGGGAGACATAAGGGACGAGGATCCCCACTCCACCAGGATGGACATTAGAATGATGTCCACAGGATTTACTGAGGGAAGGAACAGCATGGGGGGTTGTTCTGTCCTCTAAGGCTCACCTAAGAGACCACTGCCACAATCATGGAAGTCTACTCAAGGAGGAAGTGAGTCTTGTTCAGCCCTGGAAAAGCAATGACAGCATGTCTCAGGGATTATGTGAGTTGAGGCAAAAGTAAGCCATGCATGGAGGTGATGAGCTGTATGAGAAGCCGGTGACATTATTTATACCACTGGCAGTCTTCTGAAGTCTGCTGAGACAGTTCGCTGTTTCTAGGTTCTCGCTCTTGGGGAAAAAGTGGCTGACCTCAGTTTAGACTCTATCAATCATACAGCTGAAGGACAGCAGAGAAAGCCCCTTTCTATGTGAAGGCTGACGAGGGAAGCCTGGTTATTCCTGTAACACCTCCAAGCAGGGAAATGCCAGGAACCACCACTGCTAGCTGCTCAGTTGGCTTTTGAGCCAGACCACCCTGGAATGCTTGTGGTAGAGTACGAGAAATTCCACCTATGTGGGATGTTTACCCAGCTGGCTGTGAGAGGCTGTGCCAGTTCTTAGTCATCTAAGTGCCAGCCCTTGAAGAGATGGCTCCCTTGGCCTCAGTGCCCTGAGTTCCTCTAGAAGTCACCCAGTGCAGCTGATAGGACTATTCTTGGCCTATTGCAGAGTATTTTGAAACCAACTATGTTGTAATGCCTGATGTGAGCTGCTGGGTCCTGTGACAGTGATGCCAGGAAGAAGTACAGTGACAAAAGAAGCCTTTTGGAAGCCCTCTGCAGAAGCTCCAGAAATTACTTCTAATAACATCTAATCCCAAAAGTCACGACAGATTCATTATCCTTTGTCCTATGCTGGCTTCCAGAGTAAGATCAAGAGCTTGCTGCCTGTACAGCTCTGCTGAGTTACCTAGGGGGACAATACAGAGCAATCCCGTTCCTAGAAGGAAACCACCACAAAGGAGGGGTAATACCCATGGTCTCTCAAGGCACTGATGGCTGGCTGTGGAATTCACCGTTGCCCAGCCAAAGGTTTGCAACACTTCTGCCCAGTCCTGTGTGAGAGCTTTTGAGAGAGCCTTCCTGAGACACTTGCCAGTGCTGAGTACAAAGACTGATCTCCACTGTTACAGGATGTACCACTGACATCCTGGAGCAGGGCTTAATCACTTCTTTCAGAGGAGCAGAAGGGGAGGAAGGAAGAAGTCAATTAAGTTATGCATGAAGCACTTTTTTCCTCTCTAGCTCACTCTCTTACACATAGACTTGTTAGACACACACTTTCTGGTGCTCTTGTCTTCTCTAGCTTCAGTTCCAGCACTCAAGTATGTTTCTGTGCATTTTCACAATGTTATGTTTTTCCATAAAACACCAGTGGTCGGCTGGAGAGGCTACAATCAGACCAGGTAGATAAGGTATCTAGTGGACATCCTGTTCTAGTAACACATTCCTGGGCTTGGATATCCGTGCTGTGGGCATCCCAGCATGGTTCTGGAGTAGGCCTTTTAGCACAAGGTTGGTTCCACATAATCTCCCTCTTCTTGCCTTAATTAATACCCAGGAAACTGCTTCCCAGGGTAAAGGCACTGTTGTCAGAGCCCTAAGCACAGCAAGAGGATGCTTATTTATGTGTCTGATCAACTTGTAAATGAATGTTACACAAGATGAGATCTTTGCAGAATCAAACTGAGAAGCTTAATAAGGAAGACATCATAAACAGCCAAGACCAGCAGGCACAAGAGTCTGGATGGCCCCTCTGGCCCCAAAGTACTACATTGTCCATCTCTGCCACACGAGGTGCAGTAGCTCTTCAGGACAGCCCAGGCTATTTCTGATATACTCTCCTGGATCAGACAAAAGCATGCCTGTCACAGACATGAAGAGCTCAGTGGAGTTCGGTGTGGGTCTGTGCTTTACAAGCCAAAGACAATACTGGGTATGCAAGTACATTCTGCTTGCTTTGGGTTTTTGCAGTCTTTCTGTGTTTGCACAGAGCTGCGGTGAGCAGAACCAGCATCTGTGTAGAAATGCTGTGGCTGGGAACAGTGGTTGATGAGGAAAGAGGACAAAGCTAGGCAGATGCCAAAGGCATAAATGGTGCTTGGTGCACACATACATGCAAGCTTGGCTGTCCAGAAGCAGACCGACTGGCCAGAGTTGTCTTTGTTTTTTCGCACAGCTGACTTCCTAGCAGATTAGGGCCACTTGGTAATGCTGATGTTGCTATTTGTCTAGCAGGTTCTAGCACGGAGCCACCAGATCCGGATAAAATGGTGTGGCTGAACTAAGGACTGGTATTTATTTTCTACACGTGGTGAGCTGTTTAAACTTGTAAAGGCAGTGGAGATCTAGTCAGTACAGGGAATACACCCCAAGGAGCAACCCAGCAGACCAGCCATGGCACGATACACTCAGTTGTCCATAAAGAGTCATTCAGACATCCACGACAGCTACATGAGGCTAGCAGACACAACACAAGATTCTTCTTTCTGGAGGGAGACTCGGAGACCACCAAACAGCACCAGCACCTTTGTTTAGGTGTCCCAGCTGATGTGTCTACTTTAGGGACCTGATCACTCCCTAAGTGGCAGTGGCTGTCCCAACAGGATTTCAATTGGCCACAGTGAAAACTTGAGCACATTAGAGCACATGTAGGCTTTGAACTGAATCCCAGGTGGGCCATCGGCACAGGCCAGCAGAGGAGGGAAGAGCAACCAAAGGGGATGTGCAGAGGAGGAGAGGAAGCAGAACTCCAGATTTTGCTAGCACAGCTCATGCAATGAGGGATTCCCCAAGGGTGGGGTAGGCAGTGCACAGCACAGTCATCCAAGGAAATGAGAAGATACCTCACAGCTGGTTTAAGTCAAGTCACGTATGGGAGTACAGGGACAGTGGATCATAGCCATCATGGAAGGAAATACAGGTTCATTTGCTTTCCAGCCATGTCGATAACAAACAGACCAAATGAGTTCAGATTCCATCCCGTGGACTTTGGGTGCCCAGGAAACCAGGGCATGACATCATCTGGTGGAAAGGAGACAGCAACTCATACAGCCTCTGAAATGCTGTAAGAAACGGTCACTTCTCTACACGGTGGTGAAACTTCTGGTTTTAAGAAGAACCAACCAGACACCGCTTACAATGTGCAATTCTCCAAAGACTGCAAGAAAGTATACAGCAGTTGCAGCACTCTGAAAGCTAACTTGGAAAAATCCCTTTCTCCAGGTAATTTTGTCATTTAACAGTGGTAGATGTGGACCCACACAGTGGATGTGTGACTTAAAGGAGCAGGTGGGGCCAACAATCAGTCTGAGCTGCTGAAGTGGCCATCAGCCCATGCCATACACCTGTTGGGTTGTATATTTAAGGCATCAGTGGGTTTCCTCTTCAGCATACATGTGCTGAACCATGAAAGTTTAGTAGTTTACCAAAGAAGGAAAATCTTGAAAGCAATTCAAGGATCTACACTAAGAACAGTAGAGCTATAATTAAATCCACCTTAAAAGTAGCGTACCTCTTTTTAGGGCTGAAATAGCACTCTGTATTTTAAGCAGAGTATTATGTATTTATGTTGGAGAAAAAGAAGAGAGGTTGAAAACAAGCATTTTCATGTGAGGGTTTGGAAACTCAGCGTACTAAACATTCACCAAGGCTCCCCGTAAGCGCTGGAGTTTGTCCTGTCGCTGCTGGATGAATTCGCATCTCTGACCTCCAGCAGCGGGCTGGAGCCCATCTCCGTACAGCCCCTGCTGTGCCGTGCTGAGGGACGGCAGAGGGAGGACGGGACAGGGCAGGAGCCGGGGCTGAGTGATCCCCAAGTCCCAGCAGGCAGCGAACCTGAGGCGCGGTGAACAGCGAGCCCGGCAGTCCCGGGCGGCCGCTCCGCGCCGTTGCTCACGCCCAGCAGACGAGAAGCACCTGCAGCTTCCGCGCCACACGGGCAGTCAGCACCTCCGCTGCGGGCGGGTCGCGGCTAGAGGCTCCGCGGGGCGGCGCGCAACCTGCGCGAGTTCCCTGCCAGCCCGCCCCGCCGCAGCCACCCTTTGTACCGGCCCCGCGGAGCGGAGTCCCCGCGGCATGGCGTGGCGGGCGGGCGCGCTGTGTCTGTGCGCGGCGGCGGTGCTGTGCGCGGCGGCGGAGCTGCGGCTGACCCTGCTGCACACCAACGATGTCCACGGGCGCGTGGAGGCGCAGGGCGCGGGAGCGCGGGGCTGCGCGGGCGCGGAGCGTGGGGCCGGCTGCTTCGGCGGCGTGGCGCGGCGAGCGGCGCTGGTGGCGGCGGAGCGGGCCGCGCACCGTAACGTGCTGCTGCTGGACGCCGGAGACCAGTACCAGGGCACGGTGTGGTTCTCCCGCTTCAAGGGCTGGGAGGCGGTCCACTTCATGAACCTCCTGCGCTACGACGCCATGGTAAAGAGGGCCCGGGGTAGTAGTGGTGGGGGGCTTCTCCCTCTTGGGTGCTGGGTCTGTGTTTCGTTTTCCAGCCCTTGCATTGACACTCCCTGGAGAGCGTAGCGTTGCCTTAGAGAAGTCTGTAGGTCTCGCTAAAATCGTGGTCAGCATCGGCCAGGGGTAAGGAAGGGGAAAAGAAGCGATGTGCCAGGTGACTGGCACCCGATCGAATGGAGTCAGGAGCTGGCAGTCCCGCGGGCAGCCAGAAACAGGGAGCTGGTGCCAGGGCTACAGAGAGGGAAAGGCAGGCATGCCGTGGAAGAGCTCCACTTGGGAGACGCAGGGGCTTGGAGCGAGCTGGGAAGAGGGATCGGCGGAAGCGTGGAATCCTGGGTGAGGCTCCTGGCCTGCGATGGAGAGGGTAACTGTGGCAGAGGCTCGCAGCCTGCCCTGCGGGAAGGGCCAGATGGTGCATGTTGGCAATGCTGTTGCAAAGGGTGAGGATTGTTCGTTTTCATCAGTCCCACCCTGACCGTGTGCAGTCCCACTAGAGCTGTGGTCTTGACAGGGTGTAAGGGGCTGGATGAGTGTGGTCCAGGGACTGGAGCAGTGCACCTTTGAGGAAGCTGTCTGAGGCTGCACGGGTCGTGCATTTTTACTCATTCTCTTTTGGTCGTTCGAGCACTGAGAGAAAGGTAGAAGAATTTGAGGCTGAGATTGGGGGATGTCACTCCATGTCCTTAAGTCTTTTGTCTGCTAATACATAAAGCCTGCTAATACATAAAGAATTATTGTGGGTTATTTTGCTTGCATACAACCTCAGAAAGGAGGAGAGAGATTGAAGTTATGTTTAAGGATGACTGCATATTTATCTCATTCCAACTAACAGCTTGAGGAAAAAAAATCTGTGCGTATCGTATCCTCTTGACTTCATCTTTTTTGCTTTCTTTGGAAAATACTGCTCTTTCCCAGGTAAAAATGGCTTCACCCGTTTCTTCCCTCTGCCTCAGAAGAGTTGCAGAAGGGAAGGGATGCCCCAGTACACTCTCCTGGGCTAAACACATTTCACACCAGACAGACAGGTCTGTGAAGGACACTGCTCCCTGTTCCTGTGGCTTAACAAACGGTTTCCTAATCATAAAACTAACAGGGTTTTTCTCTCAGTGGTGACGGGGAGGGATGTGTGCGTTCAGGACTCATTCTCACTGGGAGCTGGGGAGCACTTTGGGATTCTGCAGTGCAGAAATAGCTCAAGGTGGCTTTTCTTGCCTTTCTTCCCAAAGCTGGCTGCTGACTGTCACTCCTCAGCCACACATTTGCTGGTTTAAGTGTTTCATGGGCAGGCTGGGAGCTTGTACAGTTCCTGATCATATCACAAGAAGAAATTCTAATGGGCAAAATCAGCCATATTGAGCTTGTGCCCAGATTTAGAAATGCATTACGTAGGAAGCAAGTACTGACTGTTTGGGAGATTCCATGAGCTTTTTCATCAGAATAAGATTAAAAAAAAATTCCACACCATACTGGATAGCCAGAGGCTTGTACTGAACGCTTATACCTTAGGTGAAGTAGTCAACCACTTGTTCTCTGTGGAGGTGCTGCATATTGTAATTTGAATGTTGTCACTGGATAGAAGCGGGCAGGACAGACTGAGAAGCTACAGGTACTCAGGACCTTTGCTACCGAAGAGCCTGAGGAGAGATGCCAAGTGTTGGGCAGTGCTGCGACATCCTTTGCAACTCTTCTGTCCATGGACTGTGAGCACCATGCAGTGGGGATGGTGGCTAGGTGGGCGCAGGGAGCCAGGTGAGAGCCACTCTGCACAAGAGTGAGCTAGTGTTTCTTTAAGCAAAATTTGGGAAGTCATATCCCTAACAGAAGGGGAGGGGATTACTGAAATGGTTAGAAGCAAGATACAGGAGTAGGATTACTAGCAGGATGAAGGAGGGAACATGAGTCATGGAAGTAGTTACAGGATGGGGGCAGGAGCTGTAGCAGGATTTAGGGCAGCCTGGCAGTGTTAGAGGTTTAGTCCACAAATGGGACAAATTTCCTTTTAGGTTAGCTATTTTCTCATTTCTGTCCTTTCTCACCTCAAGCCTGTTTTGTCTTGTTTAGCGAGGTATTGCCTTCCAAATTTTCTTGGCACTAGCCTTGCTTTTTGGTGTAATTAACATCAAAATTAAGTACTGCAAAGGCAGTAATTGAAGGGATGATGGAAGTCTTCTGGGTTTACTTTTAAGTTGCATCCTTCTGTTAATTTGTATCCTGATTTTGAAATTTTTTTTAACTTGGTTTCTTGTGAAAAGGAGGATTATAGGATCATGTGCTGTGTGCCTAAACATGTCTGTTTATCCCTCCTTGTGACTTGCACTTAAGCTGGCCAATGGATTCAAATTTGGTGAAGGGATATTGCACAGGTACAGCGTCCCAGAAGCTCTGGGCATAAGGGTGGTTAGATAGAGTATAGGAACCCAGCATGGTACACATCCTCCCCCAGAGGAAAAGTTGTATCAAATGTAAGACCGTATTATTAGCCACCAGTGATTTCTCATGAACAAGAGATTTTGTAACCACCCACACCATGGGAAAAGTTTTGATCAAAGCTTGTATCCTAATGGACATGAAATAATCCAAACGCAAGATACAAAGCCAAGAGAAACAAGGTTTCATAAGTGGTTGGTTGGTTTTGTTGTTTGTGGGTTGTTGGGGTTTTTTTCCACAACAAGCTAATGGCAGTTACATGCAATTCAACTTATTTCATTTGCAACCTTTTGGGGGGGAGGGTGTAATTGCATGTTTAGGATAAACAGAAGGCACATGCATCAGCCAAAAGGAAATAGCTTGTTACATTCTGAGATGCTCCACCAGTCCATGGACGTCTTTTCAGAACATCAGTCAGCATCGAACTGATGAAGGAATCAAAATGAGTTTCCTTAAAGTGTTATTCTTTTTTACATTATTTTTTACAGCAAGTTAGATTGCAGCTAGAATACGGTTAGAAAGCTGATATAGTTGGAGTGCACTGTGGCTTCCCAGGTCAGGATTTTCCTAAGAACAGTTCTTGGTTCTTTTGGACAAGTGCTGCAGCATCATGCAAACAATTTGACTCCTTCCCTGGGGTGTGAGTAGGGTTCTCACCAGCATCAGCAGGAGCAGTTGATTGCCAGTGATGCCAAAGTTACTGCTGATATCCTGACTTTTCCACAGGGCCATTGACTATATGCCTGTGGGGATCAGAGGAGTCAGGAGCCTTTGCTTCATCCAAAAGCAAGACTACCAATCATTTGACTGAAATGTTGAGCTTCCGTGCCTCTAGTGGTCCTGCTCAGGTTGGAACATGACCAGGGTTAATATAATCTATCTGGGAAAGAAAAGGTGTAATAAACACATAGAGGTTGTTTATCTGAGCAGTGCAGAGAGGTGTATAAGTCTTTTCAGATGATGAATGTGGCTTTCCCTGCTTAATCTTCAGAATGAAATTAGAAGAACGCTTTTGTCTAGAAGAGTTGGTCTGATGGCTTTAGCACTCCTTTCATGCTTTGCTCTAACTGCCACCTGAAAACTTGTCCCAGGTTACACTATGACTATGTTTCTATAGCTGTTTCTTCTCTTTCACTAACACCTAAATATGCTACAAGGTTCTTGTATATATCATGCTTCAGCAAAGTTGCCATCT
Source organism: Psittacula echo (assembly GCF_963264785.1). Taxonomy (NCBI): domain Eukaryota; kingdom Metazoa; phylum Chordata; class Aves; order Psittaciformes; family Psittacidae; genus Psittacula; species Psittacula echo. The sequence continues at coordinate 71,132,297 of NC_137738.1, read as the reverse complement.
ATGGACATTTTGCTGTTTACTTGGAGGCACAGGCATGTGGCATGTTAGGCTGAGCATGAAAAAGGGGTGGGTAAAAGAAAGTTTTATGGTCCTTTAAAGCAAGTACATTTTTGTTAAATTAGGCAACCAACCTAGAATAATTAAATGTTCTCATCTTGTTGATATTACGTTTCTAATTGATAAACTGGACTGCTTGTTTTATGTGATAGTTTTAGTTTAGATATCATAGTTTCTATGGTAGTGTTATCATAGAATCAGAGACTCATGGAATGGTTTGGGTTGGAAGGGAACTTAAAGATCATGTAGTTCCAACCCCCGTGCCATGGGCAGGGACACCTTCCACTAGACGAGGTTGCTCAAAGCCCCTTTCATCCTGGCCTTGAATACTGTCACGAATGGGACATCCACAGCTTCCCCGGGCAACCTGTGCCAGTTGCTTCACCACCCTTACAGTAAACACACCTGCATGTGTGCACACACCCATACTATGGATTGTCTGTGGAGATTCTCCCTAGTTGATAACCATTAGAACTTCCAGTAGGAAATTATATTGATGATGCCTAGAAAATGGTATTTTCTTGTAACATGTTAAAGTGCACAAGAACTTATACTAAATGTGAATTAAATGTGTTTAAAAACCTGTATTCCAGGCACAAGCTCTTAAAATTCATGTTTTATTTAAAGATAACAAATACTGTCTTTGGCATTTAACATTTTCTTCAGTATTTTTTTAAGCAACATATTTTCCATACACAAAATAAGTATTTTCCTCTGTGGTTCTTGTTAATCCTCTTTCTTGCAGTTACAGAATGAAAAACCAGTGGGTTTTGGTTTGGCATGTAATTGCAGACCTTATTTATGTAGGTTTTGACTGTCACATCTGTATTGATAGAAGAGTCTGAAAAGCAAAAACCTAAACCTAGAAAAGACAAAAATAACATTTCTGTGTTCATGAGAAACAGGGATGTGCTGTTTTAGACAAGATAGGATTTTATTCCCTAGAACATAGACTTTGTTTTCTCATACATACCTTTATATATAGTTTATGAGAGTATTTAGACTGAATATTGGAGGTAGGGTCTTATATTTTCTTCTTGCTTTTCACAGGCTTTGGGGAACCATGAGTTCGATGAAGGTGTGAGTGGATTATTGGATCCTTTCCTTAAAAATGCCAGTTTTATGGTTTTGAGTGCCAACATCAAGGGGAAAACCCCATTAGGGAATGAAATGATGAAATATGTTAATCCTTTTAAAATAGTACATTTCGACTCAGAACCGGTAGGAATTGTTGGCTACACTACAAAGGAAACTTCTTTTCTTTCACAGCCAGGTATGTTTTCTTTAGTATATAAGTTTATGTCCTTTGCTACTATTTTATTACTTGCCCACTGTTTTGAATCCAAAGATGAATATTTTCAGCTGAAAAGTGAGAAGTTTTATCAATACTTACTTGTATTATTCAACTTTGTAACTGCCTGATTTTTTAATTGGAGAAGCCTTGTTAACATTAAAAGCCGTTTTCATACAGACCTGAATTATAGTGTCACTGAATTATCCAAGAATATTAAAAAGATCAGTGAGATTGCAGAAGAGCTGGGTGGTGCTTTTATTGTTGTTGGGTTTTAAGATTTATATTCTTTTATATTGTTATTTATGTGTCTAAACAAAGGTCGAAGTGTACCTTTACAGTGAAATGTGCTCAAACCAAGGCTTTTCTCTGTGTGTTGGAAATGTGATCTTGGATGCCTCCAAGCTCAAGCCCTAGTAAAAGCAAGGAGAGCTTCCTGTGTGTTTTTGAAGCAGAAGTTGCCCAAGATGTTTTTAGTCTCTCAAATATTTCCAGAAATTAGACTACAGAAGAAACACCCATTCAGCTTTTACCACAATTGCTTCATTCATGAGTAAAATTAGAATTGATGAGGAAAAGGCTTCTCAATTTCTGGTTTTTTCCAACATTGAAGGGGTTTTGGTTTGTTGAGGTTGGTTTTTTTAAGTAAAAGAAAATGGTCAACTGGAACGAGAAACACATTTAAATCAGCTGTAGGAGATCTGAGTCATTGCCTGCTCGAAGCTCATCCCCCCACACCTCCTCCCCCCCAACAAAATCAGACTCTCTTCCCTGTTTTTTGCAGGAGGGATGCCCCAAGCACCAGTTTAAAGCAGTTTCTACACTGAAAAAGGACTTCATATTATTACTTCTCTTTTCATCACTTAGTAATAAAGAAGTAATGCATAGTTTTTTAAAGAAATTGAATATTTCATACCTTGAGGAAATACTAGAATATGAAACTGTTCCTTCTGTGCTTTTTAATTCCTATTCCTTATGTTTAAAGTATGGGGAAGTGGACGTCTGAGGTCAGAATAGACTTCTATATCTCACTTGTATTTTACAATTATGTGGTTTTGGAGTCCTTTCTTTTCTTCCCCCAACAGAAAAGGAAATTGATCTGTATTTTCTGTAGGCAATAGGATTTCACCTGTGCTTGAGGTGAAGTTCTTGAGGGGTGAAATGCTTGAGGGTAGGTGTCATCTGACATCACGCTAAGTTTGAACACAGTCAGTGTTCTTCTTCATTAGGAATTAATAAACTAGATCTCAACTCTTCTCCCAAACAACTCCATTGCTGTGGTGAGGTCATCAACTTAACTGTCTTGCAAATAAATTTACTAGAGAAGAATCCAGATAGTGTTGGAATGATCCTCTAAGGCATTTAACTACACTTCCAGTAACCTTTAGACATCACACTGAATGCCTCAGTGTGCTGGGATGCTATAACAGATACCACAGCTATTAAAAACAGCGTTAAAAGGGAAGGCTGGTTAGTTCCCTAACTGTTAGCTCCCTGAAGCAGCCCTAAGCTAAGTATATCCCACAGTGTAATTGAGCAACAAGCAGAGCAAATTCTAACAGCAACATTCATAGTGATCTGAGTTTTTACAATTTTCTGCTTTGCTTTCTCAGTGTGTGGAGGAGCATTTGGAAGCTTTGAAAATGTGAATTCAGGATGTGTTAATATAGCTCAGTGACTGTATATCATCCGTGACCTAGCAATCCTTCAGACTGATAAAATCACGGCAGAGGTGGGTCGGTGGCTAAATAGTTATCAACCTAATTCCTTAATTCAATGAATAAGATGTGTTGCACATTTTAAATTCAGCACCATGCTTATCTCTACACACTTCTTCCAGATGATTCTGTTTTCTCAGACTCCGCAGCAGTTGCTTTGGCGTGCTGTACACTCTTAGGGCATTGTCAAGGCAAATAAGAAGTATGAAAATGCTGAAACGGGAATTCCTACGTGACCATTTTCCATGGAAATCTTTTGTGGGTGCGATTTCTTCTGTTGTCAAATCCCGATAACTTTGACGCAATCATGAAATTACAGTTTGTACTTTCATAGTTTGCTTAAAATGGCTATCAGCATACTTGAACAGAGTATGAAGTCCCTGAGTCTCAGTGGTTCCATTGTGAAGGAACAGTTAATCTTTGCTGCAGGTACTGTCACTGTTGTTGTTCGGAAACCACAGGGATGGGGAGCTCTTAGCACAATTTGTAGGTCACAGCCAATTGGCAGTTTTTCTGAAGTTCTTCCTTCAACTATCTCAGCCAGTTTTTCCACATCCTCCAAGTGTTGTTTATAACTTGGCACACAGACAGAGTTGTCTATGTATTTGTTTTGCACTAGTAATCCTAAGAGCATCTTTCTGGTATTTGATGGTACCAGCTCACTTGCTTTGGTTCTGCAATGGCGTTGTAAACATCACACAAAACGGTAATGTCTTTATCTGTCCTGAGAGATGCTACACACATGTTTGGTGCTGTGAAATAAGATAGCTCATTTTGTCTGCTTTATTTTCATGTAAGGTAGAAGCCCAAAGCTGCTTACTCTGTAACCCTACAGGCAGCAAAATATTTACTGAAACTATCAACTTGGCAGAGTTTTCTAAAATGGAATTTTAAATTCCATTTATTCCACTTTATTCTGGCTAGCTTGCATAATATTTTTAACATGCAGCCAGTTCTTTTTCCTTGTTCATTTATAGCAGTCTGGATGTTTTATCTGAAACTCACATCAGTTTAATACCTTGAAACAGAAGTGAAATGCTGGTATGAGCAATAACTAACTCTTAAATAAACACTTATTTCAATTCAGATTGTTTTGAAATACATGCAGGTGGGTGCTAAGCAGCATATTGTTTTTTGCCCGGTTTCATAGAGAAGTGAGCACTGTGTAATTGCTCTTACAGTCTCCCGCTGTATGACTTTTGAACCTGCTGGCCCATTTCAGCTCTATTAGATGAAGTGCTTGGATGACTAGGATACAAAGCTGTGTGAGGGCTGGGTTGAGGTAAGGAGGTGCAAGAAGCCTCTGCAGGAACCCCTTTCTGAGGTCAAGGTGGGCAGTGAGCAGTTCCTGGATGGTTGGGTTTGGAGGTGTGACTGCCTGTGTGGTTGGTGGTGCTGGTGGCTGCCTGTGCCCTGCTGTAACAGTCCTGGGAGAGAGATGGATTTACTGGCACAGGACAAACCTTGTTTTAGCCCTCATTGTGAAAGTAGGTTTGCTTGGTTCAGTATGGGTTTGAGGGTTAATAACAGTATGTCTTCAGTGTATTGTAGGCTGCAGGGATGTAGAGGGGTAACAGAGCTGGTGCTGGTGGGAAGAGCTCAGTTATCATGGACCACCTGGCATGGAAGAAGTTAGCCTGCAGGCAACTGGATGCTGGCACAGCTGGTCAGCAGGCTCACTTTTGCTCTTCATGTAGAGAGCTCCGTTTTCTTTACAGAACAGGTCCCCACATTGTGGTATGCAACACCATTGTAGCTGGTCCATGGATGGTAAGAGGAGTATGTAAAAGGCCTAGGCTCAAGGAGCATTTCTCAGGCATCTCCTTTTGCCAGTGGCTCTGTATCAGGCCCAGTTTCTGTCAAGCAGAAGGATGTACAAAGAGGGGCTGAAGTTGGTGTCTTCCTTCAGGAAGAATAAGGCTAAAGTTGAACTAAGTGCAGTTTTCCACTGTCTTAAGAGGGGGTTTATAGAAAAGACGGGGACAGACTCATCCCAGAGGGACACAGAGAAAGGACAAGAAACAATGGGCTCATGAAGTAAAACAGGAAATTATGGTGGGACGTAAGGAAAAAATTTGTCACGGTAAGAGCAGTTAAGCCATGAAACAGGTTGGTCAGAGAGGCTGTGGAATTTCAGCTTGCTGGGACCAGACCTATTTGAGCATCCTCTTTTGGCTTTGAGTTCCTGCTTTGAGTGGGTTTTGGACTAGATGGCCCCTGGAGGTCCCTTCCAACCTCAATTAACTTGTGACTCTTTGATTCTTAAGAAGAGGTCTGCAGGAAGAAAATGTGGAGATGCGCTGCACGATTCAGTCTGCAATGTGCAGTACAGAGATTCCCTCTGGCAGTAACAGAACTATTCAATGGGTGTGGTGGTGAACCAGTTTATGTAACCCTCTTTTATCTCTTCCATTGTAGCTGCTTCCTCTTCATTTCCTGAGACATTTTGCACTGGATTGTGAATTCGTTTCACTCCTCCCTTTGTTATGAAATAATGTAAATCTTTTGACTTGAAAAGTATATTTCAAAATGGTTTGATCAAAAACTCAGCAGGAAGGAGAGGAATTAGGTAGAGGCTGAATTGGTAGAAATGTGTCTCGGTTGTCTTCACCGGGAAGTTTAGGATTACAATTTGTTGACTCTGTTCTTAAACTCCATTCTTAAAACTTTGTCAAAGAAATTAGTCTCCTACATAGTCAGTCCTTTTGCGCAACCCAAAACACTGTGCCCAGGATAAAAGTGCATGTTTATCTAATGCTCATGTAACTGTTTGTCATGTTAGAATAATTTCAGCTGGCACAGAAATCTTGCAGAAAGATTGAGTTTCCCAACATTGTGGTCGGGAAGAGGTTTCTTCTTTCCAGACACTCCGTTCTGTATGTTCTTGTTTCAGGATGGTAGCTCAGCTGTGTGCTGTGCTGTATTGATATTGCTGAGAGTGGTTCGCATTAGGTGAGATAATCTGTGTAAAAAGGCAGTTCAGAGTTTGCACTTTGAAGAAGCTGCTCTTTAAAGCCTCAGGGAGGAGAGGGAGGGAAAGAACAAGATGGGTGTGGAGTAAAAAGAGAGATTTAACTCAGGAGAAGATAGAAGACCTCAAGGAAATACAATTTGGGAAGGAAAAAAAGCTTTGTAGTACAAGTATATATGCTCAAACACTTACTGACGCATTTAGTTTCCTTTCGCTAGTTAAATAACAAAGCCCGTTCAATTTTTGATCCCACAATTGGTGTCACTGGTATTTTTTAATGGAGTTACAACTTGTTTAGTATAGGCAAGTACATACAGCTTAGCGAAGGAATGTTGTTTTAGTCTAAGCACAAAGGTGCTCCTGAGAGACTGGAGAACATCAGATGAGGAGCTTGGACCAACTAAGAGCATTTGAAAGCCACTGATACTCAAAGTACCATTAATTGTACAAAACAGCACCAGATATAAACTAGGTTTTTGTTTGTTTAATAATTAAAGTACTTTGTAATAGTATATTTACGTTTGTTCTTTTTTCTTAAGGGGATGACGTTATCTTTGAAGATGAAATTGAAGCATTGCAAGTACAAGTGAATGAACTTACTGCTCGGGGAGTGAACAGAATAATTGCACTAGGACATTCTGGTTTTACTGTGGACAAAAATATTGCCCAGAAAGTGAAAGGAGTGGATGTTGTAATTGGAGGACATACAAACACATTTCTCTATACAGGTATTTAACTTCTTACTAAAATGTTGCTTCTAAAGCAAAGCTAAAACTGTTTCTCTTTAAACTCTGAGAACTTTCACAAATACAGTTTACTGCTGGCTGTACTGGGACAGATCCGTAGCTGGTACCTATCCCTAACTTCCACGGAAGAAACTGATTTAAAACAGTCTGTAGGTAAGCAGTACCCTAACTCACTGAAATGTTCCTTAATACTGTGGATGTTCAAGGTGACCTGTGCAAAGCAGGACAGAGAGGTAGTAATACTAGTAAATTACTGTCAAACATACTGCACCTGTTTCAAGTTCACACATACAAAGCAGTAAATCAGATGTTTACATTTAAACTTGGGTGTGTTAACAAAAAAAATGAATCATGTAAGACTTCAAAAGTGATACCGATGTTGATTTTCTGTAGAATCTGATTCATAGGTCTCCATTAGCCCTGATATTAAAAAAACTCTTTCCAAGTTTTCTCTGTCTTTTTCAGTCCTACTTTTAATCTCTGATTTTGTTCTTCATTGTTTCAGAGGTAGACATCATTCCAGAGGTGAACACTGTTGATCTCATTTCTTCCACAGCAATGCTGCTTCAGGGCAAAACCTGCCACCAGCAGCTTCTCCAATTGCTGCTGCCTTCCCTGACTCCATGTGTAAGGACAGAAGTAAAAGAAAGGCTGGGCTTTATAAACCATCAAAGATAGCTCATTAAATTCAGCTCATTAAATTAACTGGTTGAGAATATAACAAGAACTTGCTGTAATTTTCCGTGAAATTTCCCTTGTGCTCTAGTCATCAGGATAGCACTGTGTACCCTAGGAGTTTAAACACTTAAAGGTTTTGCACTGTCCACTTCATCCTCTCTCTACTCATCTCTTCTCACTTTTTCATGCCTTTTTGTTTCATTTGGGCTCTCACATTTTACTGTCCCACCTGTTAAACAGTTTCATGCTTCAGATACACATTAAACAGTTTGGAATATCTCTTTAATTTGGCCTCAAGGAATAACTGATTACTAAGCTGGAGCCACAGAGCATTTACACACCTACCTACAAGTCAGAGGCTGCAAACACTTAGCATAGGGGTGCAGCAGAGAAGTGGCCAAACTGGAACAGACAACAGGACCATCCATCCCAATGTCTTGTCTCCAAGAGTGACTGAGAGTGAATGGTGAGGGAAGAGTGGACAAGCCTGTAGAAAGGCTGCACTCAAGCCTGCCTCCATCAAAGGGGGCAAAATGTCTTAAGTCAAAATGGCTTATTGGACATGGTCCAAAGAGATGCCACTGTTCGCAATTGGGAATTGTGATCTGAAGTGCTCCGGGAGTTGAGGTACCGAGTTCATATCCTGTCTATATCTGTAGGAGTTCACATGCACATCTTTTGTCATCCCAGAGAGTACCCCACTGTCCGAGTAGACTAAGTCAAGTTGTTCAACCTCTTCCCATTTGAAACTGTACTTGCTAATCCATCCAGGAACACCACGAGTGCATTTGTGAGCCTTTCCCTTCTAAGGCAAAGCTATCAGCCAACAAGGACACAGCCACGTCTGTGGAGGTGATTTGACTGCACAGTAAACGTCTAAATTTTGTGCATGTTTCTATGTGTACATTAAGCCTATAAGCTCTCATTTAAATCAAGAGATGTTAGATCAATAACTGGCACGAGAATCTGAGCGAGTGTTTTGGCTCAGTCTAAGAGGAGATAAACCAGCTGGTCAGCTGAATCTCTGGCTGTCGTGGGAGTTGAGAGACAAACTGCCCATGGCAGACATCTCCACAGAGATGTCTTAATATAAGGGCCTAATCTTGGACTAGTCCAACCTGTCTCTCTCTGAGACATTTGGAAATCTTTGGTTTATCCACAGATTACGTGGCAAATGTTGCCTTGAATTTTTCAGGTGTGCTTTGGGTGTGTAGAACTGATTCAAACAGTAACGGCAGTTTTAGGTTAAATCATATTAATTTCTACTTTTCATCAGAAAGGATGTTCTGAGAACGCAGTGTGTTGGCTAAAACAAGGGAAGAAAACAAGAAGATGTTACAGTTTCTTCAGTTACCCAGTATGAATTTGTGCATTTGTAATGAAACAGCGTCTCACACTTTGACAGAGATGTGTGCATGGGTTCTAGTGCTGTTTTCTCTGGGGATAAGGTGCACTGAAATGTCTTTTCATTTCAGAAGGAGCCAATCTGCTCTTACAATGGAATTATGTCATAGGGATAATTAAACCTTCAAGAAAGTATCAGTATCAGAAAACGTTTCTTTAGGAAGCAAGAAATGAATAAGCATGTAACCATGCACAGCTGATGTGAACTAAAACGATGACCAGAAAGCATAAATTTCTCTTGCTAATGCTCTGTTCATTTGAAGGCTACACAAAGGCAAGAGATCAAAACTGATTCTTTTTCAGTTCCAAAAAAACCCAAAGCCACTTTGCGTGGATAAATCCTGCAGGGTTTTCATTAGCTACAGGATTTCTTAAATTCTTCCCAAAATAAATATCAAATAGTGAGGGAGGCACCACCAGGAAACCAGCTGTGTTGGCCCGGCTGAAAGTAGAAAAACTAGTTCTCTGGTAAACTTGGTTCAGCTTGTATTTTCCTACAGCTTTTCCCCCCGGAGAAGAGGAGGGACTAGAGAGAAATATGAATTGTAGTTCTAGGAGGAACGTTTGTCCTGCTTGCTTATCCCAGGTTTTCATGTTACATAAACAACTGTAAATGAAAGGAAACCACTTGTTCAGTGAGGGGTGGAAGTGAAGAGCCTGCTTTCCTCCGGATCCACGCCTGCTCCCCCATGCCCCCGCCGTGCTGGCACCCAGGCTGTCACTGACACGGGGGTGGGAAGTGCTGCTGCTTTGGGACAGGAGGAGCAGCAGGCTCTGAGGAGGCTCTGCAGCAAGGCCATGCAGCACACAGTGCCTCTCAGAGCTGCCTGGCCTTGGTCTTTGCTGACAGTGGGGTAGAAATACTGAGGAAGTAACAGGGGGGATTGATACTACTCAGATAATAATGTCAGGGAGACAGGGAGAACGCTGGTACCCTGGAGACAAGAGCTGTGCCGTGTAGTTTTCTTTGCTGCTTTCCTCCCCTGCGTGGTTTCTGAATCCTTGGTAGGCTATGCTGATTGAGCTGAGATCTCTTTTTTCTGTAAACACCTTCAATCTATCTGTTTCCAAATCCTACATCTAATCACCCTTCAAACTTTGCAGGTTGATAAGAGTTTTAAATGTATGACCACGTAACTGTAATGCTAATGAAAAAAAAACCCATGTATGTTTTATTAACATTCTCATTTTCTATCTGATGCCGAATAACGTAGCTTGAAGGCTGAACAATACATTTCTCAGCCAGAGGCTGGTACTCATGCATTACTGAGAGATTTAGATTGCAGTAACCGGAATGAAAAGTTCCTTTGTTGCTGTTGTGACATGATGTCATGGAGAAGTGTGCTGTCACAACTTAAAAAACACTGTGGCAGTTCTTAGAGCTCATGTCCTGAAAACAACATTGTCTCTCATGCAATAACATAACTGAATGTTATGTTACTGAATGTGTATTTGCCGTCCAATACATTTATTGCTGTTTCTGCTTAATGTCCTATTTGGGGTTTTTAAGGCTGAGAAACATTTGAAACCATCATTCTGATAATTCCTGGAAGGTCACATGAGCTGAAATGCCGCTTTACATGCTCCTTTTGTGCAGGCACCCCACCGTCCACTGAACAGCCAGCTGGCCCGTACCCATTCATGGTTGACTCAGATGATGGGAGGAAGGTGCCAGTGGTGCAAGCTTACGCTTATGGAAAGTATCTTGGTTACTTAAATGTTACATTTGACAAGAAAGGAAATGTAGTTGAAGCAGTTGGAAACCCCATTCTGCTGGACAGCAGTGTTCCTGAAGGTATGTGGAACAGACGTTTGAATTTGCCTGCAGCACTCTACTGCAATTCAAGTGTTATTATGTTAAATACACACTACAGTGTTGAAGAAGAGTCCGGCTTTCTTCCTGAGCTTGCCGTTCTCTTATGCATAGGGTTCAGGCTGTGTTACCGTTGTACATGTTTGCATCTTGTTTCTTTTTCTGAACAATGGCCTTTGAATATGCACAAATTCAGTGTATGTTTTTGTCTGTTTAAAATGACTGAAAGCCCTTTTGTAAGAGCTTAGATGATACCCTACCTTACCATTTGGTAGAGCCTGTTTTAGACAGCCCTGTAACTATGATTTAAAAGATTGAGGACTAATTTACTCTGTTTTGCCAGAGACTGGGTTCTCTGGAACAGAGTTTAGGGCAATATAGGAAATTGGAAGTGTTCCGGAAGAAACCCTCTGGCAATGTGCAAATAAAATACATGAACCCACAACTTCTTTTTTTCAAAACTGATTTTGTTCACTGTTTCAGCTCTGAAGCATGTAAAGAACTGGGAAGAAGAAAGTCTGTTGCTTTCTGTTCATAGCCATCCAAGCTCTGTTACCTTATTTTTGTTGGCTCTGTAATTACTTAGGGCTGGTTCTCGAGTCTTTGTTTGCTGTCCAGCATTTGCTGTGTGAAGCTTTTTTCTAGGCATGAAGCTAAAAAGTCTTTTTTTTTTTTTTCAGACTTTCCAGGTTCTACCCGAGTATTTATGAAATAGATAATTTAAAAATTATTTGTCCATAGATATTCTGATTGACTATGTTATTATCAGTGATCCATGAATGGAATGAGGTGATACAAAGAGACTTTACAGCAAAACTGAAAGTTCAGATGCATAGGTGCTCTCATTTCATAAATGTTGCTGTTGCTGACAGTTACGTGGCAAATTGCTTAAAACTAACAGCTGATACAAAGCAGTGGTGACATTATCTGTATATTACAAGTATCTTTGTATCTGGCATTGTTTTCTTAAAGAATTAGATTTGCATCTGCCAGACACATGTGCATAGGGAATTAATTTCTCTGAGGAGTTTATTCACTGACATCGGTATTTGAGCTAGTATTCCTTCTAACACTGCATTAAAGGGGAGGAAGCTATAAATAGGAAGGAAAAAAAAAAAAGATATGATGTCAAATATAGACCAAGCTCACTGATATGTTACAAATTCTCTCACTTGTAAAGGTAGGTGCTACAAACCCTGTCAGTCAGAGCTCAGAACAGGACTGGGCAAAAAATACTTCTAAGTGTTAGGAGACAACCTTGCTGTGGCACAGGAATAGCTCGTTCACTTGATTGTCTCATCCTGCCTGCTCCTTTTCCAGGCTTTGAAGTGAGTGTAGATGTCAGGTGCTTGAGGAGCCTTTAGGGAGAGTGTGACATTTTAGAATCATGAAGAGCAGGGTCTTTCCTAAGCTTTGTATTCACTGAAATATCACTAATATGAGATACGTGTGATGCTTATTTTGCACTTTTATACTACTTTATAGATGAGCACATTAAAGAAGAAGTGGAAAAATGGAAGAAAAATCTGGGGAATTATTCTACAGAGATTGGAAAAACTAGTGTTTACCTGAATGGTACAAGCCAAGCGTGCCGTTTCCAGGAATGTAACATGGGAAATTTGCTCTGTGATGCTGCGGTAAGACATTGCTGCTCCAGGTGGCAATGACATCTAAGTGGTACCCCAGAGCTATTGGATGAAATGCTCCAAACTCTCATCACACAGGCTCTGCTGCTTTCTAACACTGTGACAGCTATTGCCTCCCTAGAGAGATCTGGCAGAAGCCAGGCTGTAATGAATCTTGCTGTATAGAGGAAGGAGCAGTTTATTCTTTGGGTGAACCCTCATATAGACAGCAGCTCACAGCTGGCTCTGAGGCTGCAGTTTTAAGAGACATGGTAGTCTGACCTAATAAATAACTATTTTATAGTGGGGCTGAAGGTAATATCAAAGAAGATATAAAACCTTTCTGTTTCTTTTAAGTCTCTGATTGTATTGGCTGTGAATTTCCAGAGCCTAGAATAAGTGAAGACTAAAAATCAGTTTAAACATTTTCCTTTGGTAGCTTTATGAGAACGTTGGACGTCCAGATAAAAAGTCATGGAACCATGTTTCAATGTGCATCCTGAATGGAGGTGGGATACGGTCACCCATTGATGAACAGAGCACTAACGGTATGTAAAATGACAAGCTGAATGACAGCTTTATCAGAAAGGAAGCATTGAAGCGTAGTGGATAGCAATACATGCAGCCACATCAAACTCAGATTTATTAGTCTTGATGCTTGCTGGATGATAAAGACGTCGGTTCTTTGATTGGGACAATGTGTATGATTCTCACCTCATTTTCTTAAATTGTATTTGCCACATTCCTTGTCAAAAATGTATCGTTAAACAACCTAAAATAATGTTGTAATCTTAAAAGAAGTCAATATTAAGACTTATTCCCCCAGGTAGCATTACTGTGGAAGATTTGCTGTCTGTTTTGCCATTTGGAGGTCGTTTTGATTTGGTGAGGGTAAAAGGCTCCACTCTGAAAGAAGCTTTTGAGCACAGTGTGCGCAGATATGGAAAAGGAAGTGGAGAGCTGCTGCAGGTTGGAGGTACATTTTCTTCCTTCCTCTTCTCAGTTTTCCAAACCCTTCTACTGGCCTTGTTTGTATTATGCCTCTCTAAGAATGGAAATAAGGGTGACAGCCCTGTGCCTCACGTGTGCCAGCTGACTGCTTATCCTGCGTGTTTAATGGAGTCACTGCAGCACGTGGGCCATCACTGTTCCCGTCAGCAGAGACAGGATTCCTGGCTGGTTCAGTAACCTGTAATGGCAGCAGTTTAACACTTCAGTGAACTCCAGGAAGATAAATGAGTATAGCTGTAATACACTAATAGCTACAACACACTCTGTGTTTCAGTTCACTCACAGCCTACCTGAAGCCCCAGACTGGATGTCTCTGCCAGTTATTGCCAAATTTGTTTAGCAAAATCATTTTGTGCCATTGTCTAATGATTGCTGACAGCTTTAGAGTTAGTCCAACTGGGCTATGGAATTGCTGCAGTGACTTCCTAAATATGTCAGGGATGAAGAGTTAATATTAAAAACATGTGCATTTCTTGAATTGCAGCTCCCCATGTATTTATCCAGATGTATACTAGGCTACAGTCATGTTTATTGCTGGTCTCTTTGTGATGCAGTGCAGATTTTATTGTTTATTTAATAGAAAAGCTAAACAAGGGCAGGGGCTGATACATTATACCCTCCTTCCCCCCTCGTGCCTCTCCACTCAAATAGCCTGATGCTGGAGGTGCTAGCCCCCCATATGATCTACAACCCCCACATGCCAAGGACACAATCCATGTCTCTCACTTTCCACCAGTAAGTTACCATGTTCTTAGGTACTGCTAAAGTAAAGCAGCACCAGCCCCTCTGCTTGCTGCCTTCTCACAGAAGATAGCTAGTAGCTCTGGAAAGGGTTCAGGACAGAAGATCCAGAGCAGGAAGAGAGCCAGGGTTGGAAGAGCCTCTGTGCTTTATAAGCTGCAGTGGCTTCCTGATCAGGAAATTCTTGGCAGAGCTGTTGTGGGGGCCTCACTCTCCCCAGACTTTGACTGAGGAAGGCTCACAGCTAGAAATGTTACTGCTCCTACAGTGAGTAGAAACCGCAACTTTCAGTCCCTGGCTTTCTTTTTTCAGGACACTACCTATTACCATAATAGCTGCTAAATTAGGGTGGCTGGCTTTAAAAGAAGTCATTTCAGCCAACAAGCCAGGGCAATGAGAAAGCACATGATGACAGAAATAAGGGAGGGTGTTTTTTTAAACTGTATCCTAGGTATTTTTATATTGCAGTATCCTAGTCTCATGACTTTTCCTTCATGACTCCTTGGAGTAGTGACAAGAACAGACAATAAGTAACTGAGGTGGGACAGTGCTTCAGCATTTCTCTAACATCGTAAGTTTTCTTGCATAAAAGTTGCATAAGGTGCAAGGAAAATAGGGCATTAACTGGCATAATTCAGAATGACACAACCTCTCAGGCTAATGTTAACCTCTCAGTTAATGTAAAGAATCAGGTGAAGATGATGGAGGATGATGCCCCTAGCCCTGGATGTTCAATAGGCGCTGCATAAAGTGGCATTCCACCATGTATTTTTGTAGGCATCCACGTGGTCTATGATCTCTCCAGATCCCCAGGAAGCAGAGTTGTTACCTTAGAAGTGCTCTGCACAGCCTGCCGCGTCCCAGCCTACGTCCCACTCCAGATGGACCAAATATATAACGTGACTCTTCCATCCTATATGTTATTTGGAGGCGATGGCTATCATATGCTCAAAGACAAAAATCTGGGATACAGTAAAGGTAAGTATGAGAACCAACAGGGCAGCAGATAAACAATTCACAATAGCTAAAAGAGTCTCAGACTTTCTATTTTACTAGATAATTTTCTAGTCTGACTTCTTGTTTGGTTTTAGCCAGCAATTATGTTCTTTTTTAATTATAGCACAAAAGGTTCAAAGAGAAACTGAGCCTTATCCGTTCAGCACTGCTTAGAGAGCAGTTCTGAGATCAGGATAAGCCAGAAAAGGAGCAAAACCACATACGGCCTTGCACATGTATTCATTACACAACAAAGCATGAAAAAGGAAGATGCTATTTTCTTTAGCCTTTAAATTTCCACTTTATAGAAGTATTTGCAAAGACAGAATGATCGCCTCTACTACTGAAGGACATGCAGCTCAGGCAAGGGGACAGATGCTGAGCTGCTCTGCGGGAGTTAGCCTGCCCCTCAGAAAGCAGCAGGACTCTGGCGACAGCCACCCTGCTAGAGGCCTAAAAAGGAAGTGTTTTGCAATGCTGTGTGAAGCTCCTCTGAAGCTGCATGCAAACTGTTAGAAACTCATTGTTCATCCAATGGACATGTACGTCTTTTAAGACAAAGGGAACCTTGAAAAGACTTTTGAGATGAAAATTGATTATTTCTGAAAACACAAAGAGGATGTAATGCTGTGGTTAAAGGGGGAAAAAAGTATCTTCTAGGAGCACATCTACGTTTTGCCAAACTTTTAATTTCATGTGCTCTGCTTCTGGATGGTAAAAACATGCTTTTACAAAAAAAAAAAAAAATCAAAAAAAAAATCCCTTTGAACCTGTATTACAGCTCTTCTTTTGTTTCTACAGATGTTTCAATTTAAAATTCTCAGATTGGTCAGCCTACAGCTTGTACATTTGGGGAGGCTGTCCCTCACACTAATTATCTATTCATGCAGAAGTAAATTCACATATAGAGAAAGCATTAGGAATCATAGAATGGTTTGGGTTGGAAAGGACCTTAAGATCACCTTAAGGTCCAACCCCCTGCCATGGGCAGGGATGCCTTACACCCAAGTGAGCTCAGTGACCCAAGTGACACTCAGCCATGTCACCTAAGGCTCTGTCCAGCCTGGCCTTTAACACTGACATGGATGGAGCATTTATCACTTCTCTGGGCAACCCGTGCCAGTGCCTCATCACCCTCACAATAAAGACCTTTTTCTGTGTATCTGATCTAAATCTTGAGCAACCTGGTCCAGTGGAAGGTGTCCCTGCCTGTAGCGAGGGGGTTGGAACTGGATGATCTTTAAGGTCCCTTCAAACACAAGCCATTCTATGATTCTGTGATGATTCTATGAATTTTAGACAGGTTCTTAAATGTTGGTTAAGAGTCAGGCTGCTGCAGAGAACTCTTGTTTTGTCTGTTTGTTTAGGTGAACCTGATATTGAAGTTGTTACCCGTTACCTCCAGAGAATGAAGAGAGTTTACCCAGCAGTTGAAGGTCGAATAAAGTTTTCTTCTGGAAGTCTTATTGAAGCAAGTCTTACCCTGATTTCTGTATTGTTCACTGTAATGTTCTTGCATACTTGATTTTTGCTTGCTGTTTCCATTTAGAGTGAGGAAGGCAGGCAGAGAGATGATGCCAACAAAGGGAAAAGAGAACTGTTCCCTTTTCTTAAACCTTAAAATGAATGTGTGTTGAGGTTTCTGCTTGTCAACAGTAAACAGCACAAGTCATTGTCTTTAATCTGGTAGAGGCACTGAAGCACATGGTGCAGAACGAGAGGGCAGAATTCATAACTTCTCTTAGTTTCAATCTGCAGGTACCTGCAGCTACTTGCAGTTCAGTTTGAAGTTTCAAGGAGCAAAGTTCCAGGGAATACTCATGCTCCGTTGTAAAACAACCACTGACCAAAGTGGGACGGTTTTTAACTTCTCATTTTTTTAGCTACTTTAGATAATGAGTTGACTAAGAATCTGATTCCAGTAATGTAAACAAGCTTTTAAACAAGGACTTAGTGTAAGTATATACCTTTCTTTGATCTCCACTCAGGGTTAAAGCTCTCAGTCCGCTATTTCTACTTCGCTTCCACTCATATGCATTGTAGAGCTGGATTAAGCTCAGTGTCATTAAAAGCATGGGGTCCATTTACATGCAATTGAAAAAAGTTTTTCCAATTTTCCTTTTGAAGATGCAGCATCTCACTTATGTTTTCCATTAATAAATAATGCAATGAAAGCTTGATTTGATTTGCATCAATTTAAACAAACTGTGTATATATACTTCACTATATAATATGACCAGCTTGGAGACTGTATCCAAGTGAGAACACTATCGATGATTATGGTGAATCTTTATATGAAAAAGTTTACACCTTTTTCTAAAGACAAAAGCACAAGACTCCTGCCCATTATTCTGTATCAGCAGCATTGAGAGAGAACGTCAGATATGTGTATCAACTCCTTTGGAAGTAGGCCAGTAACCAGGCTTTTTACAGCAGAACCTGGCTTTATGACAATTGTGATCATAACTCAAAAGCCTGTTTCATCTATGGCAAGACTGTGTTTGAGAAACACACAGTTCTAAGAGCTGGGCTAATGAGTAATGGAGCTTTGAGCAACCTGGTCTAGTGGAAGGCATCCCTGTCCCTTCCAACCCAAACCATTATATGATCTGTAAGTACAAAGTCAGAAATCAGATTAAATGCTAAGTGACATTTCTGGCACTTCATCAAGAAGTGATTGCTTATAATATAATGCAAAAAAATTATTATGTTTAGAAGATCATTCAGATTGGAATTCTCACATCACGTTTCCATGTTGTTTATTGCCAAATTAAACTGATTATGAGTGTTCTGAATAGACCTGCTGTGTTCTTCTCGGAAGTGCACTACACTTTTGCAGACTGAAGCTACTCACTTCTTAAATTCACTGCACCTATGAATTTCCAGGAGAAGGTACATCATGATAAATATTCAGTGTGTATAAATTTTAAGACCTCATTAGTTTCCACATAAATTCAAGGGTTGTGCATGAAAAGATCTGAACTATGCAGCTGCATTAGATAAGTTGTTTGTCTCCCTGTTCTAACAGCAGCTGACCTTCACACATTACTTATAACATGGCATTGATGATTTGTCAATACCAGCCCCTGAAGTTACTAATTTACAGAATTGTCTTCCCCAAATCAACATAAAGCCAGTAACAGGGAGTGCACTTACAGACAGAACTGTACCCACATGCCCGTTTTTAAAGAGCTATAATAACTACTTTGGCATACCCAGAGAGAAAGAACACTTACCTCCTTTTGACAAACGGAAGGAAAAAGTAATCAAAAGTACTACAGAGAGCTAATGCAAACTGTATTGACAACAGCAAAATTGCATCAGAGTTTGTAAAAAGGGAGAAAATGGGCATTGTCTGAAAAGAAAAACTAAGGAATGCTTATTAAAGTATCTGTATTGTTCTGTGAGTAAAACTTCTTAATTATCCATGCATGAAAGTTCTTTTCAGGCTCTCTTTCATACAGGCTTGGCCAACAAATTAAGATGTATAGGAAAATTTTTCCACACATCTTATACCACTACATATTTAGAGAATGCTAGGGATGGACTTGCATCCTCTCTTCTAAGCCTGTTAAGAGGATGAAAAAAACTCAACAAAATCAGATAAGAAATTGCAGATAAATAAAGGCTAAGATAAAAGTCAGCTCCACTTTTCACACCCATTATTACTTTAAGAATGCTTTAGATTTGAAGTTAAGGTATTAAACTAAATTACACAAATGATACTCCTTGCTCACAGAATGCATGAAGGCCAAAGATAGTTCTGAGCTGATTTATGTGCAGTAGATTCAATCATGTAATTTTGTTTAAGAGAAGAAATAAGTAAGATTTTTTAAGACAGTTAAAAATAAGTTCTTGAGAGCATCCTACAACTTATTCCAAACAATTTTTTTCTACGTATCCTTGAAGAAAAACAACAGCAATTGCTCTTTCAGCAAAGCATACGTTGGCTGATCTCCCAGCTGTCTTGTGTCATCCTGTAATTTCACATGAAGAGATTTTGAGGAAATGAATTTGACTTTCACTGGTAACAACTAAATGAAGTTTTCAATTAGAAAGCACAGATACAGTATTTACTTGTAATTGGTATTAAACTTTAATGTCTTTATTGCATAAAGAGATCTTTTTAGAACTTAAATTTTAGGCTATTTACACGAAAATATACAATGCACAGTTAAAACATCATACGTTCATTACAAAGGTGAATAGCAGATGTTTCTACTGGTTGTACAGCTAGGTCCCTCCATTCACATCCAATACGACACAGAGCTGCCTTCCTTCAGACCCTGTTTGTTAAGCAGTAATGGAGGGAAAAAACAACTTATTAAGTTTGAAAATGCATATTTATATAAAACGACTAAACTGAGCTGCAATGATTAATAGTATCTGAAAACATCCACTTGAAAGCAGAGTTAAGAGAAAGGAACCTGCCTGCAGGTTTTTTAATACTATTTCTCAAAATAAGTATTTTCTTCCTTCTTGGAAAGTTCTAACTACTTCAGCAGTCCTAACTGCTACATATAGTCTTCTAAACACTGCCGTTCTCTGCTCTGGAAATAGCACTAGCGTGGTCTTTTTTCAGCTGGATTTCTTTCCCTGCTCAGCTAGGAATGCTTCTCCTCTCTCAGCTGTCCCTTTTCCTTGTATCCTACCTGACAGACTTCGTAGGGACTGGCTGTATGTTATACCAAAGATAAAACTCATCACAGGTGTTTTTCAGCTCTTGTCCTTAAAAGCTTGTTCACTTACACATGCTGACATTAAAAACAGCATCTATTGAGTGATCCAGTATATATCCGCACTGGTATATGTACCAGAATAGACCTCCAAGGTATCAGATCTCAACAGTGGGAAGCAGATCGACATCCCCACTAACTGAATTTTTCCCACCTCTCCCATTGCTGTTTTCCCTGCTGACAGAGCAGTGCTCAAAACAAGACTTCCAGGATGCTCAGTTTCCCCTTTACATGCTGAAGTACACAGTTCTGTGTTAGCAGCAGCTTGCACTTTGCCCTATCATCCAGATCATTAACAACGATGTTAAACAGGACTGGACCTAGAACTGACCCCTGGGATACCTCCCTAATTACTGGTGTCTAACTAGACTTTATTCCACTGATCACCACCCTCTGGGCCTGACCAGTGCTTTAAAGACTATTTAAATGCTTAACATGCCAAGCCTTTAGTTTCTTCAGCATCAACTGAACAAAGCTGATGCTCACAGATATGTATTATTAGCTGCTGAGATACAAAACAGTTCAGCAGAGTAAAACAGCAGGGCTAAGTCAGGTACTTTCTGCAGCGCACAAGTCTCCAAGCTACCTCCTTGGTTGGTTGGGTCTTCTTTTGTTTTTAACTGCTTGAACACTGAGGCAAGGAGGCAGCTATAGAGCTGGTGCACAAAGTAGGTTAGATTTGCTAAGCATGCCTCATTTCAGTGAGAACAATGGAAGGTGCCCCAGCTTGTTCTGACATCTAACATTAGTTTCTGTTTATCACACAGAACAAATGGCTGCTGGCACTCTGCAGTCCTCAGACACAGGGCACATGTAATGAACATCTATTCTAAGTGAGGGTTTGTTTGGTTTTTCTTAAATCTAGTTAACTAGCTAACATCTCCTGCTTACCATGGAGACCAAACAGTAAAATTACTATGTAAAACTCAGTGAAGGTTTTATATACGTAAGTACAAATACCAGATGGATCACAAACCTAGTGATATGCATTTATATAGCACTTGGTGCTGTGTGAATTCTTTATCTGTGTAGTTGGAGTCAACATTGCAGCGACTAAACTAGAGGTAAGAAACCCTCCTGCCAAATATTCTTAAGAAAAACGCTGAAGCTCAACCTGAGCTCCGCATCCGGAATTCACTTCCTAAAGCAGGAAACGCATAAAACAATTCAGCAAAAAATGGAGACAATTAATCAAAAAGAAAGGCACAAAGATCCTGACTACTTATTGCTCTGTCCAAGCCTACTGAAAGGAAACTGAGACTTTCTGTATGTGAGACAAAGGGGCCTAAACTGATCTGGAAAGAGCTAATCAACAAAAATGTAGATAATCCAGATTTTGATTATTTTAACACTTTAGTAAAACACATATTTCCCACCAAATTTAAAATTAGTATTAAAAGAGAACAGCAGCAAAAATACACCAAGAACCAAGACTCATTAGCAGCTTGAAGAATTCTGCAGGTCCTCAGCAGAGTTAGCACATACCTTACTTAGCTCTGGAAAGAGCTCTTGAATCCCAATGTCCAGCAGAACATAAGTTAACTGAAAGAAAATAAAGAAAATTAAGAAGCTCCAAGGTAAAACTACTGGGTTTTATTTTAACTCTGAATTAGAACTCACTCCTCTGCTTGAGCCATACATTCACATCAGGAAATTCTGAGCCAAAAGGCAGGTTTCTCACATGTTCTAAATTACCTGTTTGTTGAGAACTGGTTGCTGCATTCCATCAAACAGAAGCCTGATGCCTTCGTATTTAGCCTCTTCCCCAATGCACTTGCCTATTAAATCTAGACCAGATACCAACAAGAAATAATGTAAGTCATTATGAAGCACAGCAAAACAGCTATACAATGCAGTTACAGAGCTCCAGTAATTTTAAAAAATACAGCTTAAATTAAAGAAAGTTCAAGTTTTATCCACCTAAAGCAGTACGTGAAAAACAAATGCTCCTTTGGTTCCACCTTTATTCCTCCTTTTCTTTCAAGGCTGCATACCTAAGTAGTTACTACACTTTTTATAATATCAGTGTATTTCCTAATGCACCCTTTGATAAACCACAAACTGATTTCTTTTTATTACTTTCTGAATAACTTAGCAAATGGGCCCCTCGTTTAGAGAGTGTAAGGACAGCTCAGATTTGTCTTCGGCTTCACAGTGTGTCTTTCTCAACCCAGTTTTCATCTGGATAAAATACAAACCACGGCAGCATTCTAAAGTTTTAAAATTATGGTATTAAGTACCTTTGTAATGCTCTTGATTTCCATCATGTTCTTATTAATCACTATGCTACAACCTTAGTCAGCAACACTTAAGTGATGGAACTGAAGTCTGGGATTTTTACCCCTAGTATTTGAGTCAAATCTTAGCAACGTAAGTATTTTTTGATTTGAAAAGCTCTGTGACTGTATTTGGGTTATATATCTGCTTGAATAATTAACCATATTCACACAGAGAGCCATGAAATACAGAACCTGGAATGTATCTCATCATTTCTTCAAAAGTATGCTTTGCTCGCTTCTGTTTATCCTGGAGAGAGCGAGGTTCAGTATTCTCACAGAACACAGCATCTGCAGCGAAGACACATTAAAAAACCTCTCTTTTAGACAATTATGTATCACTGCCATTTAAAATATCTTTTGGATTACGGCTTCCAAGTTGAGCTTCTTTTTTGTATGCTGTTGACTGGAAGGGAATTCTAGCCTTGCCAGATAATAGTCTTTTGCTTATATTAACCTGATCGAATCCAGAATACCTCTCCTGTGTGGAGGACAATCATCTTTCCCCAGTTTGTTTCCACTCTTTTCAGGTCTTTATAGCATTATGTTCTAGGTTTAAATCAATTATGATTTAGGTTTTTTATGATCTCCATACTTACAATTTCCATTATATTTTCAAAACTATAAGCAATATTTATACTTTGTGCAAAACCACTACCTTGTACTATCAAAAATTTCAGATTTACCTATAAATGAGAACTGCTCTTCATCAGAAATACAAGGCACTCAGTTTTTAGGCTCTGAAAGACTTACTCCTGTCTTTTTTTGTCTTTCACAAGTGCTCTTTTTGACTTGATAAGGACAGAGCTGTCTTGATACCAGAGCTTTGGCCAGATGTGGTGTTTAGATGAGAATGCAGTCAGATAACACTTCCCTATAGTTGTGAGGTAATGTTACTATACATAATACATTTTTCTGTAATCATCATTGACAGATAACATAGCTGACTCAGCATCTTTCTACAACAAACTTTTGGAATCTCTTTATAGGCCACTTGATTTTTAAAATTTCATTTGCTTCCTTAAGCATTGCAAAGTCTAGTTCTTGGAAACATAACAGAAGTGATCTCAAATATCAAACTAAAGCAGTATTTGCACATCAAAGATGTAACTCTTACGAACCTCGTAGCAGTGTTATCAGAGAAACCAACCGGTGCTCCTCAAATAGCTGTTCTAACTTACAATGCAAGTAATAGTCTGTGTACAGTTCCAATGTATTTTTGAAGAGAATTCTTCCTCCCATCAAGAGATGATGCAGCCAGTCAGGAATGTGAAAAACTACCCTACCTGCAAAGTTATAGTGACACACATTTATCAGGTTCTCCTAATACTGATGACAAAGAAATCACTTATTCAAAAGAAAAAGAAAAAAGACTGCAAACAAGCAATATGTTAATTTTGTTAGTGCAACACCAAAAAAATCAGCATTCTCCAGACTGCTTATCAAATACTTCCTACTTCCCTTAGCTATTTTTATTAATTAGCTACCAAAGGTTGCGTACAAGCAACCTAGGCACATCTGAGAAAAGGGAAGGGTCCTACTCCCATAGCTCATACTCTGAGATAAGGAACGAAAAGAGATAAAACAACCGAGGAATAATGAATGATAAATTATGAGATTTAGCACAGCAATGAAGTCTTTTTAAAAAAATGACTGTTCTAAATTGTATATTGTTAAGCTTGCAAGTGCTGAATTATACATGGGTGCTACAATGGAATTTTATTTCTTACCAAAGAACATGAACTTCGTGTTTAGCATGAAGTAAGAGAAATCACTTCTTACCGATGTACATTAAATAGTCATAGACCCCTTCTACAGTCATCATTTCCATGAAGTAGTTCTGATTTTGTCGTCTTTCTGTGTTCTCAGACCGGTTTGCATTATTCTTGAATAAATCACTGAAGAGCTAAAAACAGAAACATCAGACTAAAACCAGTGCATTCAAAGGCAAAAGGATAGCCATCGGTTCTTTGGGTTTGTATTTGCTTTTTTAACTAGAAGTAGCTTTCTGCCAGAGCTTTCAGAGAAAAAAAAAAAAAGAAACCAAAAAAACCAACAACAACAGTTTTCTTTTTTTTTTAATATTTGTTTCTTTTTTAAAAATGCCTCACTTTCAAAATGGGGCCAAATAACCTCATTATACTATAGTATTTCATATATACATATAATTTCAAATATATAACCACATCACATTAAAATAGTCACACTACATTACATATTGGCAGGATGTCACATGTTGCCAAGATACCCAACAAACAAAACACCGGGAATCAACAAACCAGCAGGGTGACCAAGACATTAATTCATGAGCCCTTTTGATCCTGATACATTCATGTATCTAGACTTATCCCAGGCTTTCATTCCTTTGATGCACCCCATTCTACCAATAAGGAGCATAAAGGATAAGGAGTTTGTCAGCCTTAAATCACAGAGGAGCCATATGAAATCCAAATGTTCCTAAAATTTCTCTTTGGCTACCATTTTGGAACAGGTTACCCAGAGCAGCTGTGGCTGCCCTATCCCTGGCAGTGTTCAAGGCCAGGTTGGACAGGGCTTTGAGTAACCTGGTCTAGTGGGAGGTGTCCCTGTCCATGGCAAGGGGGTAGGAACTGGATGAGCTTTAGGATCCCTTCCAACCCAAAGCATTCCACGATTCTGTGATGATTCTAAAATAAACAAAATAGTTCCTGGACAAAATGTCCAACTTCTTACAAAGAGAAAGCCCTTTTTCCCCTGCCAGTTTGATTATTTATAGCAAAAGCTTCATGAACCTTGAGGAGTTACTGAAGTTTTGGTTTCCTTTTATTTATTCCACTTCACATTTTATTCCTTTACCCTTCTATTTTCCCATGTTACCACCACCACAATTCCTCCATTTCCTTGCCTTTGGTTCTTCCCAAAAGATATCACTATAATACTTGGAAAATCCCACAACGCCTTTCCCTGCATCCCACTAGGAGGTACTCCTGCTCTCCCCCAGGTCTGTGGGCTCCAGCAGCTGAAAAGGATTTCTCTGAATCCTGAGGCTCTCCACATTTAACAATACTTTGCAATCAGCATTAACACTTTGTTTTAAATTATCTTATCCCAGAAAATATTGATGTAAAGATAAAAAAGAATTTATACAAAATACTGTGCATTGTGAAGAGAAAGTTCAAAAGTTTATGCCAGGCGTCCAAAAATATAACCCAGAACTAGAAGCAAACGCAACATAATTATAGCATTGCCTTGCCCGAGATGATTGCTACTGACACGGATTTTTCTGCATTGCTCCCAAATTAAAAATAATTCCAAGCAACAGGAAGTAATTTGCTTATATGTAGCTCACTTACTGAAGCGCAATTCTCCCTGAAATATGTAAGTCCATAAACCATATCCAAATCACAACAGGCTCCGAATCATGCAAGCCTCTGAACAGAACGGTCTGCACTCTTAGGAAAAATTGCATCAGGAAATCTGGCAAGACGCAGGTTTTGACTCATACTTCTTTAGGCTCACTCTTTTGTTACGTGCTGAACTGCTGGTATTATCTTCACAAAGTTCACTCAAACTAAACAACACCAAGTTATTACATAAATTACATGAAAGAGCCAAAATGGTTAATGCACTGGTGGATGACTGGTATCCAGGAAAAGTAACAAACCTAAAAAGAACACATAATTATTCACACCCACTGTATGAAAGCATCCCTGGTATGTTGTTTAAAAAACCCTGTATAAACTGAAGTCTATATCCTCCTCTATCCTGAAACTAAGACACTAGGAAAATCTTAGTTGAATTACTGTAATTTAAACAAGAGCCTCATTTATTTTTTAGATACACCCCATGACCTGACAGAGGCGATACATACTGAGGCAAATCAAAGCAGCCCATTGTGCAATGTAGATATAGGTTCAGAGGAGTGTGTACAGGCCAAACTAAATCATTAACAGCAGTCTGGTAGGTGATCTATAAAAAAACCCTTATCAAACATGAAGGCCATCTTAGGGTAAACCTTTTTGACTTTCGAAAGTTATTTCAACTTCCACCCAAACCAGAGGCAACAAGTTTTGAACGTTCTACGTACCTTGGGCTCCCCAGGTACTCCGGGACATAACTGGGGTGAGAACCAGCAGTCAGCTCTTCCCATTATTCAGATTCAGATTTTTTAGAATTAGATTTAGATATTAGGAAGAAATTCTTCCTTTTGAGGGTGCTGAGGCACTGGCACAGGTTGCCCAGAGAAGCTGTGGCTGCCCCATCCCTGGCAGTGTTCAAGGCAAGGCTGGAAGGGGCTTTGAGCAACCTGGTCTAGTGGAAGGTGTCCCTGCCCGTGGCAAGGGGGTTGGAACTAGATGAGCTTTAAGGACACTTCCAACCCAAACCATTCTAGGATTCCATGATAACTCTGGACATGAATAATCTGTCTTACACCTTAAATATAATGGTTCATTGATCATTGTCAAGCTTTGAAAGCTCAAGGCTCTTGCACACGGCATTTCAGAAAGCAACAGCAGGTGAATGAATGCCAGAATTACTGAACCAATGTGCAGTCTTCATAAAGTCTATACTTTGCACTAATACAAGCATGTATCCTACAGCCATTAGCAATGTGTTTTCTTAAAGATGAAGCAGTCATAACACAAAGTGGCATTACATCTCTGTTTAGGTGTTTTGCACTTTCCAGGATTTTGGCTCAGAGGAAAGCCAAGTGATAAACATACAATTGGATATCTAATGCAAAAGTTGAGATTATATTCACAATTCAGATAAGCATGGGATTTTGCTTCTAAATGTTTCTGCACATATTAACATTTGAGACATGATACAATGCTCACTGTTGTAATTAGACTAAAGACAGATAAGCAACACAAACTCCAGTGCCCTCATTATTCACCTCTTTAAGATTAAACAGTAACTGTGATTATAACCATGAAATATTCTTAAAAGGCTTTCAATGAGGAAATTCCATGGATTGGTACCAGTTAATAATGGAAGCCAAGCTTCTGAAGTAAATGAAAGATAGAAGGCCTGTATTAAGAAAAAGATCAAACAGCCTATATACTGTACCTCGATGGGAAAAGCTAGCAAAATAAGTATGAATGCTTACACAAAGTGCCTAATAGAAAAAAAGGTGACTCAACGGTTAGTGAGTGCATACGCAAATATACACCCATACATTCCCAGCAGAGGTGTGAAGTTTATAAAGGCAATACCATGATAATGAACAATATCCACAGCCAAAGGCATGAACTTTTCCACTGTTTTTCCTGTTCATCTGCAAAGTACAGATGACTATGCCAAAGTGGTAAGAACAAAGAATGTACATAGTGTCTGAACCACATCACTTGGTCTAACGAAAAGCAACCGTGACTTCCTCCACGTAACTATGCATAAACATGCATTATACTGCTGGTGTTCCAAAAACTGTTTTCATTGCTGTTGGCAGGTCATCACAAGCCAGCAGAACAAGGCCTTTGTAGGCATATTTTGCAAAATCTGCATCAACTGAGAAGTCTTGACCTACTCTAGCAAGTCTGACAGAAGTATGTTCAGAAGACAGTCACGCTGCTCACAGACCTTCAGAACAGAAACACAGCTGGGATAGCCAGAAATCCTGTTGGTACCCCTAGGAGAGAGGAGCACGGTTGTTTATTTGCTTATTTGTTTTTACCAGGGAGGTTGGTAACTCTTCCAATCCAGCGGATTTGATACAAGATCAAACCAAATTGCTATTGGCTGTACTTAAGGTTGACTACCCACATTCATTATGTGCTTTTAACCGTAAGTCTTTCCACCAATATTCAAAATACACATACCAGAAATACCCAAAAAGAAGCAGTGTACAGAAAATCTTTCCAAGAAGTAGGCACATTTCTGATTGAACTCAGGCTTTCACACCTGCCTCCACATTCTTTCAGGCATTCCTTATTCAGGCTGTTTATGAAGACGTAGCCTGGGTGTACCCTATTCATGGCAACAGAGTTGGCAGCACAAGCACTGGGGAATGTGTACTGTACTCTCAGCAAATTCCAACACGTTGATACTAGAATAAACAGCCCTCCCTCCTCAGAGCAGCCTTCCAATATCTGAACGGGGCCTACAAGGATGCTGGGGAGAGACTCTTCCTCAGGGACTGTAGCGATAGGACAAGGGGTAATGAGTTTAAACTTTAACTGGGGAAGTTTAGGTTGAATATAAGGAAGAAGCTCTTTACTGTGAAGGTGGTGAGGCACTGGAACAGGTTGCCCAAGTAAGTGGTAAATGCTACGGACCTGTTGCATAACGTCCAGAGGAGGGCTACAGAAATGATCAGAGAGATGGAACACCTCTCCTGTAAGGAAAGGCTGAGAGAGTTGGCCTTGTTCAGCCTGGAGAAGACGCTGGGGAGACCTTATTGCAGCCTTTCAGTTCTTAAAAGGGGCCTTTAAGAAAGATGGAGAAAGACTTTTTAGCAGGGCCTGTTGTGATAGGACAAGGAATAATGGTTTTAAGCTAAAAGAGGGGAGAGTTAGGCTGGACGAGAAAAAGAAATTCCTTATAGTCAGGGTGATAGAATACTGGCACAGGTTGCCCAGAGAGGTGGTGGATGCACTATACCTGGAGAGATTCAAGGCCAGGCTGGATGTGGTTCTGGGCAACCTGATCTAATTGAAGATGTCCCTGCTCATTGCAGGGGTGCTGGACTAGACCTTAGAAGGTCCCTTCCAACCCAAACTGTTCTATGATTCTATGATGGACTCCATACAGGTAGCTCACAGAATTCTGGTACAGACATTTAGAACTCATGCACATCAGCAGGAGGTAAGGATGCCAGGCTGCTGCACAGCGCTCATATCTTTGTGAATAAGTCATGTGGCACAACAGAAAAGAAACTACAGAACTGAACAACTGAAGTCGATGCCATGTGTATTTGGGGCGTAGAAAGGGGTGTTACCTCAGTCTACCCTTAGTCTTGCCTTTGGACTGAACACCCTTGGTGCCTGCATTCCAAGACAGCGTTTTCCAGCACAGTTTCATCTGAAATAAATTCAGTTAATGAGTTCTAAGACAACTCTCTAGCATGAGAGAAAAATGCTATAAACAGAGATGATCAGACTTGCTTTCAAAAAGCATCACTAATCTGAACTAGAACAGTTTGGCAGATTGGCTTACAAATCAAATCCAAGAAGTGACAAGATCTAAATGGCACATTGCCCTGGCACCTGGTACAAAGCTTTTTCCAAGCGTGGACTGACTTAAGAGAAAACTGTCATCCAAAGAAGGTGCAAACACCCCAACACATCAGCAAGAGACGAATTTCACAATGTGCGTGGGATGACTCAGCAGAGACCATAACACAATACACATCACAATCTGGGATATCAGATCTCTAATAATTAGCTATTGATTGATTGAGTGTGTGCACTCTGGCTAAACTGACAGATGGGAAATTAGCGAGAAAGCAGTCAGCACATGAATTCCTTATGTCTCTGCTGGTCAAAATTGGTAGTATAAGTTGAGGACAAACAGTTCATCGCTCTGATCATTGCAGCATCTGTCTTGCAGCATCACCCCAAGGCAAAGTGTCTCAAGTTCCCATCATTAAGTAATAATTATAGCTCTGCAGGAAACATACCGAAATCTGAAACTTTCCATCCAATTACAGCCAATGTCTCCCCCAAACAAAAGAGATTTGGGAAAGAATAGAGAAAATCTAAAATATATGTAGAACCAATTACTTATTCATAAAACAACTACCTAGAATACCTTAGAAAAACAGTGAACTCACTTTCACAATAGATAGTGAGGAAGGGAGAGCTGGGGCTAGTCTCATCTGTTTTGCCTTCTGCAAATAAAGTCATGTTATGACAAAAGCAGCTCCTACAGGATAATCAGCAGTATCAGCAACAACTTGGGACTGACTCTACAAACTCGTGTCTCCAGAGGAGTGCATACACAAACAGTCAGTGGTGATAAGGAGGTTTTCCCCACAACAGTATTTCTGAAAATGACATTTGAAAACAGAAGGCAGTAACAATCTGTTTTGTTTAAGGAAAACTTAGTATTCCAGAAGGAAAGTTGAAGTGCAGCCAGCTCTTTGCTTTCCTGGGATCACCTTGGTTGAAAAGAATCAGGAAAACCTCATTTCAGAGCTTGAATTTCTGTACACATGTTCTTTTACAAGAATAACATACTGACACTTCAGAGAATAAGCTTACATTTTAACTGAGCAATGCTATATAGATTTTTTTAACCATGTACAATTCAAAAAGGTTTTGTACACCTCTTTAAAGAATTAATTTTGATCCTTTAGTACAGGTTTTTAAAGCAAAGTACAGAAAGAACCCTGTATTCATAGGAATGCCTCAGAGTACAAAGCTTGTTGCTCAATTATATTATTTAAATATGTTAAATGCATTAAAACTACTAACTTCAGTAGTTCTTGACAGATCATAGTAAAATATTACCTGATTGTTCACACCGTGCTGTAGTACACTGTCAGCTGTTTTATAAAAACCATCTGAAGTATATATGCATATACTGCTTCTGGCACAAGTCAAAACCTCTACATTTGAGTTTTAAATCTGCTGATATATTTATACCCCTTTAATTAGACAACAATAGCAAAATATCTTAACCTTGGAAATGGTGTCCAAGGCAAGGAAGGACTTGAAATGAAAGCAACTAATTCTGTGTGCGCACGTATGTAAGCTGACACTACAGTACTGGCTGTAAGTAATTCAGACTTCATGTTTAGAAGATGAAATCTAAACGAATGGCTAAATTTAACTGCCATTATACTTGATCAGTATAAATGTTTTATGGCTGCAAATTCTATAAATGTCATAACACTATAAAAATATCCATGGTGAAGGAAATCAAAAGGTCCACTTTCTCAGCAGCCCATCACCAACAAGAACCAGGAAGGGACGCTGGGCTTCTAGCTCTTGTAAGAAAAGAACAAATACAGACAGCACTTTTCAACAGTATTCTTCAAGCCTCTAACTATTTTCAACTGAAAAAAAAAAGGTTCAGGAGCTGGATGCAGTTTCTCTACAGGTATTCACTCTAAATAGATTTCCTTTTGTGAATTTGCCCAGTCTCACCTTACAGTTGCTTAAGCTGCTAGCATTCACGACATCTTTGGGCAAAGAGTTCTGCAAATGTATTAACCATTGCAAGAGCTACCACTTATTGTTCTGAGCCAGGCTCCTACCGTCCCCATTTAATGCCTTAGCTTTTGCACTAGAAGAGAAAGAACGGAAAAAAAAACCCTAAACAATCTTTACCCTGTCCTCTCATGCTGTGCATCATTCTCTAGACTCATGCATCTCCAGTTTATCACTTTGCAAGATGAAGTGTCCCAGCTTATACAAAATCATAGAATTGTTTAGATTGGAAGGGACCTTAAAAAAAAAAAAGCCCATCTGTTAACTTAGCACTACCAAGTCCACCACTAAACCATGTCTCTAAGTGACACATCTTTTAAATATCTCCAGGGATGGTGACTCAACCACTTCACTGGGCAGCCTGTGCCAGTGCTTGATAATCTTTTCAGTGAAGAAATTTTTGCTCGTCCAACCTAAACCACCCCTGGTGCAACCTGAGGCCATTTCTTCTTGTTCTATCACTTGTTACTTGGGAAAAAAAGACCAACACCCACATAGCCCAGTTTCAACTTCTTTCCAAAGCAAGCAAGATAGCAGGAAAGCTTCTAGTACCGAGTTTTCTTTTAGAACCTCTCAAATGGCAAAGTGTATGCACATTAAACATTTTGTTCCAAGCCACACCGACTCTGTAACACTGTGCTTGGGTCTCTGAAATCCTGGTCCAGAAACAGTATTCTGCTGTAAATTCCACAAATACATTAACAACCTAAAAGTAGTCTAGCACAGAATATAAAGACCAGTGTCTTTTTAAAGCCCCTGAAGGTAACAGAGGTCTTTCAAGTAAGTTTTACCAGGTTCTAGCCAAAAATACAGGAAGACTAAGAAAGGAACTATCTTTTCCTATAGTCAAGTAAAAGGTTAAAATTGGAAGTGCTGCGCTTTAACTGTGGCAATGTTAGAGAGAGAAACTATACATAAGTTATACAATGACATCCTTGTCTCTAAATTGGAGAGACACCAATTTGACGGGTGGACCAACTCGATGGATAATGAACTTGCTGGATGGCCGCATGCAAAGAGTTGTGGTCAATGGCTCAATGTCCGGCTGGAGACTGGTAACGAGTGGTGTCCCTCAGGGATCGGTGTTGGGACTGGTCTTGTTCAACATCTTTGTCGGTGACATGGACAGAGGGATTGAGTGTACCCTCAGCAAGTTTGCTGATGACACCAAGCTGTGTGGTTCGGTTGATACGCCGGAGGGAAGGGATGCCATCCAGAGGGACCTCGACACGCTTGTGAGGTGGGCTGATGCCAACCTTATGAAGTTTAACCATGCCAAGTGCAAGGTCCTACACCTGGGTCGGAGCAATCCCAGGCACAGCTACAGGTTGGGCAGAGAAGAGATTCAGAGCAGCCCTGCAGAGAAGGACTTGGGGGTGTTGGTCGATGAGAAAATGAACATGAGCCGGCTTCAGTGTGCGCTCACAGCCCAGAAAGCCAACCGTATCCTGGGCTGCATCAAAAGGAGCGTGACCAGCAGGTCAAAGGAGGTGATTGGGGTGTATTAGAAGGGGGGTGGTCAGTAGATCGAGAGAGGTCCTCCTTCCCCTCTACTCTGCCCTGGTGAGACCGCATCTGGAATATTGTGTCCAGTTCTGGGCCCCTCAGTTCAAGAAGGACAGGGACCTGCTGGAGAGAATCCAGCGCAGGGCAACTAAGATGATTAAGGGAGTGGAGCATCTCCCTTATGAGGAAAGGCTGAGGGAGCTGGGTCTCTATAGTTTGGAGAAGAGGAGACTGAGGGGTGACCTTATTAGTGTATATAAATATACAAAGGGGGAGTGTCACGAGGATGGAGCCAGGCTCTTCTCAGTGGCAAACAATGATAGGACAAGGGGTAACGGGTACAAACTGGAACACAAGAGGTTCCACTTAAACTTGAGAAGAAACTTCTTCTCAGTGAGGGTGACGGAACACTGGAACAGGCTGCCCAGGGGGGTTGTGGAGTCTCCTTCTCTGGAGACATTCAAAACCCGCCTGGACACATTCCTGTGTAACCTTATCTAGGTGTTCCTGCTCCAGCAGGGGGATTGGACTAGATGATCTTTTGAGGTCCCTTCCAATCTCTAACATACTGTGTGACTGTGTGTGATCCTGCCCCTCTGCTCTCGTGAGACCTCACTTGGAGTATTGTGTGCAGTTCTGGTGTCCTCAACATAAAAAGGACATGGAACTGTTGGAACAAGTCCAGAGGAGGGCCACGAAGATGATCAGGGGACTGGAGCACCTCCCGTATGGAGACAGGCTGGGAAAGGTGGGGCTGTTCAGCCTGGAGAAGAGAAGGCTGCGTGGAGACCTCATAGCAGCCTTCCAGTATCTGAAGGGGGCTTACAAGAATGCTGGGGAGGGACTATTCATGAGGGACTGTAGTGAGAGGACAAGGGGTAATGGGTTCAAACTTAAACAGGGGAAGTTTAGATTGGATATAAGGAAGAAATTCTTTACTGTGAGGGTGGTGAGGCACTGGAATGGGTTGCCCAGGGAGGTTGTGAATGCTCCATCCTTGGCAGTGTTCAAGGCCAGGTTGGATGAGGCCTTGGGTGGCATGGTTTAGTGTGGGGTGTCCCTGCCTATGGCAGGGGGGGCTGGAACTAGATGATCTTAAGGTCCTTTCCAACCCTAACTATTCTATGATTCTATGATTCTATGTACACCAGACATCAATGAACTGTATACTAACATTTTAAAGGCAGATAAATATCAGTATGACAAATTTAGCTTGTAGCACTTCAAGAAGTCATACTTCCATCAAACACTCAAGCTCTTCACTTCAAAAACAAAGCTCACTCATGGCATTAAAACATTCCCTGTTTTTCACCTTTGCCTTCCATGTTCTTTTCTCTGTACTTCCCAGGCTCTCTACTCTGTATCCTCATCTCCAAAACCAATTAGAATTGAAAAAAACCCCACCAAAACCAAAAACACCAAACCAAAAAACCCACAAACCTTGAAAATCGTTCAGACTAAGATATTTACAACACAGAAGATGACAAAGCTCTCTGCACTATTATTTTCTCTCTTGTGTGAAAAGACACAGATAGGTAAGTTATATTTATGCTTTCTCCTGTTTACTCTTTGCATTTTCAAACTATGGTCATTTTCCCAACACCTTGAAGTGGGGAGGTGAGATGATTTACTCTACCTTCTTGTTGTTTTCAGAAGTCGGACTCAAAATGGTAAGTTCAGGTCTACTTGGTTTAGGCTTGGGAGATTCACAGGAGTTGATAAAATTCATGATGAATGGCTCCAAATGCTGACCTTTCTGAAATAAGACATGAGCAGCCCATCACTTCAATAATTATAGGAAGGGGGAAAGACCAAAAAAAATCCAACCCCTCAACTGAGTTTCCAAGCAACTTTTTGACTAGCCTGTAAGTTAGTAAGCACGCAAAATTAGTTATTGAAGTTAAAATGGTGGCAGCCTGGAAGCCTTACTCACCTCTTTCATCAGCTTTCCTGGAACAGATTTTATAATTTTACCTATAATTAGAAACAGACAAACAAAAACTTTCTATTATCACTGCCTGATCTTAAAGACATTTTGCTCTGCTATGTTTTATACACTCATTGTCTAGTACTGAATTTAAAATACAACAGTTTTTTTTAAACTGCGTTTTTTTCTAATTCGGCACAAACAGCTATGAAAATAAAATCTCCCACCTATCCAGCTTATAGCTTAGTGCTTAGTACTCTTCAAGAACAGATACCTAAAATATGAAAAATACACAGATGAATACATGAATACATTTTTTTTTCTAAGAATAAAAGTACTCCAGATCTACCTTTGTAATTTTTATAGAGGCTCAAACATAAATAGCTATAGCACTGTAACAGCAGTACTGTGTGACACCGGAATAGCTAAAGTTTTCTGTATTTTTCATCCTTTATAAACATTTATCACAAAAGATGAGATTCTCCACTTTCCCTGGTAATAATCAGATCATCTGGAGAGAACATGGATCTAGCCTTGAAAATACTGGTAAGTTTTACAAATTGAATAGACTACAGCTGGGGTCTTTCTGTCCTGTTATGGCTATCAAGATACAGCACAGTAACTCTGAATGCTGAAAAATGAAAGTGTCTAGGATTAGTTATATTTTAAGCACTACATTTACAGTAATAGCTTTCTTATCTACATGTCATTAAATCTGGAACTTACACTGGAAAGTATGTACAATGATCAAATGATAATAGTAAGATTGCTCATTCTCCCAAAAAGCCTACTTAAAATGCCAAGACTTGTTAAAATGTTTTGCTGGGTTTTGTTGGGGTTGTTTGGGGTTTTTTGGGAAGTGAAGCACAATCTCAGACATGAGATGCATTACAGTGAACACCATAATTATAAGCTGCTTTTTTTTTTTTTTTTTTTTTTTAAGCAACATAGTTGGATCTATAGGGGAGGTCTGAAAGAAAATGAAACCATTTAACTGGAGGATGACCACAAAAATCTCATTCAACAACCAAGTAAGCACACTAAGACAATGATCACCCCAGCAGGTTCACACCAGGAACAGATTTTAATCAACTAACACCCAAAGGTAGTTTATATTACAAAATCATTTGTACCATCACACCTGTAAACAATGACAGACTTGTGCAGATTTGACTCCTCACAATACCATAAAGTCTTCCTCAACTGTGATATTTGTTAATTTTTGTTTGCTTGCTGACACAAAAATTAAAAAGCAACTTCAACACTTTCTCCATAATCTCAAAGTGTCTTTTTCTTCAAGGAAAACGTATCAGCATATCTTGCTTGCTGAGCTATAACTTTAAGGGCTGTGAAGGAGCAGAGTTATTTCCCTTGTCCCTATCCTTACCCAAGTTACCTACTCTTCCTATCTACTCTACTATCTATCTACTACTTGCTATCTACTCTACTATCTATCTGCTACTCATTATCTACTCTATTATCTATTCATTATTCCTATCATTCAATTACAGTATCTACAGCATTACTATTTATCAGGATAAACAACTAACATATACATACCAAGATTCACATCAGGCAACATTTTATCAAGAAACTGAGTCTCTCCTCCATTAGGGGACAGAAAGTCAGCTAGAAGCTGGCTGTTACTTAGTTCTGGATGTTGCAGAAGTTTCTTTGAGACAGAAGGAAAGAAAAAAAGTCTAAGTACTTTGAAATGAATCTTTAAAAATCAGTTTCTGTACAGCAAAAAGATACTCAAAAAGCATTATATTATCATAGATATTGTCATCTGCTTCTGCTTTCAGTCACATGAAATTCTAACAAGTTTTATTTCCCCACTTGATACCTTTCTAAAACTCAAGTTACTTAGAAACAAAAAAACCCCCACCAAACCAAATTTATAATCTTTTATTAGTTTTATATAATTAGTTTTAGAGTATTCTTTGCTCCAGAGGTTGGTTTGATACCTGCAGATATTCCTGAAACTCTTCTCTCTTGGATTTTAAGAACTCATAGTTCTTGGGGCCAATGATTCTCTTCGAGGGAAGCTGAGCATCAGGAAATGTACCTAATAAAAATATTAAGGAGATTAAATTATTCTTGTAATGCGGCAAAACATTGGTTTCATTA
This sequence comes from Psittacula echo, assembly GCF_963264785.1. NCBI lineage: Eukaryota > Metazoa > Chordata > Aves > Psittaciformes > Psittacidae > Psittacula > Psittacula echo. The sequence continues at coordinate 71,095,540 of NC_137738.1, read as the reverse complement.
TTTCAAATTTCAGCTCACTACTGAATGATAATCACAGCAGTGGGAAAGTGGCTTTACAGATATTGGAGAACATACCATGAAACTCAGTGAGCTTCGACTCAAGTACATAAAATTCAAGATACCTCCTGTAGACAGACCAGTGCTCAGGTTCATGCCCAACTGGGAAAAAACCAAAATAAACACAACATTAAAAATAAACCTGGTTTAATGCCACTTGAAACACAAATTATTATAGGAAAGAAACCTAAATTATATTAGTCCCCAAAAATGCATTAAAAAAAAAAAGAAAAAAAATCCCAGCCAGGTAATTAAAGTGTTAAATTAAAATGCATACCTGGTAAATAGATATGGTACTAGCAAGGAAATTATCACCTCGTTTAGGGGAACCCTAAAATCTAAACAGTGGAATGCTGCATAATTTCAAAATTCATTAGAACTACGTTAGATCTATTTTCAAACATTTAGCCAAATGATTTACAGAAATACCACTTATTGAATACAGTGCTCTGCACCATCACATATCCTGATCATTCTTCCTCCTAGAAGATATCACTACATAACTCTTAAAACACTTTGGCGTAGTATGGAAGTATTAGTTCCATCAACACAAATCTGTGCAGCTCCAGGATGTCTCTCCACTCAATATGGACGCATTACTATCTAGATACTGATGAATTATCTGCAAGGCGAAACCATTCCTAATAAGCAAAACATTTTCATTTCCCAAGAACTATATTTTAAAAGTTATATAAAGAGTTATCTGTTGTTCATTTTTCCAAAGTTCAGAGTGGGTGAAAGGAAAATATGACAGGTCTTTATTAATATGAATTGTGGGATCAGGATTTTTGCAAGATAAACTCTTAAACTTTGGCGTGAAGTCTAAATGGAACTGATTCACACCGAGTCGTCAGTTCTCAACTTGCAAATACTAAATGTGATCATTTAGCTGTCAAACACATTTCCTCATAACTTTCTAGTCATTATTTCAAAATCAGAAGAACATGTATGCAAACCACTCTGCAATACCCGTCAGAATACAGCACTCTAGAATGTTTTGAGTTCATTTCTAAATGACACTTTACTTATCCACAACATTGCATACCTGCCCTTCTATCATTTCTCTCTACATCAATGCAGAACACAGGAATTCTCTCCTTTCTGTCTTTTCTTTCCAAGGAGGGATCATCAAAAAAATCTACATATGGGATGCTAATTTTCCATGCAGCAAGGTTACGGGGTGTATTTGGGGTAGTAACAGCCTCCTCAGGAGAATCATCTTCCATCACCATAACACCTTCTTCAATCTGTAAAGATTCAAACATCAATATCAACTGTTCTAATTGGTACAGTCTACCTTTACAAACTTTGTGTATGATAATGAAACATAAATCATGTCTTTAACATGTGTCACTAAGTAATAAAAGAACAAAAAACCCCATTAAATTAATGGAGTTTCCATGTACATTAATTTCTATTTTCAGATCCACTGCAAATTAGTTTGAAATTAACTGCATTCAGAGAGATCTGAAAGTTTTTATAGCGTTATCAAATTCCATAAACTGATACTTAAGGGGAGAGAGTGAGTGAGGGAGCAAAATACTAAATGAAACAGCTGGAAGAAAGCCTTAGACACAGACAATGCGACATGAACCAGCCTGGGTCCAGCAGATTTAGCTGCACTGCATTTTCCACCATACAAGGATGCAAACTGGAGATTTGAGCTTACTAGGTCAGGCCAAGAAGCTAGGCAAACACGAGATAGAAGCCAACAGTGCACCAAGCTAGCAGGTCTCCCATCCCCATAGCAGAGTGCAATGGAGTATGTTGTGGATGCATGAATCTGACTTGCTCTGCAAGGTGCAACACAGCTACAACTGGGACTGAATTATTCCCACAGCCTAGAGAGCTTTTTAAAGCCATCTGCATTCCCCATCAGCTCCAGTTTCAGCATCTTGACCCCAGAAATGGATGCACCAGGGAGCAGCATGTGCCTAGTCCTTGCTGGCTACACATAGGGTAGTTCAGGTGCATGGAGTTCATAAACTCAGACTCCATGCCATAAAACATTAACACTGATTTTAACATATGCAAGCAGACCTTTAGAACCAGTGCCATTATTTCACACTTAAACTGCAGTCCCAGTACTACACTGACACTCACTTTATGGTCCCAACACTGCTCATCACAGACAGGCTGAGCTGCCCAAAGGCAATTAATCACCCAGCTACCACACGGCACACTAAATTCTCAGGTCCCAGACAATGACAAAGGAAGCGCTACAAATCTTTTATGACCACAAACAACAAAGATTATCTTAAATATCTGGACTAAAAAAGCCAAACTTCAGCAGCTACCCTTGGAAAGCTATTTATTTCTCCGACCAATGTGCAACCCAATTCGCATCTTCACCACACGAAAAAGAAAGAATAATAAAAATGACTCAAAGGAATGAACATTATTTTTGAGAAAGAGGAGACAGCATCCGTGGGAAGGAAGGATAGGGCTGGCCTTAGACTCAAAATAGGTGACAAAAGTAAAGCAGAATGAAGAATCTGTGGAGAGATTAGACCTCAATAAAGATGCACTGGAGCAAAATGTTCTTGTATTTTCACAACCATAGGCAAGCAGGTGGAAAAAAAAAAGAGTAGTCCTGTTTCCTTGCAAAACTGAAATTGTTCATCACCCTGCCTCCATCCTATGCACACGGCAACACCTTCCCCTTCCAACCACAATTTATAGAGCTGTTAGGTCTGTAATGTTGAGACATGTTGGAGTTAAGCAACAATTCAAAAGTACATTATTTCAGTAAGTCCTCACATAAAGACTTGAGAATAACACCACTTGTTAAATAGGGGATTTTAACATATGCATGTACAATGTATGAAACTACAGAACACTGGAAAAAGCATGAATGCCACTTTCAAATCCATTTCCCTTAGCTTCAAAATTTAAAGCCAAATTCCACTCAAAGGCCAAGCCTAGACGGCTTAACAAGTTTTGCCTGTATTGGGAGAATCCAATTAATGCTTTAAGGCAATACAGCGCCCCTGAAAAAATTTTGGCTATGTCTCCATTACAATACTCACATGATCATGACTCCACTGCAGCTGAAGCATAAATGGTTCCACACACATAAGCAATCTTTGCTCAGTTTTGTTTTGCATTTGAATACTGAAATGATCCTTAACCTGGTTACAGCGTGGACCTTTGTCTTCCAAAAATAGATCTCTGTGGATCCACTAACTGAATCTCTTCTAAACACCTTTTTGCTTCCATTACCTGATTTATTTGATAAAAAGAGAACCTGTGACAGGTGCAGAGTAGAGCTGCTGCAGAGAGACCATGCTCAGCTGTGGTGGTTCACAATTTGAGAGCTAAATCAGAGGCTGCGCTCTTTCACATAGCAAACACAAATAACCCTAACTTGGAATGAACAATTCGGGCTTACAAACTGCAGGGCAGACTTGCATCAAAGAATGGAATAAATAGGACAGATGCTCTCTGATCTGCAACAACAGGGTTGTCAGGTAGCTTTACAATCACAAAGCCTCTGTATGAGGTCTTACCCTTATTTTCCCCCTTCCCCAGACTTTATGCAATTGTCACCACTGTATAGAAACAGCAGAACAGCATTTCAGGATAGCAACTCCAAGTCAGCAACATCCAAGCTTCTGCAGATGGGGCAGCATGAACTGGGTGCAGCTTGTACTCGCTCCCTCACCCTGCACAGGCTGAGCTATTGGCTGCCAAAATTATCACCTTATAACCTATCCTGACTTAATGTGTATATCTGCATTAGCACTCAATATATAGTCTCCATTAGGATGTCCTTCCAAAAATGCAAGATCATTCTAGAAACACTCAGACTTACCCAATTATGTAGTTCTTGACTGAACTAAATGCTGAAGCACAGATGTGCCTGAAACTCAACTCTTACCTGCGTTTTCCAATTATTTCTTCCTTTCATTTTCCACTGATTGCAGTCCTCATCTCCTCCCATTTATTTAGTTTCATACAGTGGACTACGCTATTAGTTGATACAGTGATTACACTCCCAGCACTACAGTCAGTGTAAGGCTTAGAGCAGGTAGGAGGCAGTCGTCCTTAAAGTGCTCATAAAGAGGCCATAACCTTCTTCACTCAGCCCTTCCAAAGTTATAATCATCAGCAAAGGTTCACATGCTCATAACCTCTTTTCACCAGACCCCTCATCTGATTTACAGCCCAGTTTTGGTAATCATCCTATGCAAATTCCCAGGCTTTTCCACTATGACAACCACAGCATTAACTGTAAGCCAAGATGTATGAATTCCTGGGTTTTTTAATCCTCTTTCTTGGTGGTCTGCTTAGGATCATCAAGCCCCAAACAGGTTACCCCAGACTCTTTCCATTTGTTTAATCCGACAAAGCCACAAATCAAGTTTACAGGTCTTCTGGCTGCCTTGGTAACAACAGTTGTGATCTTTTGCTGACAAAGATTCAGTGTGGTTTCAGGGAATATTTGAAATTTAGCTGACAATGATTCAGTGTGGTTTCATGGAATTACTATTATCATATTAGCAGCTTACAAAGTGGCTACTCAGAGCTACAGAAAGCTGCTAACACGTTTCTATGCCAACCTGATTTCCTTAGACTAAATGGATGTTTCTGATAGGCTTTAGCTGCATTAACATGACTTTGTCAAAAGAAAAGACAGACATTGTTCAGTTTCTTGTCACAATGCACATAACTCATTTCACTGCCATTCTTTACCTTATATTTGCCTTGAACCCACCAAGCTTACGTAACACCAATTACTTAAATACCTAATCAGAATCTGGGTAGGAGGAAACAACTCCCACACCCTCCATACATAAGCTAATCAGAAAGTTGCCAAATCTGTATACTGCACTGCCACCATCTTGTAATTATACTCTAATTTCCCAGATCACATCTTTAATTTCTCAGAGAGCTCTTCCTCTGACCCTGTGAATGCCTGCTAGGAAATTACACCTCAACATTTACTGTGACATTATTAATGTTGAATTCTTTATATTCAGTATTCACTCATGAAATGAAGTCACAGCCCTGTCCAGCTCTTCAGATACACAGCAGCTTTACAACAGTGTTTTCTTTAACAAATTCTTCTTCCCATGCACACTTACCAAGTGAAAGGACTTAGGTGTTTCTTATATTTTGCCTAAGGTGGGTTTAGTTAAAAAGTAATATTCTCCATTTATTTAATGAAGGTACTTGAGACAATGCTGCACATAAAAATTTCCATTCTTGCCTAGGCTAAAATCATTCTGTCCATTTGTAAACCTTCCTTAGTAATGATTAGACTCTATACTGTTTGTCTAAGTAACTTCCTGTGCTCTGGCACAAAAATGTGTTTCTTCTTTGAGCTCCACTGCTTTGATTATACTTCTACTAGTTCTTTCACTATAGGAGAATTACCCTTTCACGTCCCTTGGCTAGCAGAATCTACAATAGGAATGGTGCAGAATTAACTCATTTTCATTAGAATCTTGCCTCAAAAAGAGAGATGTTTCAGCAACAAAAACTTAATTAACCAAGAAATTAATTGCAATATCTCCAGCTCCTTAAAGGCATGACTTCATGAAGATTAGTTATGCAGAAAATTGCCTTTTTTCTTCTCTTAAAGAAAAAAACCAAACCTATCTAGAGTTCTATATTGCTGAGTCCTTCCCACCCTCTTCTGAAAGTAAATAGGTGAATCATATAAACTCACAGTTACTATTTTATCTTTAAGCTGTGGAGAATGAGCTAGCAGTTAAGCAAGGTGATAAATGCTTAAACGTTTTGTTTGTTAGGAAGAAGTTCAAAAGGTAGAATTGGCAGACACACTGTAAAAAACACACAACTACTGATAGTTTCTGACCAATTCCTTCCTCTTCCCTTCTTAAAATTTTCCGTTTGTCCCCCATATGTGCTTCAGATACCAATGTCCTGTGAAATAATTCTGCCATTGGCTCTATTAATTGCCGTTTAGCATGAAAGAAAAACATTAGTTAAGGGAGACACCTGAAACAAATGGGACTATTTGGCTCATGGCTGTATCACCGCCCAACCTGACAGCAATTTCTCCACTACTTCAATTATGGTTTTAACGGTCTCGTAGCGAGCTTCAGATGAAGAGCTGAGCACACAGTCCTACAAATATGTTACTATCTAGAACTGTAAAATGGCATGGCAGGCTTTTAGAGAAAAAAATCATTGCTTACAAAAATGTCTGACACTTCTACTTTTAGTACTTCTCTGTACTAAAGCAATAAGCTCAGAGGCACAGTAATCAGGGATGTGGCCTTGGATTGTGAATGAATACAGGGAAAACAAGGCAACTTAATCAGAAGCCAGCACATAGAAACCCTGCACTGACATAAACAGCAGAAAAGGCAGAGACTCAGCATTTTCAAATAAGGAAAGAAACACAACAGAGACTTAAAGTCAAGCGTAAAGCTTTTACTCACGAAGTCATCTTCTCCTTCATTTAAGTTATAGTTAGGCAGCATAGCTCCTTCCATAGCAGAACTCTTGAATACACCTTTTATTTTGTTGCCTATTTTGCTGATTCCAAATGATTCTCCTCTCTTCTGTGTAGTCCTAGGATTACAGAAGCCGAAGTTCACTACACAAGGCGTATCACTACACAGCAGCTCAGCAGGCCATTGCGCATCATTTACAGATAGAGAAACAACTGTATAAACAAGTAGCCAATATATTTACAATTCCACTTAAATTGAAATTAATTTATGGCAAATTTTTCTCTGATTGATCAGTAAAATTTCTTGATTACATTTTTAAGAGATATGGGAATCCCATAGGCTTAACCATGAGCAAACATAACACTCTTATAATAGTATCCTAGTAATACAAGACATGAATAAACAATTACTTGTTTTGACAGCAGGAACCGTGGTATTGCTACAGGCATACACACCAAGAAGTTCACTGGTTCTGTTCTTTTCCATGTACGCATATTTAAATATTTATCCACTCTTGCCAAGTACTGTAAATGGTATACTCAGATGCCTTTTTGCTTTTTTTTTTTCTGCACAGAATTTTACAAGCATGTATCATTCAAGACAGATTTCAACTTCTAAACATTAGGGACAGACAAAAGGAATGTGCAAGGAGCAAGACTGAGCATGAGAGAAAACAGATGCAACTGAAAAATCCTGGCTTGAAGAGCCAGTTTGACTGAAAGATGAAGACTTTTTAAAGCCTTTCCACTTATGACAAAGCACCCGAAAAGAACAAGGTATGGAAAAAGAAAAATAATTGAGCGGAATGCAGTCCGCACTGAGAGAACAGATTTTACAGCATTCTTATGCCCTTACACAAGACCTGACACTGAAGATTATTTCTTACACAGAAATGCTAGTAGCTCCAGAAAGAAAAATGTTTCTGCTGAATATGGAATCAGTCTAAAGTTACATGTGGTGTCTCAATACAGTTGATAGGTGAGTTAAAAATCAACACAGTGAAATGCAGCAGCAAACACTCAACTTCATAGACTACTGAGATCGAAAGCACAATTTGTATTTTGGCAGAAAAAAAAAAAAAAAAATATATCCTAAGCGCTTCTTTTTCAGTTAAAATAAAAAAAGTTACTAACAACTAAACAGTAGTACCAATAGAACGGCAAGGACCAGCAGGTAAAGCATCTTCATCATTTATAAGACCGTGCGGACAACATCAACTGCTGAATCAAAATGTGCATGTTCATGTTTCTAACGATCTTCCTGTTTACAGTTTTACCCAGACTGTATACATGACGAAACTTGTGTAAATAATCCACTGTTCCCAAATCTTCTGCTTTTCCTGTCTCATATATTATCAGCTCCATCCAGACCAAACAGGCACCATCTATCTTATTTATCCCTGCTAAGTAAAACTAAGGTCGCTTGGCTGTTTGTAGTCTAAATCCATGTTTGAACAATTTTATTCAATTTTTAAACAACTGCTACACTTGACTGTGCTGTAATGAACTTTTCCATATTGAGGACCTGCCTGAATATTCACAGAATCATAGAATGGTTTAAGTTGGAAATGATCTTAAGACCATCTAGTTCCAACCCCCCTGCCATAGGCAGGGACGCCTCAACCTAGACCATGTTGCCAAATACTCTGCCCAGCCTGGCCCCGAACACTGCCAAGGATGGAGCATTTACCACCTCCCTGGGCAACCTCTTCCAGTGTCTCATCACCCTCTCAGTAAAGAATTTCCTTATATCTAACCTGAATTTCCCCTGTTTAAATTTAAACCCATTACCCCATGTCCTCTCACTACAGTCCCTGATGAAGCCCTCCTCTCTGGCATCCTTATAAGCCCCCTTTCAGATACTGGAAGGCTGCTATGAGGTCTCCACGCAGCCTTCTCTTCTCCAGGCTGAACAGCCCCAACTTTCTCAGCCTGTCTCCATACGGGAGGTGCTCCAGTCCCCTGATCATCCTCGTGGCCCTCCTCTGGACTTGTTCCAACAGTTCCATGTCCTTTTTATGTTGAGGACACCAGAACTGCACACAATACTCCCAAGTGAGGTCTCACGAGAGCAGAGTAGAGGGACAGGATCACCTCCTTCGACCTGCTGGTCACGCTCCTCTTGATGCAGCCCAGGATACGGTTGGCTTTCTGGGCTGTGAGCGCACACTGAAGCCGGCTCATGTTCATTTTCTCATCGACCAACGCCAAGTCCTTCTCTGCAGGGCTGCTCTGAATCTCTTCTCTGCCCAACCTGTAGCTGTGCCTGGGATTGCTCCAACCCAGGTGTAGGACCTTGCACTTGGCATGGTTAAACTTCATAAGGCTGGCATCAGCCCACCTCACAAGCGTATCAAGGTCCCTCTGGATGGCATCCCTTCCCTCCAGCGTATCAACCGAACCACACAGCTTGGTGTCATCGGCAAACTTGCTGACACAATCCCATTGCCCATGTTGTCAACAAACATATTGGATAAGACCAGTCCCAACACCGACCCCTGAGGGACACCACTTGTTAACTCTCTCCCTCCAGTTGGACATTGAGCCACTGATCAGAACTCTTTGTGTGTGGCCATCCAGCCAATTCTTTATCCACTGGGTGGTCCATCCATCAGATTCATGTCTCTCCAGTTTAGAGACAAAGATGTCTCTGAAGGATACTTTTCTAGAGCTTAAACACTGGGCTAGCAAAATACAAACCTTATTCAGACAAAACCAGACAGCTTTCCAAGTAGGTTAATACTTCAGACTTCCGGCTTGACTCTTGAAGAAGTTTTCATAATTCCTGTGAAAATTCCTGAATTCCGGTTCTTAAGGTTTTGACCAAATACATTAATCTGCACAAGCTCAAAGACATGGTAAGAGTACTCCAGGCTCAGATCAGTTATTTACTGAACTGATCATGCTGCAGCTGAAGGCAGAATACAGCTCTGACTCTAACTTCAGTACTGAAGTATATTGGGCCAGGACTCAATGTGAGAGCTAGAAACCACCCTTTCTTGACCCAATGCTGAGCCTAAAGATTACGCCTCATGCAACAGCAATCACTAAACTGGAACAGGTATAAAGTGACAAACAAGAATGGGATTCTCTTCACAGAAAGAGACAAACTCAGAACAAACACTGGTGAGTAAGAACAGACACATGCTGGACAACATATGGAGAGAAAAATAGGACTGGTTTGGCAAAAATCCTTACGCAAGTATGCAGAGCAAACCAGATTAGATAAGCATGAAAAAAAAAATATCTGTGGATGTTAACAGAGATAGACAACAGGGTGATCCAAATTTTAAGAAGCTGAACAAGAAAAAACAATATATACAGAAAAAGGTATCAAGATGAAAATCTAATACAGTCACTGGCTAAGTAGAAATGGGAGAAAGAACTTCAGGCTAGGTAGAAGGGAAGAGATGGGAGTAGGACATGGTCAGGTTCATGGCATGAGGGAAGAAAGAGGAGAGGAGGTGGCCAGTTTAGAAAAGAGACCAAGTCTTTCCAAGACCTGTCAACTGCTACTGTCAACAAAGATATATACAAAACTCATATCACACTCCTTCTAGTGCTGATCCAAGTAACAGCATTATTAGACCATAATTCTGCAGTTGCTTTCTTGGCAGGGCCCTGAGTGGATAGTCTACAGGCTACAGTATTCCTGATCAATGATGTAACAAGAGGTTGGAATACTTGGGTTTTTATTTTTAAACACTTCAGAAGTCACACATACTTGTCATTAAAAAAATTACAATTGTTGTTCACTCTATGGCTGGGAATTACAGAACAAGGATTGCATTAGTGCCACTATCTACTGTGGCATTCTTTAATTGTGGAAGGTTGCGAAATAATTTTCCCCCAGTATCCCTGCCTCATTCAGTTCACTGAACAGTCCTTTGCACGTGATCAGCCAGGGCTATGCAGCTCAAGAATGCTGTGGCGAACCTCTGTGGGTCAAAAAGTTGCTAGATGAGTTGTATGTATCAGACAAGCTAGATATTTACATGCATGTGAAGCTGGAGTGCCATTTTCTTTTTGCTAAAACTCCTATACCAAATTAGGAGAAATGCTGAGGGAAGAGAGCTGCACTTAAAAAAAAAAAAGGAAAAGAAAAATCAATGAACTGCACTTGCATCTCAAGTACTGCTTCTATTGCTCAACAATCTTGCAAGTTATAACTCAATACTCTGAACTGGCACACAAAAGATAAAAAATGTCTCTATACCTTGATTCCTGACCTGAAAACTGAGGTTGATAAATTTCCCTCAAAACTCAAGAATGCTATGAGTAATACACATAATACTGATGCTCTAATAAATTCTAAGGAAAAACCCATAACGAAAACATTGTTTTCTGAGTTTGGACAACGTGTCTTTAAAGAAGCATGAATAATGATAAAAGAAACCACTGAACAGCTATTAAGACATTGATGAGTGATCACAGACTACCCATAACATATTATGAAAAAATAGTGTAAATTGAAATCAAACTTGCAACAGTCACGAGAACAGCTGCAGAGAGAACTAATTTGGGGGATTGCTGGTTTTGAGTGCTTGGAAATATTCACAGAATGTTTGTATTTGCATGTAATGTTAAGCAATGAACACCCTAGATACAGCTGTGCAACAAGCAGTTAAGTGCATAAAACCTCAAACAGTATCTGGAAGCGTGACATGGTGTAAAGGAAATTTTGGAGGAGTTAGCCATCTTGGGGAAAAGTAAAAAAAGCTTCAAGTTACGCAAATACATTCCAAAGCTAACAACAACAGACAAATTGTTAACAGCAAACAGTATTAATACATTGCAAACTTGTGAAATTAGTAATCAAGCAATTTCTAACTACTTGTGAAGAGGACATGGGGAGTAAATCTTATTGTGGAGAACAATGCAGTTTAGTCCAGAGAAGACATTCAGATGTGTTTTTACAAATAAAATGGACAGGTAATTAATGTTGTAAAGGCTGTGTGATGCAGTCATGATAGATGCAGCATAACTAACACACAACATTTATTGAGTGTTAGATTGACTTACCGGAAGTCATCCAAACTCAGGCTACTTCTGCAACAACAGGTACATAAATTACCTCAGAGCCCAGGAGAAAATAAAGTTAAAGAAAAAAAATCAAATTTGACAGACCTATCCTAACAAAACTGAATAGGCTTCAACCATCACTACAGATTAGTAAAAAACATGGTACAATGAGGAGCTCCTGACCTAAATCCTAATGAAGTGCAAAGTGAACGGTACCTGCACATTTCACCACCGCAATCATGGCCTTTGAATTCAAAAATCACCATTACTGGACATGTTCAGTTCTTCACTGACATTCAGCACAAGTCGCTATGATTTTATAGAGAATAGCTTTCATTGATAAAGTTACCTGTAGTACCAAACAGGCAGCTTTTTCTATAAACTATTTTCGGAAGTCATGTAGGAATCTAGTTCACTCAGCCAATACAAAGAAAAGGCTGGGAAAATATTTTATGTAATACCACCACCCCCTATATTAGATATAGTAAAACCCACTGTTAAAATATCTTTTTCCATTATTATTTCGCAGCTTTAAAGAACTGTCATGTATTTTTGACATTCTACATAACCTGGTACACAGAACTAATGCCTCAGCCATCAACTGAGTAATTCCAACCAAGATTTTAAATGGATTAACCATAAACACAGTCACCACACCCATGATTTTAATTGACTGGAGCTGCTGCATTTGGGATAAACTGATATGAGATTAATATATTCAAATTTTAGATTTTGTTTTACAAGAGGAACTAATTCTAAGGCATCTTTAGTCATGTTAACTGTGAAACTGGAAACATAACCTACCAAGTTGGAACTGATGGTGACAATCAATCAATTACATTGTGCACTTTGTCCTTTACTTGTTTGAATTTTATTATTATCCCAATGATGACAAATGAGGATGCATCTATTTCTATATGTGGTCACGATGTGTAGTAAAAAAAGGCAGATATACAGCCATCCAGAAATCTAAGAGTTGGTATATAATGGCTTTTTTGTTTTGTTAGACTTCCAATACAGATTACCTTTAAGTAATGTAGTAATGTATTATAAATACATAAATAAAAGAGACAGAGAGGGAATTCTTGTCCTCTCTTCCGCACACCCAAAATTAATTCACCAGAATTGGAATTTAAAACATCAGCTTTTACTGGCCACACACATAAAACATGAGGTGGAAAATACCAGTTATGGAGTTAAACTGTTGACAGCCACAGCTAGCTATCAAGCTCCCAGAATATCCTCAATGTGGCTTCTTCACACTCCAGAAATACTTGGGACTTCTCATGTCCCTTGGGAGCTTTCATAGCACATTATTCATCCTATCTGTACACAAAATGCTACAATTATTTTGCACAGTTCAAAGTGATGCAAATGAGAAATTACACGGAGATAGTCACTTCTTCCCTACCTTCCCGCTTGCAACTGCTCTGTAATTTTCTTGTCTTGCAGCAAATGAAATCTTTCAACAGATTACCCACATAAACATTCCACTGGGATTTTATATCTACTACTTGATCTGACTTTTTAACCAGCAGTTAGACTCCCAGTTCCCCTACCAAAGTATCAAACTCTTTTCATAAAATTTCTATATAATCTCTAATGCTAGACTAGGGAAGGCAGGATGAGGTATGTGCATATGGATAGCATCTGGAGTAATTCCATAAATAATTTCTTTTTTTTTTTTTCCCCCTTGGCAGTGACTCTGTACCACATTCTGCTGAGGGAAACACCAAAGCAACAGACAAACAGGCAAATTGCTTGCCTATGACCTCAGACAGGAGGTCTGTTTCATGGAAATAATCACTGAGGCACCACTTCAGGAACATACAGTATCTCGTATCATAAGCCAGCATATATACTCAGGGCATTCAAATTGCTCTAAAACGTAAACCAGATACATTATCAAAATCTGGTTATTCTGTAGCCACCAGAGATGTATTTCAAAAACTCCAGGTAGAGACCGCCTATAATTTCACTCTTTCTGGTTTGGAAAGCAAAGCACCAGGGAGGAAGCCTTTATCTTTTCATACTTTAACCAGATTTAAGAAGTGTATGACAGGATACTTTCAACCCTTGACATGAATAGCTTGGGGAAAGGTACCAGAAGGCAGATTTAAAGGTCTGGATGAAACTCTGTAGCCATCTTCAACAGAAGCTGGAGTGTGTTTTAAGGTCACCATTCCTAATGGACTATCACAGAGGGAAAAAAATGCAGTTTGGTCTAGCTGCCTTCTATGCCTCTTTGCTAAGAAACAAGCTGTCAGCACCAAACTGACCAAAACCTGACTCCTGGATCTACAAAAGCTATAAAGACCACATAGTAGGTATCACCCATGGAGATACATTAAAGAGAATGATCATGTAGCTTTTGAAGAATGTTAGCAGGGGAGAAAGGGATCTCACAATAACACGCCTCATAGGAGGCTGCAAATCAAGAGGGCTGCTGCTGCTCCCTAATGAACACAGAAAAAGTTAAATAAATTGCTGTTACTCCTCTAGAAGAGCAATCTAAGATGATAAACATCAGCATTTTCTAAGTACTGTGGATCTTATTTGATATCAAGAAAAAAAAGCCTATCCAAATTAAAGACTTTCGTAATGAAGTTTTCCTTCTTTTGGCTAGACCATATGAGCAACTCAGTTGGGCTAAGTCTGACTGAGCCATCCAGCACAAGAGGAAAGACAAGAAATTATGAGATCTCAAGCTTACTCAACCCAACCCCACAGTGGAAGATCACCCATCCATACCATAGGAGATGATTCTCTACAGGCCTCAAGGAACCTGAAAAGTGGTCTGCAAGTACACAGCCCAAATCCAGAAACAAAGCTTCTGACACTATACTTCTGCAATGAATGGGGGAAGCTGGGGGACAGAAAACACACTTGACAGACAATCCTCCTTGTCACAAAAGGAGATTCCCATTGCATGACCAGGTTGGTTAGATGCAGGGTACACTGTACATATCCCCATAAAACCCAAAATCCAAGATCATCCAGCTCTGCACCAACAAAATGGTATTATACATATATAAAGTCAATTAAATCACCACTTTATTTCCATGTTATCTTACTCTCAATGTACATTTGTTTTCCCCTCCCCTCTTCAAATGTTGAGGTCTTAATCACATTTTAAGTTCTTTAATGTAAAACACTTCAAAGTGAAGAGACATCTTGTGTAATAATGCTTGTTCCTTCAGTATTTAAATTTGCCCACTTAAAAATTAAGTCAGAGCTAAAAATTTAGTCAAATTGGTATCAGGCAGTAACAAAATTCCTATGGTTTAGTATTTTGATACTTTTAACTAAAAACAAAAAAAGTATTTTGATACTTTAAACTAAAAACCAAAAAACTACTTAAAGATTCTACCATACCCACCTGTTGAACTTTGAATTGCGTGTTGGTGACTCTGCTCCCCTTAAAAGATGTCTGAAGTACTACAAAAGCAAATAAGGTATCAAAGAAAACACCAGACTAACTGAGGCAAGGGCTACTATGAAATAACATAGCAAAATTCAGGAAACAAAAACAGAAGTAAAAAGTCAGCTGACCATAATCTAGCAGTTAGAATATTCATCTGAAAAAGGACATGCCAAATCCGCAATACGTGCTCCCAGAACTATTTATTTTACTTTACACAGTCTTGGGATTAAAAAATTAACATGAAAACAGAAATAAAAATAAAATTAAGCAACAAAATCCATGTCTCCTCCCCATTAGAAAAATCAAGCATTTGAAGCATTTTAACTATTACGGGAAAAATTACCATCAATACTAATTTTCAGCAATACACTTTATTAAGAAGAAAGACAAGTACCTATTGCTAAGACACATCAATATATTCTGCTCAAATAAATGTGAGAAGTTTAACATTGGACCTGATTTACACACACAAATTCAGACTCACCCCTCTGTTTCAAGTGTTTCCTATTAGAAGGCTTTAGGCAGCTATCAGTGTGGGGAATTTTATTTTTTAACTTTCAACCACAGAACAATCATAGATGATGAGTAAATTGCTTTGAATGACTTTAAGACTACTCTTCAAACCTTTTGCGCTTACCTCATCACTGTGACAGAACATAGGAGTGAAAACATTCTCAAGTAGAGAAAGTACATGCTCATAAGCTTCAAAAAGACATCTCATAGTTTGAAGTTTCACAACATCCATATATGGGCCCTCAGCAACTATAAAAAAAAAAAAATCACAAACATAAATAAATATATCTATATATAGGCAGATGAAGTTTGATTTTTATCTGGTCTGAGTTGTGATTATTTTGCAAGCTACTATAAGTCTGACAAAACAGAAATAAACTGACAAAACAAGGACTAAGCACAACATAGCAAGTGGCCAACAATTTTTAAAACAATGACAAATGTAAAGATTAATCCATCTAAATATGACCAATCTTCACTTTAGTTCAGCTTGCTGTTTAAATTCCAGAGTAAATTATTCCTTTCAAATTCAAACTTACTTCTTTGAATCTCTTCCACAATAAAAGGGTCAAATCTAATTTTGTCAATGCTTTCATCCAAACAGTAAGTTTTGTAAATTTTCTGTACTTCCCCATGAAGAGACATCTTTTCAGTATCTGATAGTTCTGGTTGCAAAATTCGGTCATTGAATTCCTCTGAGAAGTAAAGGAAATAAAATGCATTTGTATATCAACTTGGCAAACAAACAGCATCTTGAAGCAACCTATAACCTGTAACAATTACTATTTTATAAATAGTAATTTGTAAAACTTTAAAATTAATAGAAACATAAGACATCTCAACATCATGTAATAAGGCAACTGCCTTCTTATTAACCATAATTCAGATTTGTTAATAAAATTATTACTAAAAATATATTGCAATTAAAACTAATTATTCCTTACCACAGTAAGGATAAATCCATGAAATTGTTCCTGGCATAAGAATGAATTGGAAGAATGATTTTTTTTTTCTTCCTAAATTGCCAAATCGCAAGTTGCAGTTTTCTTTTAGCATGATTTCCAGTTCACGCTAAACACACAGAGCCCCAGTAGCCCATTATATAAGTCATATGCTCTACAGAACTCCAGAAAGGGCAGGTTAGAACCCCCTGCAGGTACCACCAGCACTGGACAGGTAACCAACTGCTTTGTCAGATTTATAGTGAGGAGATGAGCTTTTCGGATGAAAAGCCAGCATGTTTGGAACGATTATGAGCACATAAGGAGCACAGAGACTATTTACAATTCTGTTATATAATCACTAGTGATTCATGCAATATTTTAGGAGAAAGTCTAACAATTTCACATCTTCTTGTTTCATGCATGGGCTTGGAATATGAAGACACACCCATTATTTCCCATGCAACATGGAAATACTTGTTTATTAAAAACAAAACATAACATTATTTTGCTAGAGTCAGTAATTAGCTACTAGTTGACCAAAAAAACTTGAAATGAACCACTCTAACTTACACAAACTTCACAGAAAAACTTATGATTGGAAAGTAGGCGGCTTTTCAAACAACACGTGTGTAAAGGTAAAATTAAATGCATGCTTCGTAACCAAGGTATGGGTTACTGAATAGAAGGTTTCAAGACCTCCAGTGTTCCCGTTATGTTTCTGTTATTTACAGAAATCAGAATTTTAGAGCTAAAAGAACGTGAGAAACTTTTAATGATAAACAAGCAATTTAGAAATACTTCAGCGACCATGTATAAAAAAAAGGCAGCTGTACTTTGTTTCTATGGCCAAAACTTTTTTCGTCTAAGAACATTCTATTTTAAAACATACAACTTTTAATCAATAAACAGAAATACAATTAAGATCTACAGTCCCCACCAGCGTTAACGTCAAGATTACCATTACCAAGGATCAGGGCATAGTGAAGTAAGCGAACAGAAGTTCTGAAAGGTAATCTCTTGCTTAATAATGCTGTCTAGTTCTGAGACTGAATATTCACTTGAACTTGCAAATTCTTAAATCTTTTAAAGAACATCAAATACACCTCAGCACACATATGCAATCTTACCTACAGTCAGGCAGAACTGCAGCACGTGGACTGCCCCTTCCTGTTTCAGAAAGTTCATAAACCGAAATAAAAGGTCTTGTTGATCTCTGATCTCCTTTAGCTCCAGTTTCAGTACCTTAGTAGGTTAAGAATGCAGTCAGCCAGTTTTCGAACTTTCAGTGAGTACATAAATAATGCAAAAAGTTGAAGGTAAACCAAAAACAGCAGGTAAAGTAAAACACTTATTCAAAACAGGAAAGGAAATAAATGTTGCCTTTGCTTACAGATGGTTTTTTATTTCTTGGCTCTGCAAATTTCTGAAGGAAAGGAACCAATGAAGAAGTGGGTTCAGTTGCTTTCTCAGGCTGCAGGAAACAAATTGACAAAAAGACAACTGGGTAAGAAAGCTTCCTAAACGGATGAACAGATTACTACTGCTTTAATTTTGTCCATACTCACTGGACTATCATCAATGAAGATCAGCAGCAAATGGTTGACTGTGTCCTGCAGGAAAGCACAATTAAAAAAAAAAAAAACACCAATATTAAACTCGATAAATTAGATCAAAATTATTTCACTACGTTATGCCCAAGTTCAAACCTGTGAGTATATAAATACTTAAAAAAAAACCCCAAAGCCTGGGAACACGTTTTGAGAATTGACTTTCAACAGTCTCTTCAAATATTTGCATCTGAGGGAATTTCTGAAGAGATCTGCATAGAATGTTCTTAACCCAGTGGAAGAAAGCTTTACGAGGTATTTTTACTGTTAGTGCAGATCTCATGAACTACTAATACTTCCACAGCTACACTACTTTCTACTCGCAGCTAAGTGATACCTTCGTAAGTATTGCAATTTTGCCTATTAAAATACATGCATAAATAAAATCAAAGATGGCAGTATCTCATCTCCAGAAAAAAATGCCCTCTTATTTGCAGAACTAAGGACGAAAGAAATTATTTCAATACAGCTGCAAAAAAAAGGCTGGTTTACTCAGAATGGTATAAAAATACATTCAGCTAGAGTTCAGGTAATTGGGCCTTTGTTTAAATGTAGCTACAGCAATTTGAAAGTGCTTAAACTAGCACAGCATTCTCCCATCTTACAGGAATTGTAGTCTTTCATTAAACATACATTCTTAAGACACCATGCCAATACTGTATTTTAGTCAGTTCAGTTAGTTAAGCACTGAAACCAGCTGTCATGAACAAACAGAAACACTGGCCACATGAATTTTTTCTTTTACACAATCAAAATGCGCAGCAAGTCAGTCATTGTGCATCATTTGTTTTACCACAACATATGCAGTAGGAAAACAGTAATATTAAATTATTCCTATGCTCCAAAGTCTTACAGGATCAGCTAAGAAATCCATTGAGGGAAGGAAAACAGAACCAGGCAGAATCTCTCTTATCAGAAGAGCCAGGGATCTAAAAAGGGAAAAAAAGGAAAAAAAAAAAAAAAAAAAAAAAAAGAGGATTTAACAATTCCTTAAAACATGCTACTTTTAAGACCAATCAAAAAGCTTAGAAGCAAAGGGATAACAAGGGATGAGGAGCATGACTTCGGAGTTCATTCTTTCACTCCCCAAAACTATGACATTACGCATACACTTTAAAGAATACAATTCTAAATAACTTCCGCACCTGCATTCTGTTGACTTTGGGGGCAAAATATAAGGAAACAGAAGTTCAGTAAGTTTTCTTAAGTAGTGAAGTTCATCTCTTCGGCTTCTCAAAGCAACATGGAGTTCTGGTCCATATTCTTCTAAAGCAGCCTGCTGCAGAAATTCTGCATTTTTTACTGCAAGTAAAAACCAGCATTAGTGTTCTTTCAGCTTTTTCTTGTTATGAATAGGAGGCAACTGCTTTTCATTTGAGCTAAAAAGTTAGTACTCCTAGTACATATACAACTGCCAAAGGGATACAATGTTGAAACTTTACAAAAGAACCTGGGCTTAGACCTTGAAGCCCTGCTAACTAGAAATAAAACTACACAGTGAAATAAGAATTCCTAGACCAAACAACTGCATTTTCCAGAATGTTTTCTCATTTATAATTGAGGAACTCAACATCTTGATTCTTCTAAAAGACTTCATTGCCCAAAGTCTGCCTCTGCTTGCTTTTTCTTGACTTTCTTCACAGTCTCCCATTTATTGGGCTTCTACCTACTGACTTGCCTACAACACAGTTTGAAATCAACTTAGACTTCTATTCAATCCTGTTAAACGTTTCCTGCTTCTGTAAACAGAACACAGCCTAAACACAGCATAAATCAAACCAGAACCAGCATGCTGATCTGAAAGAGTGCTCCCTCTTACGAACAGCTGTATGGAGCTGAAAGAATACCTCCTTTATCAGATTAAAAAAAAAATGCATATTAAACCCAACAATGTTATATTCTTTCAAATCATTTCCAAAGGCAAGAACTGAACTGTAATAAATCACATCCAGCTGCACTGGCAATCAGCACAGCTTTGTGCCAAGAACCACACTAGGCACAGGTCAGGTGCAGAATACATACCTGTTACCTAGAAGGTTAAAGCCTGTTTCCAGCATACTGAATTTAGCACAGAAGCCTGCAAGCTTGTCCTTCACAACCAAGAACCACAAATAGTACCAGCTGATATGGTGGATACAGGAATGTATACTGCCTGATAAATCTGCCTAGCTGGTATTAAAAGCAGAGGAGGAATATGCTCTCTGGCAAAGACAGGTAATGAAATAAATCATGTAGGTACCTGCGCAAATAGTCAGGAATTACTAGAAGACATAAGAGTAAGAAGAGCAGGAAAAAAGGAAATGCTCCCTAAAGCAATCATTTGAAAAGGATTTTGAAAAACAGAAAAACCTAGATCAACTAGCAAACAAAGCACAGTCTGAAAGCTGCCTCTGAACCATGCATTACGTTGGCTGCTTTAGCAATGTTTACTAGAAAGCACTACTAAAAGACATTTTCAGCTGCTACTTCACATTTGTGCCCTCAGAGAACAAGTCTTTTCCTTTAAAATACTGAAGAAAATGGATACATTTTCAATGATGTACATTTAAAGTACAGTTCTCTGCTGCTAAAGAAAAGCGTTTCCAACTCCTTAGCAGAAATCAAAGGAAATACAAAACTTGGCACAAACAGTGCTGCAAGATAATCTAGTATCTTGAAATTGCTGTGCTACAGAAGACATCTAATGTGATCAGACTATGTCTCGTTATTCATGAGATTCATTACCTGCTACTCACAGGACCAATGGCATATATTTATGGACACCAAGCAAGCACTTTGAGGGAAGGGAGGAAAGTTCATGACTTCAGTTAAAGTAAACATCTATGCTTACAAGTTGAATGAAACCACATTTAGTAGATACAGCACTGTGGAACACAGCCAGTGGAAAAAAAAAGAATAAAGATAACTATTTTCCTACAGCAAGTGTTCTATTTTCTAAATATTCCTTCAATGTGCAGTTTTAACATAATTTTTACATTCGGCTTGTGAAGATATTTTTATGTGGATAATAATGAAATATGCTACTGATCTAAGTCTCTCCATGGCTTGTAAACATAAACCTAACTTTTCAACATACTGAACAACTCCACCAACTGTTCATGTTAGCGTGAAGATGTGAAATCATTCTAGCTATAAGAGTTACAATACACTACAAATCCTTTCATCTACAATTGCTCACCTGGAATACAGAGGAAAAACTTTAAGAAGCATTGCCAAATGATCTCACAGTTGCTCTGAACAGACAAAAACCACATGCCCGTTTACTATACAGAGAAAGAAATTTAGCATTTTTAATATGGGGAAATGAAAATCAGTAACTTGGAGACTGTGAGTACTGTAACTTTTTCTCTATTTGTCATTGCAACCTCCAGATGAAAAAGCAAAAGGATGACTCTGTTTTTGTAAAGGGAAGGCCATGAGAATGAAGAGTTAGCAAATACAATAACAAATATACATAAAGAAACATTTATACTTGCCCTTTGAAAACGCAGCATATGAAGTCTTTACATTACCTTTCTGCCTGGCCTTGGCTATCACTTCGATGTGTTTCATTGCTGCCTTGAGCATTTTCTTTGTTACAACAGTTGGAATATCCACCTAAAGAATAGTTTTAAAATAAAACAAGAATTGTTTTAGGTTGCTTTTTTTTATTTATTACAGCCAAGTACCAAATATATTAATTTGCTAATATATGTCTCCACTACAACCATAAAATACACCCTTAAGAAACAACCCATTAATTCTCTAGATGATCTGACGCTCATTGTGGTCAAAGCATGTAACATCATTTAGAACTAAATGCCATAAACAATACTGTTAGAACACTTATTGCCAATTTGTTTCCATTAGGATTCTCCCATTGCAATAATTTTGTAATGCAGCTTGATTTCCAAGTCACAGTATATGAAACCTAGTTCTACATGAAGATTTGACCACCAACAAAAGCAAGTTAACTATGCTGTGCTTCTTGTACTTGTGTACTTTAACCCTCAATCATGTCCACAAGGACTAAAAGCAAAGTGAAACCCTCTTCTCTTTATGTATCCAGAAAAAATGTCACAGCTCAGGTGATGGCAGAACCAAAAGAAAAGTCTGAGTTTCTTAGTCAAAACAACTGTTAGCTCCAACAACCATACCATATGATCCTAAACTGAATAAAAAGCACATATTTAATCAAGGACCGTATTAACAGAGTCCTGAATTTCTGCTTGCCTATGAAAACGAAAGGAGAATTACAGAACAATTCAGGCACAAATGGACCTCATGATGTCTTAGCCCAACATCCTCTGTAAAAGCAAGCTCGAATTAAGGTGTGCAGGGCTGTACACACCCCCATGTTGACAGTAACCTCCTCGCAGGTTAAATGCTCTAGTCCCAACCATCTCAGTGGTCCCTTGGTTGAACTTGCTCCACCCTACCGATGTCTCTGTTGTAATGGGGAGCCCAAAACTGGATACAGTATCCTAGATGCTGCCTAAAAAGTATGAAATTAAGACAGACAATCACTTTCCTTGATCAATTGGCTCTGCTCCCATTCATACAGCCCAGGATGCTGTTGGCATTCTTTGGCACCAGTACACACTGCTGGCTCATATTCAGCTTAATGTCTACCACAGGACCAGGCTCTTTGCAGCACAGCTTCTCTCCACAGCCAGTCAGTCCCTGACTGTCATTAAGTGACAACCTGTACAGTTTCAAAGGATTCTTTTTTATTAGCTTCAGCAGTTTCCACAGAAGCTTACCTGGAAACTGATTTGTACTTGGCATGCCCTTTATTTTAAGCAAGAGCAAAAGATGTTTCAGAGAAGAAATACACAGTTGCATGTGTTCAAAACTTAAGACCTAAGAACAAGTTTCTTTCCTATACAGTCTGTCCCTCCTCAATACTAAGTCAAATAATGACCCTAAGTAATGGAACAGAAGTGTGAAAGTGCTTCTTGTCAGACAAAGAAAGAGACAGTGTTAATTGCAAAGGTCACCAGAGCCAAGAGAAAAGTTGAGCTTTTATGCATTCATACAAGAAAACTAACATGTATTCCTGCACACTCCCCTGTAATATCTGAGGTGCACAGCTATGACATAATCTGGCCAGCCCAAACAAGCTAGTATAATTGACTAGAACTGCCTAAAAGCAGCTAGCTAAATTAAGGTCAACTGCTTTTTACAAGAAAAAGTCAAGCTCCTGCTCATCAATGGAGAACTCTGTCCTTTGGGACTCGCATTTGAACAGGAATTTCTATAAACCCAGAGTTTAGGAACAGAAGACTGTTTATTCCTGCAGAGGTAAGCGAAAGAACACAGCAAACAAATTATCACAAACACAACAGTAGGCACTATCAACTTTTGACAAAAATTTCAACCAGATACAGGGCTACCTACAGCACACCATACAAAGGGAAATGCTTCACTTTCCCTTCAAAAGCCATAACTAACCAGAAATGGCCACAATAGGAAAAATCCAGACTCTGAGAGAAGTATTTCAGCATATACTGAAGAGCTGACTGGCCTAAAGCACTTGTTTGTTCAACAACCCTGCTCCAAAACACTCACCTAGGCAGACTTAAACAGAAAATAAAGGAATTCTCCTTACTTAAGTATGTTGTAATTTTAAGTCTTAATTCAAACGTACAAGACTTTTTGGCAAGAAAGTATAGATATAGCCTAAAAAAGGATAAAAAGAGTCTGTTTTTTTCTTACACATTCCCAGATTTAAAATATTTATCTTTATTAGCTAGAACTATTGCTTTCAAGCATTTAGTAATAAATCCAAACCAAAGTACAGCTGTTTGGCAAAGGTATAAGAATATTTTATTTTGCAATTGGTGATTAATTTCTCCTCAAATGAGGTTATAAGAGACACTGTATCAGAGCTGAAAGGTTATAAAACACTCTGTCACAACCTTTTTCAGCTAACAATTAAAGCTTTAAACTGGGATTCCTAAAATGACAAGAAGTTAGCATTTTATTTACAACTTGCATATGAACTCTGGTTTCTACACACAACATTTTCAGTAGTATATGGATCACAGACGCTACCTGAGCCTGTTTGAATCTGTATGTGGGTATGTGCACACACAGAGAAACACTTGTTCAGCAGAAAAAAAAGGGTATGAGCTGAAAACAAGAGCATAAGACCAGACACCATGCAGGGCTGAGCATGCCAAGTTTCAACTGTGTTCCAAACAAAGTTACTATGAGTATCTTTTCACCTGAACTATTAGTACCACTTCACACAAAAAGACAAAATAAATTACTCCACAGGATGTATACAAAGAAATCTAAACATTTGTAAAGAGAAATTAATTTCTGTGATAATCTTTATTTTGTAGTACCCCGACAGTGCATAATACTTATACACTCCTTGAGTTTTTGTTGCACATACTGTCTGCCCAGACAAAGAGAATTTAAAATATTGCATTTAATTCATTATTGTCAAAAGCAGATGTGGTAAATTAACACTCTACTTAAAAATGCTATAGCTGATCTGAGATAACATGATTAATACCTTATTACATGATCAATAGAGGAGACATCATCATTTTCAGAATAAACCATGGATCTACGAACAATGCAACTAACACCTACATGTATTACAACTCCAAATGAAACTTTTAAGAGCTTGCTCTAGATTTTCACTTTGAAAGAATTACTTCACTTTCACACCTCTATATAATGTCTGTGGTACATGGACACTTCCTAATCTTCCCCCGTGTTCACTTTAAAAAGCAACATGCTTGAGTTAGAGTAAACAAGAAAGTCATCTGGATTTGATATATAACAAGGACAGAATCAGGCTATTAATCACTCACGACAGAGTACATGTACAGCTTGTAGTTCAGGAAATATTGCTGTTACTAAGGAAGAGAAAAAAGACACACATTTATGGCAGTTGCTCCAACAGAGGAGTAAGCACTGAATAAATCTGGAAACTGAGTTAGCAACTCTTCCTGCTTAGAACAGACAGAAAGTTAGAAGCAGTTCCTATAAAACAGGCTTGAAGCACTTTACCAGAAAAGGGAATACATGTGCTAATCTCTTAAACACAGGGAATAAAAAATTTGAATGTTTAATCTTCAGAATGTTTCTTAAGAACTACATTAATGCAAGAACCATACCTGGTTTAAATCCTGTAGTAAGCTAGTCACTTAATGGAAGTCTATTCTTTATAAACAATTTAAGGACCTTGTCTGCATTTAAAGAAGTCAAGCAAGCTGAAGTTATGAGACAGGTACACTGCTGTTTTCTAGTAGCTCTTTTTCAGTAATTCTCAAAATCATTTCCACTTGTATTAAGTCACTAAATCATCCCAAGGTTTAATAATGCCTTGCACTGGTGTGAAATCCATCTGCAAGAATCACAGAATGGTTTGAGTTGCAAGGGACCTTCAAAGACCACCTAGTCCAACCCCCTGCTGTGGGCAGGGACATCTTTCACTAGATCAGGTTGCTCAAAGCCATGTCCAACCAGGCGTTGAACATTTCCACTGATGAATCTTCAAAGATGTTTTATAACCAGGAATAAGCTCATGGAGGAGGCAAAAGACACTTCAAAGAAGAAATTTAGATAGAAACTGCCTATGCTCTCTGTAAGACTGACTTTGGAATTACCATTTAAAAAAATAAAGAACTTGCTACAAATGGGTATCAGTTATTTCTGGTGGAAAACCAGCATTAATACCTTTAAGTCACCTTACCTTGTGAATTCTCCTAACCAATACAGATGCAAAAAACCGCAATGTGCCTCTCAGTTCATCCACTGACGATTCATCATCAGTAATATTTCTGCAGTGTTGCAAAGCATGTCATGTAAGGAAACAGAATAAAATACATTACGTTAATTCAACCCACAATACATTTGGCACTACTGAAAACTGAAATGAAAACATTCAACAGTGACAGTTCAACTGGCATTAACTGAAATGGAAGCTACCAAGTGTGGTCAGAGAGTAAAAAGTCCTCTATTCAAGTACAACACACAGCATTCCTAGTATGTTTGTGCACAGAACAATGGCATAAGAAATATGTCAGTAAATTGAAATTATATACCAATTCCTGCTCTAATATGCTGTCCGCATGATTCTGACCAAGTAAAATTTAACTCAGTTTCCACATAAGTGAATGCTTCCTAGCTCAGCAGCATAAAGTGAAACTGAATTAAAATTGATGACAAAACCTGTGGAATAAGAGCTCTGCAAGCACATACCCCAGATAAGCTAGTAAAAATTGGGGTTTCCACACTCATACTAAAAGACCTTCTGTACTGCAAGATTTAAAATAATTTTCATTTGTTTTAGTACAAATCTGGCTTTCTAAAACTCTTTTATTTGAGTGCTATTATAAAATTGGTTGATCCTCATGCAGCTTTTAACGAAATAGGTACATCCCTTGCATGTCAGCATCTTCCAATAGAAAACTTCCATGGGTATTTTTTCAACAAGTTCTAATACTTAGATGCCACTTGATACAGTAATATTTTCCTTTGTAAATATAAAATTGAGTCTATTTCTAGCCTAAACAGAGATTGCCATTTCCTAGAAGAGAAAATAAATTGCAACACAGGAAATCGACAAATGACTTCTACAAAAGATAATCTACTTTTTATGTATCATGAAACACGAAACCATCAATTACGAAGAAAACAAAACAAGAACCTCAACCTATAGCTACTTGGAACAAAATTGAAATTATTTAACATGATTTCTGCTTGGAAACGAAATAAAGAAGAATTCAAACAGATTCTCAAATTGATACATCAAAATATCATCTAAACTTTTTATCTGGCTTGCCAGTTTCCATCTGCTGCAATAAATAATGTGCAATGAAATACTGTCATTAAAAATACTGAAAGTTGACTCAGGAAGAAAAATAACCAGCTGCATGTCTTTTTGGGGAAACCGAATGAAAATGGAAAATACACCAAGTCTTAGATGCAGAAACTGCAACTAAATCCAGTGGAAAAAGAGACCGTGATAACAGCATTCCACAAAATGCAACAGAAAGAATAAAAATCTGCCAGCATTTAAACATATGTGGGCATTAGAACATGCCCAAAGATACTAGTAAAACTGTATTATAATAGCTGAGCAATGACAAAGTTAGATCCTGCTTCAGCTAATGACCATTTGTGAACGTCATCACAGTTTTCAGTAGTAAGTTTACCTATGCAGTAAATGCAAATATCATCTGCATTTAAAAAAACAAACCACACAGTACAAGCAATAACAATACACTTGGAAAATAAAAATTTCATGCTTATAACGTTATTTTGCATTACCATCCAATTTTTTAAGCCATGTTAGCTAGGATTATATGCAGCGTTCAAATGCATGCTGAATGTGAACTGTGAGGTACAGATACTTGCGACCTGATGATCTAAGTATGCACCTAATTGCATGAAAAAGCACCTCAAAGAAAGCAGCCTGGCATAAGGGATACCACCATCCTCTAACA
Organism: Psittacula echo; assembly: GCF_963264785.1. Lineage (NCBI taxonomy): Eukaryota > Metazoa > Chordata > Aves > Psittaciformes > Psittacidae > Psittacula > Psittacula echo. The sequence goes on along the minus strand of NC_137738.1, from coordinate 71,068,097 downwards.
GCTAATCATATGCAGGTAAGAATACCTTAGGGGAAGGTTTGGTTTGTTATCAGAACAGCAGCTGACGTTTTAGATGCAATATGGTTAGCAAATACCCACACTTTTAGAGGAAGCCAAGGAATTAGCAAGCAAATTGTATGACTGTATTACTAGTATTTGACAAACAGCAAGATAACATGAAGCAATTTGGACCAAGAAGCTTTTATTTTATTGACACTTGGATAACCAGCATCTTGGCTAATTGTACTTGGACATGACTTCACGCCACGTACTTTCACAACGCGCCGTGGGTTTGCAGAGATATTCTTTTAATCACAAGTAGACTGAAGACTACTAAAAAAAAGCATCAAGAACCAGTAAAATTTCAAATCTCCAGCGACCCAGTGGAAGCTTGGAAACATTTTAAAAATTGGCTGCATCTTCCCCAGAATTTGAGGAAAAGCTTAAAAACACAACTGTCTGTGTAATGGAGAGATTTGCTAAAGAACAAAAGGCTCAATCTGTTAATTTGCAAACAGTTACTGAGTCCAATGTCTCAAAAGAGATACACCCAACTGCTTTTGCATGCAAAATCTCATGGGAACTACTCATAAATGAAAACCATATGCAAATACTAATGTGATTCCCTCCCCCCCCCCCCCGTGTGTCAATTATTCTTACCAAATTTGGACAACTCCTATCAAAAATATGAAGAAAATAAGTTGCAAGCTGATGAAACTGAAAAACTATGGATTGCAACTCAACAAAAGACTTGAAATGTTCTTGCATTACTTGCATCTAAAATAGAAGCAGCTCCGTATGTGGAAACACTGAGTTTAGTCACTATCAAAGAAAAACAGTAATTTGTTACAAAAATGTGGTAATTACTGGATTCCAATCTAATCTGAGAGAACAGGAGTAGCAATAGCATCGATGACCAAAAAATTCAGTAAGCATAGAGTGAATAACTCAAACTTTAAATTCTCTTATTTAAATGAGGTTGGCATAAGCAACATATTATATTGTTTTGCTGTACAGCATACACAATAGACTCAGACGGGTGTTTTGTAGCTCTACAAATTTGGATTACTTAGAACTATGTTCTATTCTTCTCACATGGTTCAAAAAAATCTTAACACAAATATTTAAATATAACCAGTTTGAAAAATACAAAAGAAAATTGCATATAACTACCTATTTCAGTAGAATTCACTGGATTTTAAGCACTAATCTTCATTCTCCTAAACTGGTTCAAGTTTAGGGATGTCTGCCTCTAAATTTTAGCTTGCTAATAAAATATTACAAATTCTTACACATTTTATTAATGAAACAAACATAAAACACAGCTGTTCCCTGCTTATAGCCCTTTATTTCCTTAGTAATAAATCTATGATTTTATCCTGCAACATACATTCCTGGCTAGTGTTACACTTCCTGGGCTTCTGAGTGAGATATGTTATGTTACATCTCTAATGTCGGGAGTATGCAAGGTGCTGCAAGACATCATCAGGCACAAAAAATTAAACAAAGAGAGGCGCTTCTGCACAAATTCCATTCACTTGAAGGAGGGCAGCTACCACAAGGAATCATGCCAAGACTTTTCTGTGAGGCAAAGCAGCACACTGTTTTACCAACCTAGTCTGGCAAGCCTGAATTGCCTGCTGGTGGGCACCCATGCTGCTAAGTAAGGATAGTCTGGATGCAAAGGTTTCTGATTTGGCTCTGTGAAAAATTATCTAGAGAGTGAGGTTTCTTAGCTCAGAATAAACACTTCATGAATGTAAAAGCTCCTTCTCCAGCGTGAGCTGAGTTATATATGTGTGTACCTACATTGTTTGCATAAGTCAGAACTAGCATGCTCTACAAGACAGACCCCAAATGGCTGCCCACAGACACACAGTTCAGACCTCCCTGCACAACTGTTGGGAGGAAACACAGCAAAGCACAGAAACACCTGAACGTCTAGAGCGAAAAAGACCTCTGACATTACTACCAGTATGCCTTTCAGGACCAAGTTTCTTCCTGCAACATTGCTCAGATAACACTGCACTATTGCTCACTGAACTCCCAAGTACTTTAGGTTCAGGGAAAACTCATTAGGTCTGGTCAGCATGGTGTGAATTTATGGAGCTAGCTCAAAATCCAGACTTCCACTGTCTTGTGTGTCAGATTCAAGTAATATGTGTAAACCAAGTTTCCTTGACAGTCCAAAACAAAGACATTGAAGACACCTTCCACCAGCCAAAAAATCCTAATTTCAAATGATTAAATAGAGAAGATGGCTGCCTTACATTTGTTCCTTTGTCAAACAGCTCAATGGAACATGATACAGTTTTCTGCATTTGAAAGTTAAAAACCTCGAGTTTTCCAACGTTCTCATTCACAATACACGATGCTAAAGCTCCCTCTGCTGTCTGCATAAGCAGTTAAGTTTTATGCTTCAGTGTATTCCTCACACAAAGATAGATGGGAGACAAGCAGGTATTGGCAGGTATCGGCCACAATTAAAAACCAATCAGGCAAAGAAGTCTGCAAATTTTCTGAAAATTTTAGATCCCAGAGACAGGAGAGAAAAAAAAAAAACCAAACAACACAAAACCACCAAAAAACAACCAGTGTAGAGTAACAAAAAACAAAACAAAAAAAAGTCTATATTTCTCTTAGGACAAAACCAAACACTTTCATCCAATGAAAAAGTAAAAGTCAGAGTAAAGGCAGAATACCGTTTTAACACTTTTATGCCAGCACGATCAATTAAAAATATTTGTAGTATCTTCCTACAAAGTTCTCTGAAGCACTAATTAATACATAAAGGTACAAGGCAACAACCAAAGAATTTTGTAGTCTTTCCTCTATACTCCATTTTAAAGTTATTTACACAGTATTACTCTATTCAGCTCAGCATAGCCACTCAAAGCTTTAAAACTCAACAAATCACCATATGTTCTGCAAGAAGGTGGCCGCAACATGTATTCAAAATACCTTTTCTATATTAATTAAAAGTGATTTTTTTTAAAGCAATAAGGAAGATCAGTGTGCTTCTAACCTGGAAATAAATTTCAGGGAGTGGGAGGAAGATGTTTTTACACAGGTTTTAATCAAGCCATATGTACTCCCAAGGAGTTACTAGAAAATCAACATATAAAAATGAATAATCTAAAAGTGGTTTTAGGTTGAAATACGAATTTCAGAACCACCTCTATCATGCCTAAATTATTAAAAGATCTGTTCTACTGTGCTAAGAGACAGTAACAATGATGAAACCATTGCACTTACAAGTATGCTGTACATTTTACTGAAGAAACAGAAATGTTTATTTTCAAGTGACTATATCTTAAACAGTTTGACAAATATTTATGATATTAAAAAATAACAACTCTTAGGTAAAGCTCATACCTGTACCATGGATAAATAAAGTTTTCCAGCACCAACTCAAGCACCTGAGCAAAACAAAGACAACCACATTACAAAACAGTTTACTGTAAATCCTTGTTAGAAAAGTTAAAATCACACCACCTTTCAAAACTCATAGAACATAATTGTTACATCGTAGAACTTTAATGTATAAACATGTACATTGTGATTCTACAGTGAGATCAATCATTTTGCATAGTAATCAACATACAGCACAAAATGATGGTTTCATCAGATATCAACGTGAAACAGCTGCCACTAGTACTATCCACAAGAGGAAGCACAGCGCTGTAGTCATTCTGTTAGGTGAATGCTATGAAAAATGTCATCTTGCCTCAAACAGCCCTTCCCAAACTTTTCAGATCAGTTCCTCTTCTTTTCTGATATAGTGTGAAATGTCCCACAGGCACAGCTACCCATCCTACACTTACACACATCTTCACCCCTTTTTATTCAAACCTCAGCCTTTTCCAGCTCTCCCCCACCATCAAAGTGGGACAGTCAATCCTTTGATTTGTGAGCTCACCACTCACAAAGAAGGCAAAAGGAGAATCCTAAAACACAACAAATCACAGAATGGTTTGGGTTGGAAGGGATCTTAAAAAGATCATCTAGTTCCAACCCCCCTGCCATGGGTAGGGACACCTCCCATGAGACCAGGTTGCTCAAAGCCTTGTCCAACCTGGCCTTGAACACTGCCAGGGATGGGACAGCCACAACTGCTCTGAGCAACCTGCTCCAGTGCCTCACAACTCCTGGGAAAGCCATTCTCATTTCTTCAACAGAGCCTGCCTTATGGTCCAGCCATCTCCTGAAGTCCCAACTATAGCAATCCCTAAAGTCCTTGTCCTACATGGATCCTCATGGCTTTTCCCCTCCTGTTCCTAGCCCCTGCATATCCCACCTACATGGATCTCTGTAGAGCATAATTTCCCCCCTTTCCATCAAATCCATTTCTCACAGGTCAAGCCTGTGGTTGCCTTTTCCATGACAGAAACCCTGGGTTAATCAGGAAGAACCAGTGCTGTTGCACACATATGCCCTGGTTCAGCTTAGCTTTAAACATTACAGAAGGAAGGAAGGCACAGGAGGCAACAGTCCTGGTTCAGTCAAAGGGCTGCCACCACCATATACACAAGGTGTACTACTCATCCTTGCACTATGATTAGCAGAAAAAACCCCAAACTTCTGAAAGGAAGGGAAAATGTCCAACAGTGCCAAGAAACAAAAACATGAGAAAGAAGATAGGATGAAGTTTTCTTGAGATTTCTCCTCCTTCACTATAATCCAAGATGTCATCCATACCACCTTCTCTTGTCACAACCTATCCCTTAATCAGTCATTGCTTTAGAGATCAGTTTGTCCCTGACAGAATCAATACTGGTCCGGGTAGTAAGACAGAATACATGGGCTGCTCTGTGAGGCTGCTGTGCCGTATTCTGCAGAAAGAAAGGTTTCGCAAAAGAAGCCACTGTGTTCAAAGAAAAATGTCAAATCTGTTTGAAAGGCAAGCTGAATGCAACAGCTGAAGTACAAGTGTCATTTATGAGAGTAGGTATTATTCTTCCTACAAGATTTGCCGCTGCACTCATTCACACTACATGCACTGCAAGAATTAAGACTTATTAAATTTATACTATTTTTAGCCTCTGATCTACTCATGATTATGAAAGCACACTCACTAAAATGCATACCACGGCCTTTTTAGTTCCTCTCAGTTCTTCAGATTTCAGTAGCTGATGAATACTCTCTATTTCTGTTTTTACTACTAATATCGCCTATTCAAATTTAAGATGATCCTCTCCCTTTTGCAGTTGTTCCATTTCAGTGATTTTTCCTCACTTTGTTTTTAAGGCTAAAGGAAAAATTTTGTTCCTTTACCTTCTCTCTGAAGGAATGTTTTCCAGTCTGGGATACCTTCAGATGTCTGTACTGTGGACCATACAAAGTCAACATCTTTTCTCCTACCCCTATGTGCTATAGCAGTAATAGATCTTGAAACTGTAACATGATCGTGTGTTCATGATGGATGGGTAAGATAGATGCTGTGTTACAGCCTCCTCCAAAAACACACACCCTTTCCCCCTCAAAAAAAAAAAAAACAACCACAAAACCAAACCAAACCAAACAAACAAACAAAAAAAATTCGACTCAATTCTGAGATTTCCATTAAAAGCAGACTGGCAGGGTAGAGAGAGATGAAAATAGATGCTTTACTTCCTAGTACAGAAGAGATCAAGAAGTCCTAGAGAATCTTCTTTGGAAGTTAATCTTCAGACAACAGGAGGGAGATTAGATCAAGCTCCAGTCGGCAAACACCGACCATTGGCCTTAAGAGCAATAGATCAGACTATTCCCTGATGCCTTCCATGGCAGTGCCACTACATAAACCACCAATTTACTCCATAGAAATCTCAGCCTTGTCACAGGTACAGCAACTTTATTTTATTCTTGCAGAATTTAACAAAATAAACCTCTTTCAGGGCTCAAACTGCAGACTCTTACCAGAAAAACGCCTTTCAAAAGCAAAGGCCTGCAGAAAAACCCATACTGTCCATCTATAAAAGGATCCCTTTTCATTTTTCCTCCACTCTTGCTATGTGCCACCCCATCAAGAACAATGACAGCAGACCATCTTCCACTTGGAGTGACAAGTGCACTTGGACTACAAGCACAAGACAGCGTACTCCAAGGGAGTATAATGCACTCCTCTTCGAAGACTTTCCTTTATCCATGATACTACTTTGGAACTGAAAGCCTGTCTATCAGCCTTCCAGCACATGTGCCACTGCTAACATAACTCTTTGCCTATGGTCCAGAGGCTTCTAAAACCATCAGAATTGTTTCCAACAGTGAGAGATCTTGCTCTGACTGCTAAAGCCAAACATGTATGGTTCTGAGAATCATCTTCCTGTGGTAACTAAATCAGCAAGGAAAGCAGGAGGGATACAAGACCTGATGATGCACCCCACTCCGGACAGGGTCTCCTTGAGATTCAGCCCATGACTGTAGCAACCGACTTCCAGTTGAACCATTCTGCAGACTTGCCAGCGTTTCTCTTTTTATCTACTATTTCCATAGACACATAAGGGCTTTATGATAATGCTTCCACAGGACAATGTCATGCAGATAATCCCACAAGCCAAAGACTTAGAGGCAGCATGCAGAGAGACAAACAACTAACTCAAAATGCACTTAAAATCCACATATCACTGGTCCCGCTATCAGAGGTCAAGACACATTTGACTAGAACTCAAGTTCTCTACATAGCTTTAATAAAAAATGTCTTGATCCTGGAGATACAGAAAGCAGTGCTTATTTGCACATTTACTAAACACATAGCATGGCAGAGGCAGTTATGTATGATGCTCCATTGCACCATAGTGAAGCTAAAAGAGAGCTACAGTGTGAAACTATCCATACTGCAAAATACAAATACTCCAAGAATAACAGGCAATTGACTGCCAGTAACTGGAGTTCAAGGTCCATACAGTTTTCCCATGAACCCTATGAGCCTTCCAGACTGTATCAGTGTGATTCCATAAGTCAGGAAAAAAAAACCTGTCACATCATTCACTGCACCTCAAAGCACTAGGAAAGCAGGACGCATGTACTTCCACTTCCATTCTAGCAACGCCAATAATATTATTCAAGCTTAATTGCTCACACTATGCACACATGCCAACAGAGTAGATGGGACACCTCAAAGAATGACAGCTAATGATAAGCAATTTCCTTGTCTGTAAAGTATTATTCTCCAGATTTAAACACAAATGATGAGTCATTTAATTTAAAGCCTATTTTTCAATCATTCTGCAAAATGACAGGTTCTACTATGTCTGAGCAGCTTTGAACTGGAAAGAGATTACAAGTGTAAAACCAAATGCAGCACATAGCAACATAAGCAGCAGCTGATGACAAGAACAAAGAGAAGTTATTTTCTAGCATGCACTATAACACTGCAAGCTAGTCAGTCTTTGCTGCCTAGACAAGCTTTCTGTGGACTGTCATAGAACAGATCCCAGTTGTTAGGAAAAGGAACTGTAGTGCTGAGTGATGAATGGTTCAGTTGCAGGTCATAACTCCCAGGCCGAATTAGATCAGAAAGGAGGAAGAATTAGGTAAGTAAATGACAAAGACTATTTTAAAAGCCTTAAAAGGCAGTACAGCTAGATAGCTGAGACCACTTCCTGGTGGTAGAACCAGCAATTTCCAACAAGAAAGCTACTGTGCTGCTAAAAGGGTTCAGGACTGGCAAAGAGCACATTCAGACAATAATTGATTTCTTGTCATGCATTTGTCCATTTCTTACTTTTAGAAGAGAGAGAAGGGGGAAGAAAAAAAAATCTAGTCCCATAATCAAGTTAAGAATTAAAGAAAAATTTGAGATCAACAGACACTGGAAACAAAATTTTACTTAGGTCACTGCACTATTTTTGTGCGGGATACAGCCCAAACTATCAAATATTGAGAGATGCATGGCTGCGGCAGTTTAGAGTTCAACTATAATAATAAACATAAATGAATAGGGGAGTCCAAGCACAGGTTTTCCTTATTGTTCTAAACCATGTACAGCAGCTAGATAACCAAACAAGACTGCAAAAGATTAAGAATTTGCCATCAATGAAACAAACTGCCATCACAATCCAAGAGAGAAAAAGTGATTTGTTACAAAAAAGTTGGATTTCTTCTGATTTGAGTGTGTATTGAACTGTTCTGTAAGCACTTGAAAATACAAGCTTAAAGACTCTGCAACTGATTCAGATTAGAAACATTTAGAAATCAGAACACTGCCAAAATTCTTCAGCCTGCAAAGGAAGAACAAGAAAAACTAATCCAGAGTTTAAAAATCCCATAAGTATTCCAAGGACTTGTAGAATTTGCTTTCTAAAAGTGGGTTGCACTCCTTTAGAATCTCATTAATCTTAATTCAGTTCTCATTGTATCAGCTTCCCTGTACTGTAAAACTAACCCCCAAAAGAAAATAAGAGCAGTCTCTCCTTCCAACCCGAAGCAAGCTATCCAATTCCAGGTACACGTTACACACTGTATTCTCAGAGCAGAGCAAGATGCTCAGTGTGGGCAGAACCCCTGCTACCCTTTTAACCAGTACAGAAGAGTTGCAGTGGGGAAAAATGCAATGAAATTTCTCAATCCAAATAGTATCCTACACAGGTGAAAATGGTGGCTCAAACAAAATGCTTGTCTGCGTCTATCAAAGATGATTACTCTGGTTCACTGCTCGAGGAAGTAAGCAACAGCAATCAAATATGAAATGTCAAATGTGCAGCAACACATTTTAAAGATGAGTAAGAAGGTAACTATGGTACCTACTCATACCCCTTTATAAATAACATACTACAAGGAATGTTTTTAGCATTAAATTCCTACTTAAGCTAAACAGGAAAATTTCTGGGTTTTCAGCATTTACCACATCCTTTGATAAACTGTTACAACTGTTTGCTGCCCCAAATTCTAAAAATATTACACACATAGAAGCATTTATTTTTACATTCTCTTATTAAAACAATAGGTTTAAAAAGATAAACCTATTGAAATTATATTCAGCAATGCTGTTATTTTAATACACTTAGCCCAAACTTCCTCAAAAAAAATTAAAAGATTAAGTAATTTTAAAACAGTAACTGTTTCTGAAACTGCAGAGAAAGTCACAACATTAAGTCAAAGAGAGTCAACAAGTCGTTATCTGTGTTTGTTAAAAACATTCCTCAACTGTCCATCTCACCCTTCCCTTAAGGCTTTCATTCTTTTACTACTCTTGTTGTAGGCAAATCATCTCTTAACCTCCACTTCAACAAACTAAGCAGGATGAAATCCTTAACTCTTTGAGAATCAGACATGTTCTGTTACAACTGCTCTTTCCTATATGCTTCCCAGTTTACATAAATGTTTATTCTGTGTGCCAGAGACACTACTACAGCAACAGTCACATCTGTGATAACAAATACTTCATCTTGCCTCTCTGCTCCCAGCAGACTTTTACAGGAACAAGTTAACATACGTGCAAAGTACACCTGAACTAGCTACTGAACCAGAAGCAGTATGTCGAGGAGATACGTAATAAAAACTCACTGTATTTCAATATACTAAAGAAATGCTATAGCAATTACCTCTGAGAGTGATGCATCCACCTTGGAAGGCACTTTCAGATCCAGCCATGGCTGATAGTTTTCTAAAAGCAAAGTAGGCCTGTAGGAAATGGAAAAGTTGATGTAACAATACTTCATCGAAAGTTTCCTACTGCTTTGTGCAAAATGTAAGAAATACTAAGCTTACCGGTGCCACATATTTAATTTACCTGTGCCTCTTGCATTTGACCTTGCCACATACAGCACAACTGTGACCATGGGGGAATAGCTCCGGCAATTCTAATTGCTAAGAGGAGACATTTAGACAAGTTTACCTTCTTCAAAATGATAATTTGTTTAATACACTGACATTTGTGAACTTCCTTTTAGAGCATACAATTACAGAGAACTGAAAAGTATAAAGACAAAGTTATTCTTCAAGCAGGAAAATGAGGTAATAAGGCACGGTATGAGAGACAATTGAACCAAACAGAAAAGTCGCTTCCACTAAAAGTTGGAGTAGACAGATCCCCCTTCACATCTCCAGTCATCTCCCTGAACATCAGCTGGTCTAGTAAGAGAGCAGCTGTTTTCTCTGCAACACCTGCCTCACTCATAGCCTTGAACTACTGTAACTGTAGCATTTTTAGCCCTATAAAACGGTTTCATGTAAAATTTCAAGTTTGAAAACAGCAATTTTATTTGGGAAAGTTGTTTATGTTTTAATTTGAAAGGCAGTACCACTTAGAGAAGTTTCACTACAATCAGCAAAGAAGACTTAGCACTGGCTTGCCAAAGAAAAAGCATCTCCATAAAAGAAAAAGCCTCAATTAAAAAAAGAATACAACTACGTAATTTTTCAGTTACTTAATACTCAAATGCCAAAGCTCAAAAATGAGTGAAGCAGAAAACAACATCCATGAAGACTCCCAACAGGCTTTACAGCCATATGTAGGTTTGATAGGGCTATACAAAATGCATGAAGAAGCCAAAGTCTTAGTCATTGTGTATTTGCTACAAAGCACCTCTCAGATGGTACACACGAGCTGCATTGATGTATGGTATGTCAGAAAGCTCCTGGAATTACACATTATTTCTAAATACAAAGAAAGCACAATGCTAACAGACATTTACCTTGGGTTTATATTTTATCGTAAAAAGAATATTGGGCAGGAGGGAATCCGGTCCCAACGAGCAGTAGAAGGTAACGACACCAGCCACGAACGACCAGAAGATCATTAAAACATGAAGATACCTCACAAACAAATAGGAAGGCAACATTATTGCACGACAGGCTACCGGCGCTCCCCTGGGCCCGGCTCCCCGCCCCGGCGCTCCCGGTTACCGGTTGAGAAGAAGAGTGGCGGCGCCCAGCCCTAGGAGGAGGCAGCAGAAGAGCGGGTACTGCCGGCAGGTCTCCCGCAGCACCTCGGCGCCCCGCGCCAGCTGCCGCAGCCGCTCGCCGGCCGCCCGCACCGAGCGCATCACGGCCTCTGCCCGGCGCGGCGCCGCATCGGCACCCCGAGCAGTGGGAGGCCCCATCTCCACGCTTCCGGTCCCGGCAGCACGTGACCGCTGGCACGTGACGCCGGCGAAAGGCGGGGCTGCGGCCGCCGTGTTGTCGGAGTGGGGCAGCTGTGCGGGGCGGTGAGTGAGGTGAAGCGTGGGGAGGTGACCCTGCCCCGTGGGCCGTAGGGCGCCGTGCGGCTACCGCGATGGGCGCTCCTTGACCCTCCGCACGCCTCACACCCCACCCCGGCGTCGCAGCTCGGCAGGGTCTGGACGGGGCGGCTCTGCCTCCCTAAAGCCGGAACGATGCAACGCCTGCGGCAGCCTCTGCCTAGTCACGGGCGGGGAAGAAGGGGGAGAGACGGGGAGCGGAGGAGGACCGAGCAGCCGGTCCCGGAGAGAAGCTGCCAGCAGCCCTCAGTGACGCGCTCGTCTGGCATTTAGAGCTCTGCTGTATAACATACTGTGCTAAGCCTTGGAAATAGAAGATCTCTGATGACAGAAAGCTTACCTAGTTATAAATACTTAGGTTATGAACAACAGGGGCTCCCAGAGCTGGGCAGCCAGAAACTGCTTCATCTGATTAAATGTTCTATATTTAGATGATGACTGAGCTAAGTAATTTAGTGACTGGGACACTAAAACCATACAAACATCTCTCAACACTTTGTAGTTACTTGAAAAAAAACAGGTTAGGAAACATGACCGACCCCCTCCTTAACTACTATCCAGGGTTAAGACATTGAAAATAAACTAAACCCGGAATGTAGTTTATTGCTAGCAAGCACAATTTAAAGCCAACTTCCCATGAATAACTGCCTTCAGGTACAGTGCAAGTCACAAGCTTTCCAACTGTTTGAATGCATTCAGCAACTGGTACTCATTCTTGGGAAGCTCAAAGTTACGTAAATATGACATTACTTGTTAAGGGAAAATCAGTGCAATCACAAAAGTGCTTAAACAACTTCTGGGAAATCCTACAGATAGAGGGGCTCCTGAGTTGCAAACACGAAAAAGACCTGCTGCAGAGAAGTGCCCCTGGAGCGTCTGGTTTTGAGCTCTTTCGAGAAGTTACTGTTCCCTTACGCATTGCACTAGCCCCCCAGAGATATACGTGGGCAAAGGCTATGTGAATGCGTATGAAATACTTCAGAAGAGTCGTGTTTACAAGTCTCCAGTGAAAACCCTGCACAACAATGCTGTTAAGGAAAATTCAATATTTGGAAGGTGAGTCAGGAGCTAGAAACTGAAAGCTGAGAATAGCTTTAAGAATCTTTGCTCAGATGTTTTGTCACTTTAAGCAACACTTCCCTTGACCTCCCTAACAGGTGAAATGCTGCAGTTTGACTTCAGTATGTTGACCTTTTTCAGAGCCTGGCAGAAGCCCAGGGTCAGCTTGAATTTAAGAGCGTCTGCGCAATATTACTTCATGTCAGCCCATGTGTTTTCTGTTAGGAAATTAACCCAAACAAATAAGGTGCATGCACACAGCAAATCTCCATGCAGTGTAGCCAGAGGAAATTGCTTTTCCTTAGAAGATGCATTTTTTTGCTACCTGCTTATTTTATCTTCAGCTTTACTGCTTGTAATTTTTATTCATCAATTTTTCAGTGTTTTTAATAAGGAAAAACTTTGAAAAATGTGTAATTCTTAAAATAATTCATAAAGACATCACAGCATTATATATCTCTAACATAGGAAGTGACTTGCATAGCAAACCAGCAAGAACAGAATTCAAACTTCTGCTTCCATTTGCATTCTTTACTCTGGGTATAGTTTAATTTGTAGCTTCGCTGTCAGGGTTATATTTGTTTAAAGTAAAATTGCCACATTCACATTTGGCACTAATTGTACCTTACCATCTGAGAAGCTGTCTGATTTCCTTAAATTCACAGACCACCTCTGCTGGGCAGACACTACAACAACCTGCTTTATCCCATCCTGCTCTGCTGGAGACAGCTGTGTTGGCATTGCCCATCCCCTTCTGACTACTCAGGTTGTTCTGCTACACTGAAGGACATATCTGAGGTTTGTTTTCCAAAATAAGAAAGCACGGAAGAACAAAAGGGAGATACTGACAAAAACAAGCTTTTCAAAATTTTCTTGACTTTATGTGAGAAATACATTTGCCCTTTCCTCAGTAACAGCCAGCCTTTTCCTCTTCATGTAAGTTCTTGGGAAGATTCTCCAGTTAACTGGCAAACTGAAGGGGAACACATGCATCTGGAGCTGGGCTCTGAAGCAGCATGGCCAGGACTGAGATGTTCTGGAAAGCTAGATTTTATTATAATACTGAAAATGCAAAAGGATCTTTCACCTGATCATGGAAGCAGTCTTATGGATTATTTTTAATAGTAACAGAGGATTGTGTATTCTAGCATTCAGAAATAACCTAGTGCAGATTTTCAACGTAAAAAAAGCTGCAGTCATTGGCTGAATAATACCAATTATAAGACTAAGATTCTGTTTAGCAAAGCGCTTGGGTTTTTTTTAGCTTAAAAAGCCATGCTTGTTTCAGTAAACCAGGCAGTGAACGATAATACAGATTCTCATCTGCAGCCAGCAAATCTCTTCTCAATGCATTATTAGATAGTTACCATTTTCACAGATGCAGTTGTCCAGGTTAACTTACATAATGTAATCAGTCCTTCACATTTGCCCAACGAGGAATTAATTCTCCTACATAAATTATTCCCCACAAGTCCCTGATCATTTTTGTAGGCCCCTTCCAGAAGCTTAAATAGAAGGCTTCATATTAACCTTTAAATTCAGCCACTTAGCAGAAAACTTTATGGAAAACTCATTTTAAGTATTTTGCAAACAGGTAAGCTTAAATTAAAAAAAAAAAAAAAAAAGTGAAACTGAAGTTGGTGACTCAGATCCCAAGAAAATTCAGCATTAGTGGGCATTTTAGAGCATCCATCAACAGTTACTGGTTTCAGTTTAATTCAGTTATACACAAAAAACATAGGTGAAAATTGACATTTTGCAGTGCTTCTTGGCCTTTCTGTATTGAAGGAACAGTGAAAATCTGGGAGTAGAGGCTGACCATTTGATTAACATTTCTGGTTTGCTTGGGGTTGGAGGATAGTTATTTGTGTCTGTTAATGAGTTAATAAACTGCTAATCTGACAATTTAAGGCACTTGGACATCAGCTCCCTATACCAGCTGAGCAGACCTGTGCTCATGAGCCTTATGGGAATGTGTGCTGCCAGTAGGTAGTGCACATTCTTCAATTTGCTTCCTCGATCACCACATTATGGACCATAAATTGACCCTCAGTACTACAAGCTCAAAGCACAGATGAGGAAATGATAAGCTGAGGAAAAGTACCTGCTGAGTCAGTGACAGTACAGACATTTGGCTTTCCAGATAAAATCCCCACACAAGTTGTCTTGTATTATTTTCCTCCCTAAGGTACTGTAAAATACAATTCAATTGGAAGACCTGAAAATACCTACCAGGTTGTGTTTAAGACTAAAGCCATGAAGTCACTGACTGGTGCCAGCCAAAATAAAGACTTGGAAGGGGAAAAGGCAGGGAGACCGTTTTGGTAAGGAAGTTAAAAGAACCCACTTCGAGTGCAACTCTTTCCAGAGAGACAGTTCAGTATACCCAAAAGGAACCATGCTGGCAAAACAGTGATGTACTGAGGAGCACCGACTGTGTTAAGAGTTTCAGTGGGACAACCAAAACAGGTCCATTTGGGAAAATACCATTGGCATGAAGGGGAAACAAAAACCAAGCAATGTGCTTGAGGCAGTTTTGACTTGAGGAGCTTGTAACTCTCAAGGAGGAAGTAAAAAGGGCCAAAGCAACAGTAGTATATATACAGAGCTTTTCTTCAAGTTGTTTACATGAAAAGGACTTTTTTGTACACATTCCTTCACAGACTCGATACTGAGAGAATTTAGAAATTAAAATAATTTGTCTTGTCCAAACTACAGTTTAGGGGACATTAAAGGAGAAAGATAAAGAGCAGAAAGTTGCAAGGTGAGTGTACAAGATTATTACCGACAGTAAGAAATAGAGGCCTGCAAAAGTGAACAGCAAAAAGCACCATTAAGGAATATGCATGAAGCAGCACAAGACCTGTATAGAAGACACTGGAAAAATGCTTAAAGAAATGAATATTTGGTTTGTGGCAACATTTGACAAAGGTATAGTCTATGGAAATCTTATTTTAGTTCACCTAAGTGAAAAATAAGCTCTCTGGATATGCATCTTAACGGAGTATTGAGGTAGCTGAATTGGTCAGTATATGCAGGGAAAAGAGCTGGAAAACAAAATTCCTTCCAAAAACCTAGGTTAATCTGAGAGGGGAAAAAAAAAATAAAAAAACCCACAAACAACCCAAAACCACATTTATTTGTAAGAAAAAGGAGCTGTACCAATGCAAATAGGTAAAACAATGCTAAAGCCATACTTAAGAGCTCAGAATCAATGAAAATCAAGCCATTTACGTACTACAAGGGTAAAGAAAATGCTGCCTTGGATACACACTGTGAAAAACAGGTCTATCAGGTCCTGAGGGGCATTTCACTAACCAGCTTTGAGGTCAATGGGGGAAATTTTCAAGTAGAGAGTTAGAGGAGGAACTTAAGCCTTGTTCCCTCATTTCAGCTGAACTGAGGATTGTAAAGAAAATCTTTTCAACATGTTTCTGTTAAATCATTGCAAAGCGTTGCAGAACCTATGCCCTGTAACTATGATGAGACCTGGAGAACTTAAAGGTAGTATAAGCTTTTCATCATAGATACTTGGTGGATTTGTAGAAGAGCTGTATTGGGTCAGCAAGGGTTCAACTAGGTGAGCATTTTGTTTGTGATGATAGCCACCAGGGAACACATACTTAGGAAAAAGTTGTAAAGGCATAAGCGAGAATATACTACTACTTTCTTGGAACATCCTTTGAGTCACAATCTTGGGGATATCCTAAAAAAGAATTTTTTTGCTAGGTTTCAAGCTGCTTTTTGAACAGTCATGAAGTTTTAACACTCATAAAATCATTCAACCAGGAGTTCCACCACTTATTTACATTTGTGCGAGTGAAGATGCAGCTCTCCAAACATTCACATTTCATTTAGTATTTTATGAAGAGATGGTGAAAAATCATTCTCTACTCAATGCACTTGCTGCTTATCATTTTAGCAAAATACTGTGGCCACTTGAGCGAAGGCTTTTCCAAAACAAAGATTCCTGCTCCAATAATCCAAAGATTATTTTTCACTTTTGTACCTTTTATTATCTTTGTTGTTCTCACTATCCTTTTTGCAATTTTATTACATCCTCTGTTTTGTAGTGCTGGAGTAGGAAACAGCTGTAATAGGGGAAACAAAACTGTTCAACAGAATAGCATTCCAAATGATTTTTATTAGTAGAACTAGTGCCTTCTTAAACTGTTGCTTCACTATTTTTGCACCACCTCCGTGTAATTTAACAATTTAGCCCATAAAGATTTATGATCCTTTTTTACTCATTTAGACACAACTCTTACAGTTTCGTGGATTCATTTTTTCCACCTTAATGAAAAAAAAAAAGCAAAACCAAAACCAAACAAACCCCAACAGCCACAGTGGAAAAAAAAAAAAAATCCCAACCTGAAGTCATCACATACTGAAGAAATTCTAATCAACACACAGAACTTGTCAAAAGTGGGGAAAACATTAACTATAACTAAAAGCTGCTGTTGTAAGCCAGGTCGTATCAGAGAAAGCTTCCTACCAATAAGAACATGTCCATTGTAGGTGCTGATAATGACCACGTAAACCCAAAGTGATGAGATCCATGGGTTGGGTTTTTTTGGCGACTGGCAAGCTGGTATTCTGACAGCCATTGCTTTAGCTTCTGTGGATACAGCAGTAAATGCCTTGAGTGCTTTTGTCAGGTCAGAATTCCATAGAGATATTTTTAGTTCGAGCAACCAGTTTCTCCCGACTACAAAGTATATAAAAACAGTATGGGGTAAAAGTCAAGTAACATTAATTATCACCCTCAAGACATTACTTGTGCTTTAGTAAGTCTTTTGTCAAATGCTTTACAGAAATTTTTATAGAACCAGTTGTATAACCAGGATATTGTTTTGTTTACCATTTGTTGGCTGAGTATGTATGGAATCAATCTGACATTTTCCTCTAAGTGATGTACACCAAACCCAGGCATTTTCAGAATGGTTAACGAGAAAATAAAAAGCAATAGGACATAAATATTTGTTACATTTCCCTCGCAAGAATACTGAATATGCAACAGAAGCAAAAAGATCAATTTCTGTTGACAGGCAGAATGCATGTGACGATACTATGAGACAGCCTGAAGAGAGGGCTGTTTCTCCTCAGATGCAAGGATGAGTTTTGAGGCTCTCTGAAGCATGTAGACAGCTTGTCCATGTTGCTTATATTGTGGTGAAGCTCCACTACAAGAGGAATAAGAATTTTAATGAGAGAATTTAAGAAGAGGGGCTCAGTACCAAGCTCTTCAAGGCCAGACTTCCTTACAGCTCATAGCTTATCAGTGCCATCTTTATCAGACAGCTGCCCCCAAGTTTCTGAAGGTTCTGCCAAACCCTTTTCCCTGCCCCTCGAATGCTGGCCTATTTAATAGAAAAATGATGTATTATTATATACTACTTCACCTCTAGCACTGGCATTAATGGTGCTTCTGTAGATGATTCTTCCACAGGCCTATGAGCAGACATACCTTGGCAGGACAGAAAGCCACGGTCTCTCTTCCAGAGTAGCGAAGAACTGTTACTTGGGATTCCCTCAGATGTGCTACAAACGCAGTTCCTGGTTATGTGCACACTTGCCACTTACACTTAGTTTTCCCTAAAGTGTGCTTTGGGGAAAGGAGACTGCATGCTTAGGCAAGTAAGAGGACTCTGAGCTGTCTGGAAAAGGCACAAACTGTGAAACTGAGAAACAAGGAATATTTGGAAGACTTAGGCAGTTTCTGTGAAACTCCATTAAAGTTTTGCTTTGCTTTTTATTTTGTTTTATTTAACTAGTATTCTGCGTAGGAAAGGCACTTGGAACTAGCATGATGTGATAATTAACACTATTATTCTAAAGCTTCCTAAATCATAGAATCATAGAATAGTTAGGGCTGGAAAGGACCTTAAGATCATCTAGTTCCAACCCCCCTGCCATAGGCAGGGACACCTCACACTAAACCATGCCACCCAAGGCCTCACGCAACCTGGCCAAATCAGTTTGATCTGACTGGATAACTTGCTACTACATAAGCTACTTGGCATATACGTTTTTCTACAGAAGTACAAAAACCTCCCACTTTTAAATGCTAGGCATTAAGATTTCCCTCTTTCACAGAAAGATACATAAAGTCTGTATTAATAAAAAGGCATTTAAATATTAAAATCAGCTTACTATCTTTCAGATCAAACTGTAAGAAATAACATTTTCTTCCCCTTAAGAAATTTTGAGTCCTTCAGTCTAATCTTGAGTTTGGGGTATTTAGGTCCAGTTTGTAGTAATCTCTCTCCCCCTCCGCCCCCAAAATTACAGGTGAAGATTATGGTCTTTGTGATTTCAACAGATTCACACAAGATAGCTTGTAACACAACACACAGAACTAGGAGGTCTCAGATAAATCTCAACTTGGCATCAGTGCTGTTCCTATCCAAGAGGGAAGATTTTTTTTTTTCTCCTTGCGAAAGCAGATTTTGCTTCAGAATGTATCAAAATGGAAAAAGAATTCTCTAGTATCATCTACATTCCAAGTGGCCTATGTACAAGTCTCATTACCATTATTTATCTAGACAAGTAGGAAGTTTTGATCACCATTCTGCTTGGGCATAAAAAAACCACAGATCAAGTACTATGACCTACCGCCATACCATGGTGTGTTCTTTATGTCCAGTGTGTTTCTGGGATCTGTTATGGTCAGGAAACTTGGAATACCAGTCAGACTCAATTCTGAAAAGCCCATGTATCTGGGTGTTCTCCTGGACCACAATGGTGGGGAGCCATAGCCAAGCTCTTCATTTTCCCATTTAGTTGTTTGTCAGGTCAGGAGGAAAAGTCAAGCTACCGACACAGTGATGATTCACTCTTCTTTCCGGAAGCCGAAGAACAATAGTTAAAAGCCAGACGAAAGGAACAAAATTGAAAACACCAATTATCTGGAGGAATGGTTTTGGCAGTGAGGAGACACGGAGTTAGTGCCTTCAGTCCAAGATGTCTTAGTTCAAAGCTGCCCACCTGAGTTTCACGAGGAACTCTTCCGAGTTCTCCATCAGATGCTCACTTCACATTCTACAGTCAGTAATGTTCTCATCTCCCATTGAGTCTTCAGTGATATGGCTCACCATGCTCACTTGCAGAGAAAATAACTTTTCCCCACTGAAAGCTGTCTATGAAAACAAATGCTTCTATATATATACACTATAATAAAATACAAAGCTCTACCTATGCCTGATCCTCTTAACTCTGTAAGAACATCTGGCAAATTCAAATCCTGGCAAGTGTATTCTACCTTGCCACACTCCTTCAGCCTTTTACCTTATGACCTGATACAGGCTTTTGCATTTGACAGCCTTAGAATAAAATTCCTTTTGTTCACTAAGGAAGTGTACTTTCTCGTATTAAGGCATGTAAGCTCTAGCCTAGACTTGAGGAAATGTTGAACATCTTCAAGTTCAGCAACCTTCAAACCAGCTCTTAGTCACTTTCTTATCCCTCAAGGTCCCAGCTGTTCATTTCCAAGCACATACTGTTCATTGCAAGTACATTCACTTCTGAGCACATGAAGACCGCCTCCAGTGTGGTGGAGGCATCTAAATACGCCTATTTAGACTACCTGCACTACCAGCTCTTTAATGAAAAATCCTAGCCTAATGCCAAGGAACGATCTGCCACTTCTCTCTCCCAGGATGCTGGGCATGTAGCGCCTTTCCAGAAGAAAACCCCCACAACTCTGTACAAGAAGCTGGTGCACTTGGCAGCTATGTGGGCCCCATCCTGAATCTGAAATCTGCAGTGGGGCTTCCGAGTTGGCACTGATTCACCCCAGCTTTACAAATGCAACACTTATTATCACTTTTTTCCCTGCATTAAGAGACATTCAAGACTTTACATGCAAGCTTTGCAATGAACACTGCATTCCCTCAAGCATCACTCAATTAGGAGACTCATCATTAAAGCAGTTTTTCTCAACTACCCCACTTCTGCCCACCCTTTAAGGGATTATTAAGGGCAGTGAGTAGCAAACATGTTATACCAGTAAAAAGAGATGAAAGAACTCCTCACCTGTACTGAAAAAAAGGGTCCATCTTTGGAACACATGTATCAGGTATTCAAGACTGACTCTTGCTTCCCTGGGGCTGAAATTATTTTAGTTCATCACTTCAAAACTGCAGGTTTACAAACAGCAGCTCTAGGATATCACCCCTCAGAACAGGACATCTGAAATAGCAGCATTAGGCATAGTAACAGGAAGTTTATTTCCTCTACCATTTTTGCATTTTGCTGTGTTCAAAATCTCCTCCCTTTACAGGGACACTTCCAGACAACTTTCTTATGAAATTTCTACCAACATAAAGTGGCCCTAATGATTAAGACATCCAGGACAAGACCTTCTTACCTTCTGAAATGTAATCCAAGGACCCTGTGTTTTCATACTGATGTTTGTTGAATCTGGGCAAGATGCATCACCTGACATTCCCTTCACATCACTCTGTGGCTGCTAGATGGTGCCTGGCTTAGTGTACCTACCTTTCGTAGGAAAAGGATAAGACTGATTAGTAGCAGTTAAGATCCTACAAAGCTGTAATACAGCTAAATAAAGTTATCTACTTTCTGGTTTCCCACGTTGTTTCCCTGGCTATTCTGCCCCTAGCCCTAAGAATACAAGCTTGCAGGAATGTAGTTCAGACATATTTAAGAGCCACCTTGTGCCTATAGGTAAATGATTTCTTTTCCCAACTGTTCCCTCACCTTACATTTTCTCAGGGAACAAACAAGAATATGCTTTCATGAAAGCCTTCCCAAGTGAGGAATGTTTGTGATTCCATCACTCCTAGGTCAAACTTTTTAAATAAAGGCAAACACTCCTTAGTATTTCTCTGAGAAGGAACTTCCCTGGTTGTCAACACCACTTTAAAAAAAACAAAAGGTATTTACAGAAGACCCTGGAGGTTTTCCTTTTCACAGGGACACTTTTTGCCCTTCAAGATGTCCAAGTTAAGACATGTCTGTTCTTTTTTAAACTGAACTTTAAACACAGTTCATTTGTGAAACCTGAGATCTCTTTACACCATTTTTAACACGCAACTGTGAGGCAGAAGTTCCACAACTGCTGCCTTCATCTCACTTGCCCCATATCTAAGAATTCAACACCTATCACCTATTTAACCTACATGTCCTTAGTTGCATATTAAAGTCCTCTCCTAAATACCTTTAGGAAACAGGGAAGAGAGAGTGCTGTGTTGTGCTGAGGTTTTTTTCCCCAGTATATGCATTTTTGCTAGATAAAGAGAGAATCTATCTTGGAATCCCTGTAACAGCGGGACTTCTTTTCAAAGTCAAGTATGCCCTTTTATCTTTCAACTGCGTGCAGAATTTGAACCTTAGATGTTTTCACGTTCATGTGTTAAAGGATAAAAAGGTTGCTTCTAAAGGACTTAGAAATTTAATAGATGCTTAAAACACACTATGCATGACTGTCTCTTATTCTTACAGAGACTACAGAAATCAGAGTGGATCATACCTGCAGCTGTACTGGAGTTACTGTCCTTGTCACTCTTTACTAACTCCACAGTAAAACTACTGGAGCATTTTAGCATACTTCAGGACCAAATAATCTGCTTTAGCACAGGCCATTATTGAAGGCAGTTTGCGCTAACCTTGCCGAGATGTGACCACTACCCGATTTACCTCAATGTCATTTGTACCTGTGTAAGTACACCTTACTGCACCTCAAAGCATATTACAATCTGTATCCAAAGCTTAGATGTCCACACTTTTTCATAATTCATCTATATTCCTCCTGGTTCACTACTCTACAAAAGCAGTACTCTTTCTAAAGAATGTCACAATGAGGGCAATAAACTGTCATTAGAAAAAATAATGAAAAACATAATAAACAAGGCAGAAAAAAAACCCATAATGAAACAAAGCAGCAAAGATCATTCAGGTACATGAACCCAGCTTCCATTGTACTCACTGCTAAAGCTTAAAGCCAACTAAAGCTTGCGGTATCTTCAGGACTTCCTGTGAGAGAATTTGCAACATTCCCCCTACCTGCCCCACTTTATATTCAAGTCTATTCTTCCATTAGCATGAAACCTGCAGCATTGTTTTCAGTTGGAAATTCTGAACACATTTTATCAACAGACATGCTCTGGTTTTCTTCAAAGCATCCCACTAATTCAAAAGCAAGTGTAAACTAACATACTTCTGTGGAAGTGTAGGTAACATGAATAGAGGACAGCTTTACTAGAGTAGTTAATGTTACATACTGGTCACTTCTTGGTGAAAACACAACTCACATATACACCAGTGATTGCCACTGGAGGTTTGTCTTCTGCTAAATAAAAAAAGAAAATAAAATAATTTTTTTAAAAAAGTATTAATTTAAGCACACATACAAAACTCAAAAAAAAAAAAAAACAAACAAAAAAAAACAAACAAACAAACAAAAAAAACACACAAAAAAAACCAAAGCAAAACCAAAACCACTAAAAGTGCAGAAAACTGTGGACTGGAAACAGGTTATCTTGTTAGAACAACTATTTGTAGTGAAAGAAAAAAACTGCACTATCCAAAGGAAGCCTTTGACCACAGCCTGAAACAGGGAAACTGGAACAGTCCTTTAATAGCCACTTCAGCTTTTTCAGATGCAGGGACTAGGTATTTTTATCTGCCATCTCAAGTGCTGTAATATTAAAGATAAAATCACCTTTCAACTATAATACATTTGCATTATGAAACAGATTATTATTTATTTTAGGCTAGGTCTCACCAGTGTTTTGTAATACAGGAGTTTAATTCTTAAGTATGCTGAACTGCAGCTTAAGAAAACCCCTAATTTATTAAACAGGGCATCTATAAAATTGCCTGTGTTGAATTATCACAGAGGAAGCTTTTTAATCCCAAATTAGCTACATGTAATAATACAGTTCTTAAATAACCACTACTAGGAACAGAATTAGGTGCATTCTTCATCCTACTAGAGAGGAAAAAAAGAAAAACTCCCAGCTAAAAATGTTAGATAGCAGAACAATACTGAAACGCTATACTTGGAACCAGGAACTCATGTTTAGTTCCTGACTTTCAATGACTGACTGTATTAACGGAAAATCCCTTAAGCTACTAAGATTGCTAACCAACCAGTTTAAAAGTATTTTAAAATTAATTATCTATGAAGCATTCTTGAGACTTTTAGATCTAATGTATTTAACAGTACTACATTACACTGAACAGATTACACCCAACATTCACTTAGCACTGGACACATTAAAATTGAAGAGTTACAACACACAACCTCCCTAGTAACTGCAGATAAGGAATCAATTAAACAGTCTACTGAAGTTGGATTTTAGGTACTGAAAGTCATTTAAGTACTAAAATGTCTATTTTTACTTACCATTATCTTCTGTGCAGTCAAGTGGCATACGTTATTCTACTGGCTGTGTAGCAGAGCTAAGAATGCATTTCATAACTGCCTTAGTGCAAAGAAAATAAGTGTTAAGATTCAAATATCTTTTCTACATGTTAGTGACCAAAACAAGTAAAACGTGTCAAGCTAACTGTGCAAAGGTGGTGAACTGTCACCATTAATGACCCAAACACATCCTTCTCGACTAGCGGGAATCCAGATTTCTGACATTGCAAGTTTTACCTAAATGACGGTCAAAAACTAAGGGCTGACTTTGGAGCAGACACTAATGTCCACGAACAAAACAACTCTTGGAACTAAAATCTATCTTTGATTTAAACTCTGAAAATTCAAGCCATATTTAATTACTTATTACTTACATACCATCATACCATGACTGCGTCTTCTAGACTGTACAGGTGCTTTTTTCTTCCCCTTTTTATTGAAAAAAAAACCCAAAACAAAACCAAAGAAAACCAACATCAAACACACCACACCTGCCCCCCAAAACCAAAAGCTGTTACCAGGTACCTGGAAGTCTGACCATCTAACGCAACTCTCATGAAGACAGCTTTAATGTCACCCAGGATTTCCAGCTGAGCTCTGCTGTGCAACATCCAGAGCTGCCCATTTAACAGTATGTCTCTTTGTAGCAAAAACTAGTAACCAGCTACATACTGGCAAGAAAAAGATGACAAGAGAACTGCCTCTCTTGTCCAAATTCCAGGTAAGCTAACAAGATAGGGGTTTTTGTTGTTTTGTGGGTTTGGGGTTTTTTTTGGTTTTTTTAAAAGTCCCACTAGGACTATCTATTGTAACAGTCAAAGCAAAGGAGCACCAAAGAAAAGTTGCTCTTTCATCCTGTGGACTTTAGAACACAAGTAAGTGTAATTAAACATTTGTAAAGCATTGACTAGATGACTGTCCCTATCAGTATCCCAGAAAAAGTTTAACATCAGAGCTTCCTTTACGTCTGTTTGCACTAGATGCCTGTAAAGTAACAATGATGAATTCCTTCTTCCCCCACTATCCCTATTAAGGATCAAGGAATCTTCAGCTCGACTTCCTCTCCTGCTGCCACATACCATTTTTATGTGACAGAGCAAATGACAAAGTACAATCTGCTGTCTCCTCTGCCCAGCTAATGCAACTAGCTACCCCAAGCCAAGAGATGTCATGTGCTGGAGTCAATTCAGGAAGACACTCGCCAAAGACAGACTTTCATGTCCATCACAGCCAGTCTTTAAATTGGGATTCATAAGCTTTAGCCTGCGAACACAAACTCAAGCTCCAACTTTACCAATTTCAATTCTCAGAACCCTACATTGCAAAGACTTCTGCCTCACTGCCTTCTTCAAAATATTGCTGTTCCATTTTAAACAATTAACATTTGCCACCAAGATTTTACTAACAGAAGCGAGGGAGTAACAGTCTTAGTTTTGTAGAATGTATTGATTTGAACACACTTTTCCTGGAAATGTTGTATGTGATTGTTGTGTCTGTGCCATTGTTTTATTTCTTATAATAAAAAGTCTCCCCTCACTGGTGAATGGAAGCACTGAAATAACTGTTAGGCTAAACAGAAAAGTTAAGCCTCTGAAGAATTATCAAGGGCACATGAGAAGAAATTGCAGCCATACCTAACATTTCTATCCTGAAGTATTAGGTTGGAAATCCTACCTTCAGAAAAGGCTAAGTCTATTTTACACTATGTCATACCCTTTACCCCCAGGGAGGGAATTATTATTCCTTATTTTAGATTCAAGGCAGTATTTAGGTAAGAGTTTTACAACACAAAAAATCAGAAACTTGTCTTAGTATCTGTAATAACAGCCTTCCTCCAAAAGTAAAAACAAACTTGAGTTCCAAGTTGTAACAAATCTCCTTTTTAAATTATAAAAAAATAATAATAAAAATTACACAGTTGTATATCCTATAGGAAACCCTTCAGGCAAAAATGAGTATTAAAACAAGCATTAATTTTAAAAGCTGTGTATTGGAGTGTTTATAAACCAGAAGTGTTAAGCAGCAGCAATTATTGATTTCTTATTAAATTCAACTAGACTTCAAATTTAGGAACAAATTACAAACCACTGTGGAGCTATGCTAGCTTAAACTAAAACCTTTGCAGGTGTTTCAGTAAAGAAAGCCTCCTATGAGAATAAACAGAGGCAGCATAATACATTAAGACAACATTGCCTTCAACACGCCAAAAAACAACTGTGTATTTGATGTCCATTTGTCACCAAAGCACCCCATAAGAGATGCATTATTGCTGTAGAACATTTCAAGTTTACCAACACCCAAGTGCAACCAAACTTACGTTCTATATATGCACTTGCCCATTCTCACTAGTATTTCCACTTAGTAATGAAAGTTTTTTCTTTATGCAACCAGATTTAAAGCTTTGAAAATAACTTTTTGTTGTTGTTGTTGTTTTTAGGGTTTTTTCCACACTATCAATCACCACATGCGATTTTGTTTTCTGATCATTTTGCTAAAAAACTGCACCAATATCAGAACAGTGCAAATCATATTTAATTTTAAAAGTTATAATGGCTTGAGTTCATAATTAGAGGGAACACTGTCAAGATCTTGGTATTTTGCTCACTCACCATTGCTTGCATTCCATTTAAAACACTTTCCTGTCAATTTTACCTTTTTCTTTTTTAGCAAGCTTTTCAGAGCTGAAATTAAGGATGTGATCCACAATTTCAACACATGTGGTGCCTTAACAGCAATGCTTTTATGCAATTCTATCAACTGTTACAGTTCCATAAATATATATTATCCCCTTTCTCCCCACAACACATTTCCAGACTAAGAACTAGTCATTAGCACTTGTGATCCCACAAGTATTTTAAGTTTTTCAGCAATGGAGAGATTTCAAGATTAGTAAATCTGAGGACTTCCCCTCTCCTACAGCCCCCAATGCTTTCATTTTATAGCAAGTTCAAAATCAGTTTCCACATCTTGACAGTGTTCCTTATAAAACCATATGACAGTAAAAGTGCCAGTAGGCATGGCAACCTCTTTAAAGGGAGCATTTAAACTCCTTGGCACTGGGAATGCCAGCACCAAGGATTACATTGAAATTCAAAATTATACTTAAGGCTACAATTAGCAAACTCACTTCTGTAAGCCTCATGTTTTATCGCTGGATTCGAAAATTCAGAAGCTAATGCAACTGTGTATTTCAATGCTCAAAATCTGAGGAAAAAAGTTACTTCTCTTTAGCAAGGGCAGTATATCAAACTGTGGTAGCAAATGTCTCTTACGCATTGGCTACTCATTCCACCATCAGTTGCTTACTTTGTCTTAAAGTTCAAAACTGGCAAGGCACATTTACATATTCCAATGAATATTTGACAATTTTAGATTACACTTCATGTCCCAGCTATCCCAGTAATTGACATACAACATACTAAAATGATTTATTAAGATAACAAAAAAAAAAAAAATCAATTAATGTGAAACATACAGGCTATTGGCAACCACTATTCTAAAAATTATGTAAATACAAGTAAACATACTGAAATGTGTGCGATTCTAAGTTTTTAACCAGAAGACTTCTCTACTAACACACATTTATATTAATGACACATAAAAAAAATAAAAACTTTATTACAAAAATAAGTTACACTCGCCTCCAGCTTACAGTATAAAACAAT